>NC_134844.1:88193512-88818361 GCF_965363235.1 Mytilus galloprovincialis | reverse complement strand
TGACACTCTTATACTCAGCATCGACATGTGACATAGCAATAACACTCTTATACTCAGCATCAACATGTGACATAGCAATAACACTCTTATACTCAACACCAACATGTGACATATCAATGACACTCTTATACTCAGCATCGACATGTTACATAGCAATAACACTCTTATACTCAGCACCAACATGTGACATATCAATGACACTCTTATACTCAGCATCGACATGTGACATAGCAATAACACTCTTATACTCAGCATCAACATGTGACATAGCAATAACACTCTTATACTCAACACCAACATGTGACATATCAATGGCACTCTTATACTCAACACCAACATGTGACATATCAATGACACTCTTATACTCAGCATCGACATGTGACATAGCAATATCACTCTTATACTCAGCACCAACATGTGACAAAGCAATAACACTCTTATACTCAACACCAACATGTGACATAGCAATAACACTCTTATACTCAACACCAACATGTGACATAGCAATGGCACTCTTTTACTCAACATCGACATGTGACATATCAATGACACTCTTATACTCAGCACTAACATGTGACATATCAATGACACTCTTATACTCAGCATCAATATGTGACATACCACTGACACTCTTATACTCAGCATCGACATGTGACATATCAATGACACTCTTATACTCAGCACTAACATGTGACATATCAATGACACTCTTATACTCAGCATCAACATGTGACATAGCAATAACACTCTTATACTCAGCACCAATATGTGACATAGCAATGGCACTCTTTTACTCAACAACAATATGTTACATAGCAATAACACTCTTATACTTAACACCAACAAGTGACATAGCAATGACACTCTTACACTACTCACAAACATGCAACATATCACATTTATAGGCAACGCAAACAAAAAGTGCAAACACAGCTTATTGAAGTTTTGCACTTATACTCAACACAACATACACCATTACTATATTACCCTGATACACAGCAACACATATGATATGAAGCAACTTCAGTGTTCTAGCCAACATTTGAAAAGGGCAGGGTGCTAGTCAGAAAAAGGTCAATTTTACGCATAAATGTCATTGAAAAAAGGGCAATTTTACCCGTTAATTAATATCACTGAAAAAAGGCAATTATTTAAGCCTCATAATTAATAAGCACATAACTTTTATTATGCATTCTTGTAAATTCGAGTTTCAGTTAAAATGTAATATATTTCAATACTTTTGGCACAATTTTATATGTTTGACTTCATAAATCTATGGTCATGATGCTGTTACCATTTTAGGAAGCTGTTTCCTTCTTATTATATAGTTTCTGTTACAATACCAGTCTCACCAAGTTTGTAAACAAATATTGTGAATTTTTTATGCTTCATTGCACCTGATAGATCAGTTAATGGAAGTAAAGATGCAAAATATAATTTTCAAAATATTTATTTTTGAAGTGTATTCAATTGAAAATAATTTAAATTAATGTTCTCATATGCATTTGCATTAAATTAATTTTATATTTAATCCTTTTAGGCCAACTAAAATTAATTAGTAGATTTTCATCCAAATTTTTGAAAAAAATGGGGCAGGTGGGAGGATTTTATTTTTTAAATTTTATTTCATATATGAAACCTTCTTGTCACGTGTTATTCATATATGCAATTTTAATAATAAGCTTATATCATGTAAACACATGCACAAGGTATCGTGTATAAGACAATAACAATCAAAACCAAGGAGTAACCAAAAACCATAAAACCAAAAGACATTTACATTAACAGATACAAATAATAAATAAGAAACAACACGAACTCCACTAAAAACCAGGAATGAAATCAGGTTCTCCTAAAGGGTACGCATTTCCTGCAACTTATATGGCACCTGTCGTGTTATTTCTTTGTTCAGTGCGGTAATGATGGAAGGTTATTATGACTGAGGAAGAATATCAGATATGATTTCTGACACACTTTTGTCATAATGGCAAATCAGCTCATGATGGCGACCATAAAATTTCTTGAGTGATGACCTTAATTTGATTGATTTATAGCCCTGTCTTAGCAACTTTTGAGAAAGCAGTATTCAACAAAATCAACGTACTTTGAGCTATAGCTCTAGAATAACGTATTTATAATATTGAGACACATATACTCCATATGCTGGTGACGCTTTTCAAATTCGTAAATATATATCTTTGATTGGCAACCACTGTTCTACATGTACTTGCCGCTTTAGAAACATATTTCATAGTAAACAGCAGAAACGTGGAGAAATGCTCTCTTCAGTTGGACTACCTATACCAAATTTATTTAAGCAATGTTTTGTTGTCCTAGTAAAATGAAGCAAATACATTGGTATGAAACACAAGTATGATAAGTACAGCATGAAATAAAAACTCAAACAGTGTTGAAACAACAGGGTTGGTCCTTAATATGCAAGATGCAAATATAATTACAATGCTGAAAATATGGTTGTTTAATGACTCTATAGTGGGTATTGGGACAGAGAATATTTTCTGTTCGTCTACAAAAAACGAAAGGCATGGCTAAATCTAAATTTAACATGTTTAAGGGCTTGCTAATATTTAATAAATTAAAAATGTGTATGTTTTTCGACTTTCTGAACTCAATATAGGGTCACCAATCTAATAAGTTCATGTTTGTTTCAATTTCTTTATTCCAGTCATGATTTCAGAGGGGCGGGCGGGGATGCAAATCTATCAATTAATTTTAATTGGCTTTATGAAAAGAAACATAAATTTAAGGAATATATTGTGAACAGGTGATAAATAAGGGGAAATAACTCATTTTGTTGATATACACAAATTATGTACGACCTAAAGCTAAGGTAATTGGTGTTAATATTAACAATGTGTTTGACACCAAAGCTGTCAGGAGAAGCCATGCACTTAATGGGTTACTTAATTTGACAGTTTGCACAGGTAGCTGAATTTCCTGTTCATGGAAAAATTACGAATTTACTGGTATTTCAAAGGCAGAAATAGCTGATTTTTCCGCAATTAAAATGGCAGCGCGCCCGTGGGACGGCAGAAAAAAGGCAAGGGCGTCAATAAAAAAGGGCAGGCGCTGCCCCCTGTTCAAACTTTGTAGCTAGAACACTGAACTATTATACACCACACAAATATTTCACATGGAAATACCACTGAATTCTTTTTAAGCTTTGGTCATTATTCTGAATCAACACAAAATACTGTTAATCAAACAGGTGTCATGGACATTAAATACTTGTTAGAATTATATAAAGTGGGGTCTCATTTTATTCGTAACACAGAACTGAATCAGATAGTAAAGGTTTTATTTTGTTTCTTGACAAAAAATTATTTTGTAAACATCTGATTTTAATGAGAAGTTGATGAGAACAAGTTGTGTTAACATTTTTAGTCAGATAATGTTAATTCTACAGATCTAATGTAAAACATCTTTTAAAAATAACAAATACTTGACAGAATTATATTAAGTGGGGTCTTATTTTTCTTGTTTTTTCCTACTGAATCAGAAAATATAACTTGTTTTAATGTTTCTTGAAAAAAAGTTTTTTTTTAACTTTGATCATTCTACTGAATCATTGTTAATCAGACAGATTTATAATGGACAACAAATATTTGTTAGAATTATATAAAGTGGGGTCTCATTTTAATTGTCTTGTCCAGCTGAGTCCATTGATATAAATATTGTTTATGTTTCTTGATAAAAGTTTTTTTTTAACCTGACAGTTCTGATGGAAGTTCTGACATCTCACAATAAAACATGTTGTTTATTTGTTGTTTATGTAGAATATAAATACAAGTGTGACTGGTCATTTTATTCAGTTTTGACCACTGATTCATGTGATATATATTTTGTTAATATTTATTACACAACATTGTCCAGTTTATGACACAAGTTTTGATGTCTGTTATATGTTGATATTACAGTATGGGACGACACCATTAATGTTGGCGGCTTTAGAAGGACACCTGGAGGTAGTGATGTATCTAGTCAGTCACGGCAGTCAGTTAGAGGCCACATCCACCTACGTAATGATAGCTATAATCACTTTACTCTGACCAAACATCACTTTATACAGAATCTACACAAAATCATGTTGTTAATCAGACAGATTTAATGGACAACAAATATTTGTTAGAATTATATAAAGTGAGGTCTCATTTTATTCTTGACACAGAACTGAATCAGATAGTAAAGGTTTTATTTTGTTTCTTGACGTAAAATTATTTTGTTAACATTTGATTTTAATAAGAAGTTGATGAGAACAAGTTGTGTTAACATCTTTAGTCAGATAATGTTAATTCTACAGATCTGATGTAAAACATCTTTTAAAAATAACAAATACTGGACAGAATTATATAAAGTGGGGTCTTATTTTTCTTGTCTTTTCGTACTGAATCAGAAAATATAACTCGTTTTTATGTTTCTTGAAAAAAGTTTTTTTTTTTAACCTGACAGTTCTGATGGAAGTTCTGACATCTCACAATAAAACATGTTGTTTATTTGTTGTTTATGTAGAATATAAATATAAGTGTGACTGGTCATTTTATTCAGTTTTGACCACTGATTCATGTGATATATATTTTGTTTATATTTATTACACAACATTGTCCAGTTTATGACACAAGTTTTGATGTCTGTTATATGTTGATATTACAGTTTGGAAGGACACCATTAATGTGGTCGGCTGTGAAAGGACACCTGGAGGTAATGATGTACCTCGTCAGTCACGGCAGTCAGTTAGATGCTATAGACTGGGTAATGATAGATATAATAACCTTACTCTGACCAAACACCACTTTATACAGAATCTACACAAAATCATGTTGTTAATCAGACAGGTTTAATGGACAACAAATATTTGTTAGAATTATATAAAGTGGGGCCTCATTTTATTCGTAACACAGAACGGAATCAGATAGTTAAGGTTTTATTTTGTTTCCTGGCAAAAAATTATTTTGTAAATATCTGATTTTAATGAGAAGTTGATGAGAACATGTTGTGTTAACATCTTTAGTCTGACAGATAATGTTAATTCTACAGATCTAATGTAAAACATCTTTTAAAAATAATAAATACTTGACAGAATTATATAAAGTTGGGTCTCAATTTTCTTATCTCTTCGTCCTGAATCAGAAAATATAACTCATTTTTATGTTCCTTTTTTTTCAACTTTGATTATTCTACAAAATCAACATAAAATCATGTTGTTAACCAGACAGGTTAAATGGACAACAAATACTTGTTAGAATTATATTAAATAGGGTTTGCTATTATTTTTTTCTGTTTCGTAGGACTGACTCAGAAAATGTATATTTTGGTTTATATATCTTAATCTACCATTTATCAGTTTATACATAAGTATAATTGAATATTATCTTAGCCAATGTTATAGTTCTTACATTTTGATAAACTGTTTGACTCCTCTCTTGATTTATTATCACACATCATTAACATGTTTATATTTTATATTGTTATAGGATGGATACACAGCTTTACATTGTGCTGCTGGAAATGGACAGATTGATGTAACAAAATGGCTAATAGACCAAGGATGCAGTCCATGGGTGAAAACAGAAGAGGTAATTTTCATTTTTATTCGCTATCTTTCTTAACAAAAAATGTATACATTTTAAATTGATATATAGAACAAAAATTCACTTGATATTATGTGAACAAAGTATTTAACATGGTACAGTCACTTGATTTACAAACATTAATCATACCAACCCACAGACCACACTTTAAATCACCAATCAAATCTTAACACACGGACAAACAATCAAAGTATTTAACATGGTGTAGTCACTTGATTTTCAAACATTAATCAAACCAACCCACAGACCACACACACTTTAAATCACCAATCAACACAGACAAACAATCAAAGTATTTAACATGGTGTAGTCACTTGATTTTCAAACATTAATCAAACCAACCCACAGACCACACTTTAAATCACCAATCAACACGGACAAATAATCAAAGTATTTAACATGGTGTGGTCACTAGAATTACAAACATTAATCATACCAACCCACAGACCACACTTTAAATCACCAATCAACACGGACAAATAATCAAAGTATTTAACATGGTGTGGTCACTAGAATTACAAACATTAATCATACCAACCCACAGACCACACTTTAAATCACCAATCAACACGGACAAATAATCAAAGTATTTAACATGGTGTAGTCACTTGATTTACAAACATTAATCAGACCAACCCACAGACCACACTTTAAATCACCAATCAACACAGACAAATAATCAAAGTATTTAACATGGTGTAGTCACTTGATTTACAAACATTATTCATACAAACCCACAGACCACACTTTAAATCACTAATCAACACAGACAAATAATCAAAGTATTTAACATGGTACAGTCACTTGATTTACAAACATTAATCATACCAACCCACAGACCACACTTTAAATCACCAATCAACACAGACAAATAATCAAAGTATTTAACATGGTGTAGTCACTAGTATTACAAACATTAATCAAACCAACCAATAGACCACACTTTAAATAACCAATTAAATCTTAACACACGGACAAATAATCAAAGTATTTAACATGGTGAAGTCACTTGATTTACAAACATTATTCATACAAACCCACAGACCACACTTTAAATCACCAATCAACACAGACAAATAATCAAAGTATTTAAGATGGTGTAGTCACTAGTATTACAAACATTAATCAAACCAACCAATAGACCACACTTTAAATAACCAATTAAATCTTAACACACGGACAAATAATCAAAGTATTTAACATGGTGAAGTCACTTGATTTACAAACATTAATCAGACCAACCCACAGACCATACTTTAAATCACAAATCAACATGGACAAATAATCAAAGTATTTAACATGGTGTAGTTGCTTGATTTACAAACATTAATCATACCAACCCACAAACCACACTTTAAATCACCAATCAAATCTTAACACACAGACAAATAATCAAAGTATTTAACATGGTGTAGTCACTTGTTTACAAACATTATCAGACCAACCAACAGACTACACTTCAAATAACCAATCAACACAGACAAATAATCAAAGTATTTAACATGGTGCAGTCCAACCCACAAACCACACTTTAAATCACCAATCAAATCTTAACACACGGACAAATAATCAAAGTATTTAACATGGTGTAGTCACTTGATTTATAAACATTAATCAAACCAACCCACAAACCACACTTTAAATCACCAATCAAATGTTAACACACGGACAAATAATCAAAGTATTTAACATGATGTAGTCACTTGATTTATAAACATTAATCATACCAACCCACAGACCACACTTTAAATCACCAATCAACACAAACAAATAATCAAAGTATTTAACATGGTGTAGTCACTTGATTTACAAACATTAATCAGACCAACCCACAGACCACACTTTAAATCACCAATCAACACTGACAAATAATCAAAGTATTTAACATGGTGTAGTCACTCGATTTACAAACATTAATCAGCCCAAACAACAGACCACAATTTAAATCACCAATCAACACGGACAAATAATCAAAGTATTTAACATGGTGTAGTCACTTGATTTACAAACTTTAATCATACCAACCAACAGACCACACTTTAAATCACCAATCAACACAGACAAATAATCAAAGTATTTAACATGGTGTAGTCACTTGATTTACAAACATTAATCAGACCAACCCACAGACCACACTTTAAATCACCAATCAACACTGACAAATAATCAAAGTATTTAACATGGTGTAGTCACTCGATTTACAAACATTAATCAGCCCAAACAACAGACCACAATTTAAATCACCAATCAACACGGACAAATAATCAAAGTATTTAACATGGTGTAGTCACTTGATTTACAAACTTTAATCATACCAACCAACAGACCACACTTTAAATCACCAATCAACACAGACAAATAATCAAAGTATTTAACATGGTGTAGTCACTTGATTAACAATTATTAACATGAGTCATAAAAACTGATAAACCATAATTCAAACAATGTCAACAAAGGGATCACCAATCAAATCATGTCAATACAATGATCACCTAGCAATCACTACAAACACACCTTTCACCAATCATACATTGCAAACACATCTTCCACCAATCTTACATTACAAATACACCTCCCACCAATCATACATTACAAACACACCTTCCACCAATCATACATTACAAACACACCTTCCACCAATCATACATTACAAACACATCTTCCACCAATCATACATTACAAACACACCTTCCACCAATCATACATTACAAACACACCTCCTCCCACCAATCATACATTACAAACACACCTTCCACCAATCATACATTACAAACACACTTTCCACCAATCATACATTACAAACACATCTTCCACCAATCATACATTACAAACACATCTTCCACCAATCATACATTACAAACACATCTTCCACCAATCATACATTACAAACACATCTTCCACCAATCATACATTACAAACAGACCTTCCACCAATCATACATTACAAACACATCTTCCACCAATCATACATTACAAACACATCTTCCACCAATCATACATTACAAACACATCTTCCACCAATCATACATTACAAAAACATCTTCCACCAATCATACATTACAAACACATCTTCCACCAATCATACATTACAAACACACCTTCCACCAATCATACATTACAAACACACCTCCCACCAATCATACATTACAAACACACCTTCCACCAATCATACATTACAAACATACCTTCCACCAATCATACATTACAAACACACCTTCCACCAATCATACATTACAAACACACCTTCCACCAATCATACATTACAAACAGACCTTCCACCAATCATACATTACAAACACACCTCCCACCAATCATACATTACAAACACACCTTCCACCAATCATACATTACAAACATACCTTCCACCAATCATACATTACAAACACACCTTCCACCAATCATACATTACAAACACACCTTCCACCAATCATACATTACAAACAGACCTTCCACCAATCATACATTACAAACACACCTCCCACCAATCATACATTACAAACACACCTTCCACCAATCATACATTACAAACACACCTTCCACTTTTCATACATTACAAATACACCTTCCACCAATCATACATTACTAATGCACCTTCCACCAATCATACATTACAAACACACCTTCCACTAATCATACATTACAAACACATTTTCCACCAATCATACATTACCAACACACCTTCCACTAATCATACATTACAAATACACCTTCCACTAATCATACATTACAAATACACCTTCCACTTATCATACATTACAAACAAACATTCCACCAATCATACATTACAAACACACCTTCCACCAATCATACATTACAAATACACCTTCCACTAATCATACATTACAAATACACCTTCCACTAATCATACATTACAAACAAACATTCAACCAATCATACATTGCAAATACACCTTCCACCAATCATACATTAGAAATACACCTTCAACCAATCATACATTACAAACACACCTTCCACCAATCATACATTACAAACACACCTTCCACCATTCATACATTACAAACCCACCTTCCACCAATCCTACATTACAAACACACCTTCCACCAATCATACATTACAAACACACCTTCCACTAATCATATATACAAACAAACATTCAACCAATCATACATTGCAAAAACACCTTCCACCAATCATACATTACGAATACACCTTCCACCAATCATACATTATAAACACACCTTCCACCAATCATACATTACAAATTCACCTTCCACCAATCATCCATTGCAAATACACCTTCCACCAATCCTACATTACAAACACACCTTCCACCAATCCTACATTACAAATACACCTTCCACCAATCCTACATTACAAATACACCTTCCACCAATCATACATTACAAATACACCTTCCACCAATCATACATTACAAATACACCTTCCACCAATCATACATTACCAGCAAACCTTCCACTAATCATACATTACAAAAACAACTTCCACCAATCATACATTACAAACACAGCTTCCACCAATCATACATTACAAATACACCTTCCACCAATCATACATTACATATACACCTTCCACCAATCATACATTACAAATACACCTTCCACCAATCATACATTACAAACACACCTCCCACCAATCATACATTACAAACACACCTTCCACCAATCATACATTACAAACACACCTTCCACTTTTCATACATTACAAATACACATTCCACCAATCATACATTAAAAACACACCTTCCATCAATCATACATTACAAATACACCTCCCACCAATTATACATTACAAACACACCTTCCACCAATCATACATTACAAACATGTGTTCCACCAATCATACATTACAAATACACCTCCCACCAATCATACACTACAAATACATCGTCCACCAATCATACATTACAAACACACCTTCTGCTAATCAAACATTACAAACACACATTCCACCAATGATACATAACCCAACACACCTTCCACTTTTCATACATTACAAATACACCTTCCACCAATCATACACTACAACCATACCTTCCATCAATCATACACTACCAACTTACCTTCCACCAATCCTACACTACCAACACATCTTCCAACAAACATTCACTACCAACACACCTTCAGCCAATCATACATTTTAAATACACCTTCCACCAATCATACACTACAAACACACCTTCCACCAATCATACATTACAAACACACCTTCCACCAATCATACATTTCAAACACACCTTCCACCAATCATACATTTTAAATACACCTTCCACCAATCATACACTACAAACACATCTTCCACCAATCATACATCACAAACACACCTTCCACCAATCATACATTACAAACACACCTTCCACCAATCATACATTACAACCACACCTTTCACCAATCATACATTACAAATACACCTTCCACAAATCATACATTACAAATACATCTTCCACCAAACATACATTACAAATACACCTTCCACCAATCAAACATTACAAATACACCTTCCACCAATCATACATTACAAACACACCTTCCACCAATCATACATTACAAACACACCTTCCACCAATCATACATTACAACCACACCTTTCACCCATCATACATTACAAATACACCTTCCACAAACATACATTACAAATACACCTTCCACCAATCAAACATTACAAACACACCTCCGACCAATCATACATTACAAACCCACCTTCCACCAATCATACATTACAAACACACCTCCCACCAATCATACATTACAAACACATCTTCCACAAATCATACATTACAAACATCTTCCACCAATCATACATTACAAACACACCTCCTCCCACCAATCATACATTACAAACACACCTTCCACCAATCATACATTACAAACACACTTTCCACCAATCATACATTACAAACACATCTTCCACCAATCATACATTACAAACACATCTTCCACCAATCATACATTACAAACACATCTTCCACCAATCATACATTACAAACACATCTTCCACCAATCATACATTACAAACAGACCTTCCACCAATCATACATTACAAACACATCTTCCACCAATCATACATTACAAACACATCTTCCACCAATCATACATTACAAACACATCTTCCACCAATCATACATTACAAACACACCTCCCACCAATCATACATTACAAACACACCTTCCACCAATCATACATTACAAACATACCTTCCACCAATCATACATTACAAACACACCTTCCACCAATCATACATTACAAACACACCTTCCACCAATCATACATTACAAACAGACCTTCCAATAATCATACATTACAAACACACCTCCCACCAATCATACATTACAAACACACCTTCCACCAATCATACATTACAAACATACCTTCCACCAATCATACATTACAAACACACCTTCCACCAATCATACATTACAAACACACCTTCCACCAATCATACATTACAAACAGACCTTCCACCAATCATACATTACAAACACACCTCCCACCAATCATACATTACAAACACACCTTCCACCAATCATACATTACAAACACACCTTCCACTTTTCATACATTACAAATACACCTTCCACCAATCATACATTACTAATGCACCTTCCACCAATCATACATTACAAACACACCTTCCACTAATCATACATTACAAACACATTTTCCACCAATCATACATTACCAACACACCTTCCACTAATCATACATTACAAATACACCTTCCACTAATCATACATTACAAATACACCTTCCACTTATCATACATTACAAACAAACATTCCACCAATCATACATTACAAACACACCTTCCACCAATCATACATTACAAATACACCTTCCACTAATCATACATTACAAATACACCTTCCACTAATCATACATTACAAACAAACATTCAACCAATCATACATTGCAAATACACCTTCCACCAATCATACATTAGAAATACACCTTCAACCAATCATACATTACAAACACACCTTCCACCAATCATACATTACAAACACACCTTCCACCATTCATACATTACAAACCCACCTTCCACCAATCCTACATTACAAACACACCTTCCACCAATCATACATTACAAACACACCTTCCACTAATCATATATACAAACAAACATTCAACCAATCATACATTGCAAAAACACCTTCCACCAATCATACATTACGAATACACCTTCCACCAATCATACATTATAAACACACCTTCCACCAATCATACATTACAAATTCACCTTCCACCAATCATCCATTGCAAATACACCTTCCACCAATCCTACATTACAAACACACCTTCCACCAATCCTACATTACAAATACACCTTCCACCAATCCTACATTACAAATACACCTTCCACCAATCATACATTACAAATACACCTTCCACCAATCATACATTACAAATACACCTTCCACCAATCATACATTACCAGCAAACCTTCCACTAATCATACATTACAAAAACAACTTCCACCAATCATACATTACAAACACAGCTTCCACCAATCATACATTACAAATACACCTTCCACCAATCATACATTACAAATACACCTTCCACCAATCATACATTACAAATACACCTTCCACCAATCATACATTACAAACACACCTCCCAACAATCATACATTACAAACACACCTTCCACCAATCATACATTACAAACACACCTTCCACTTTTCATACATTACAAATACACCTTCCACCAATCATACATTAAAAACACACCTTCCATCAATCATACATTACAAATACACCTCCCACCAATTATACATTACAAACACACCTTCCACCAATCATACATTACAAACATGTGTTCCACCAATCATACATTACAAATACACCTCCCACCAATCATACACTACAAATACATCTTCCACCAATCATACATTACAAACACACCTTCTGCTAATCAAACATTACAAACACACATTCCACCAATGATACATAACCCAACACACCTTCCACTTTTCATACATTACAAATACACCTTCCACCAATCATACACTACAACCATACCTTCCATCAATCATACACTACCAACTTACCTTCCACCAATCCTACACTACCAACACATCTTCCAACAAACATTCACTACCAACACACCTTCAGCCAATCATACATTTTAAATACACCTTCCACCAATCATACACTACAAACACACCTTTGCACCAATCATACATTACAAACACACCTTCACCAATCATACATTTCAAACACACCTTCCACCAATCATACATTTTAAATACACCTTCCACCAATCATACACTACAAACACATCTTCCACCAATCATACATCACAAACACACCTTCCACCAATCATACATTACAAACACACCTTCCACCAATCATACATTACAACCACACCTTTCACCAATCATACATTACAAATACACCTTCCACAAATCATACATTACAAATACATCTTCCACCAAACATACATTACAAATACACCTTCCACCAATCAAACATTACAAATACACCTTCCACCAATCATACATTACAAACACACCTTCCACCAATCATACATTACAAACACACCTTCCACCAATCATACATTACAACCACACCTTTCACCCATCATACATTACAAATACACCTTCCACAAACATACATTACAAATACACCTTCCACCAATCAAACATTACAAACACACCTCCGACCAATCATACATTACAAACCCACCTTCCACCAATCATACATTACAAACACACCTCCCACCAATCATACATTACAAACACATCTTCCACAAATCATACATTACAAACATCTTCCACATCATACATTACAAAAACACCTTCCACCAATCATACATTACAAACACATCTTCCACCAATCATACATTACAAACACACTTTCCACCAATCATACATTACAAACACACCTTCCACCAATCATACATTACAAACACACCTTCCACCAATCATACATTACAAACCCACCTTCCACCAATCCTACATTACAAACACACCTTCACCAATCATACATTATAAACACACCTTCCACTAATCATATATACAAACAAACATTCAACCCATCATACATTGCAAAAACACCTTCCACCAATTATACATTACGAATACACCTTCCACCAATCATATATACAAACAAACATTCAACCAATCATACATTGCAAAAACACCTTCCACCAATTATACATTACGAATACACCTTCCACCAATCATACATTACAAGCACACCTTCCACCAATCATACATTACAAATACACCTTCCACCAATGATACATTACAAATACACCTTCCACCAATCATACATTACCAGCAAACCTTCCACTAATCATACATTACAAACACAACTTCCACTAATCATACATTACAAACACACCTCCCACCAATCATACATTATAAACACATCTTCCACCAATCATACATTACAAACACACCTTCCACCAATCATACATTACAAACACACCTTCCACTAGTCATACATTACAAACACACCTTCCACCAATCATACATTACAAACACACCTTCCACCAATCATACATTACAAACACACCTTCCTCCAATCATACATTACAAACACATCTTCCACTAATCATACATAACAAACACATCTTCCACCAATCATACATTACAACCATACCTTCCACCAATCATACATTAACACCTTGCACCAATCATACATTACAAACACACCTTCCACCAATCATGCATTACAAACACATCTTCCACCAATCATACATTACAAACACATCTTCCACCAATCATACATTACAAACACACCTTCCACCAATCATACATTACAAACACATCTTCCACCAATCATACATTACAAACACACCGTCCACCAATCATACCTTACAAACACATCTTCCACCAATCATACATTACAAACACATCTTCCACAAATCATACATTACAACCATACCTTCCACCAATCATACATTACGAATACACCTTCCACCAATCATACATTACAAACATCTTCCACCAATCATGCAATACACAAACACATCTTCCACCAATCATACATTACAAACACATCTTCCACATATCATACATTACAATCATACCTTCCACCAATCATACATTAAAAATACACCTTTCACCAATCATGCATTACAAAGACATCTTCCACCAATCATACGCTTCCAGCATACCTCTCAACAATCATACACTACCAACATACCTTCCACCAATCAAACACTACCAACATACCTTCCACCAATCATACACCAATAACATACCTTCCACCAATCATACACTACAACATACCTCCCACCAATCATACACCACTAACATACCTTCCACCAATCATACACCAATAACAAACCTTCTACCAATCATACACCACCAACAAACCTTCCACCAATCATACACTACAACATACCTTCCACCAATCATACACCACCAACAAACCTTCCACCAATCATACACTAAAACATATCTTCCACCAATCATACACCACTAACAAACCTTCTACTAATCATACATCACCAACAAACCTTCCACCAATCATACACCACTAACAAACCTTCCACCAATCATACATCACCAACAAACCTTCTACCAATCATACACTACCAACATACCTTCCACCAATCATACACCACTAACAAACCTTCCACCAATCATACATCACCAACATATCTTCCACCAATCATACACCACTAACAAACCTTCTACCAATCATACATCACCAACAAACCTTCTACCAATCATACACTACCAACATACCTTCCACCAATCATACACCACCAACAAACCTTCCACCAATCATACATCACCAACAAACCTTCCACCAATCATACACCACTAACAAACCTTCCACCAATCATACACCACTAACAAACCTTCTACCAATCATACACCACTAACAAACCTTCTACCAATCATACATCACCAACAAACCTTCTACCAATCATACATCACTAACAAACCTTCTACCAATCATACACTACAACATACCTTCCACAAATCATACACCACTAACATACCTTCCAACAATCGTACACCACCAACAAATCTTCCACCAATCATACACTACAACATACCTTCCACCAATCATACACCTCCAACAAACCTTCTACCAATCATACACTACCAACAAACTTTCTACCAATCATACACCACTAACACACCTCCCACCAATCATACATTACCAACAAACCTTCTACCAATCATACATCACCAACATACCTTCCACCAATCATACATCACCAACAAACCTTCCACTAATCATACACCACTAACATACCTTCCACCAATCATACACCACTAACAAACCTTCTACCAATCATACATCACCAACATACCTTCCACCAATCATACACCACTAACAAACCTTCCACTAATCATACACCACTAACAAACCTTCTACCAATCATACACCACCAACAAACCTTCCACCAATCATACACCACTTACAAACCTTCTACCAATCATACACTACCAACATACCTTCCACCAATCATACATCACCAACAAACCGTCCACCAATCATACACTACCAACAAACCTTCCACGAATCATACACCACTAACAAACCTTCCACCAATCATACACTACCAACAAACCTTCCACCAATCATACATCACCAACAACCTTCCACCAATCATACACTACCAACAAACCTTCCACCAATCATACACCACTAGCAAACCTTCCACCAATCATACACCACTAACAAACCTTCTACCAATCATACACTACCAACATACCTTCCACCAATCATACACCACCAACAAACCTTCCACCATCATACATCACCAACAAACCTTCCACCAATCATACACCACTAACAAACCTTCCACCAATCATACACCACTAACAAACCTTCTACCAATCATACATCACCAACAAACCTTCTACCAATCCTACATCACCAACATACCTTCCACCAATCGTACACCACTAACAAACCTTCCGCCAATCATACACGACTAACAAACCTTCAACCAATCATACACCACTAACAAACCTTCTACCAATCATACACTACCAACATACCTTCCACCAACCATACACCACCAACAAACCTTGCACCAATCATACATCACCAACAAACCTTCCACCAATCATACACCACTAACAAACCTTCTACCAATCATACATCACCAACAAACCTTCTACCAATCCTACATCACTAACAAACCTTCCACCAATCATACATCACCAACAAACCTTCCACCAATCATACACCACTAACAAACCTTCCACCAATCATACATCACCAACAAACCTTCCACCAATCATACACCACTAACAAACCTTCTACCAATCATACATCACCAACAAACCTTCCACTAATCATACACCACTAACAAACCTTCTACCAATCATACACCACCAACAAACCTTCCACCAATCATACACCACTAACAAACTTTCTACCAATCATACACTACCAACATACCTTCAACCAATCATACACCACCAACATACCTTCCACCAATAATACATCACCAACAAACCTTCCACCAATCATATACCTCCAACAAACCTTCTACCAATCATACACTACCAACAAACCTTCTACCAATCATACACCACTAACACACCTCCCACCAATCATACATTACCAACAAACCTTCTACCAATCATACATCACCAACATACCTTCCACCAATCATAAACCACTAACAAACCTTCCACTAATCATACACCACTAACAAACCTTCTACCAATCATACACCACCAACAAACCTTCCACCAATCATACACCACTAACAAACCTTCCACCAATCATACACTACCAACATACCTTCCACCAATCATACACTACCAACATACCTTCCACCAATCATACACCACCAACAAACCTTCCACCAATCATACACCACTAACAAACCTTCTACCAATCATACATCACCAACAAACCTTCTACCAATCCTACATCACCAACATACCTTCCACCAATCATACACCACTAACAAACCTTCCGCCAATCATACACCACTAACAAACCTTCAACCAATCATACACCACTAACAAACCTTCTACCAATCATACACTACCAACATACCTTCCACCAATCATACACCACCAACAAACCTTCCACCAATCATACATCACCAACAAACCTTCCACCAATCATACATTACAAACAAACCTTCTACCAATCATACACTACCAACATACCTTCCACCAATCATACACCACCAACAAACCTTCCACCAATCATACATCACCAACAAACCTTCCACCAATCATACATTACAAACAAACCTTCCACCAATCATACATCACTAACAAACCTTCTACCAATCATACATCACCAACAAACCTTCTACCAATCATACACCACTAACAAACCTTCTACCAATCATACACTACCAACATACCTTCCACCAATCATACACCACCAACAAACCTTCCACCAATCATACATCACCAACAAACCTTCCACCAATCATACATTACAAACAAACCTTCTACCAATCATACACCACCAACATACCTTCCACCAATCATACACCACCAACAAACCTTCCACCAATCATACATCACCAACAAACCTTCTACCAATCATACATCACCAACAAACCTTCTACCAATCATACACCACTAACAAACCTTCTACCAATAATACATCACCACCAACAAACCTTCTACCAATCATACATCACCAACAAACCTTCCACCAATCATACATCACTAACAAACCTTCTACCAATCATACATCACCAACAAACCTTCTACCTATCATACACCACTAACAGACCTTCTACCAATAATACATCACCAACAAACCTTCTACCTATCATACACCACTAACAAACCTTCTACCAATCATACATCACTAACAAACCTTCTACCTATCATACATCACCAACAAACCTTCTACCAATCATACACCACTAACAAACCTTCTACCAATAATACATCACCAACAAACCTTCTACCAATCATACATCACCAACAAACCTTCCACCAATCATACATCACTAACAATCTTTCTACCAATCATACATCACCGACAAACATTTACCAATCATACACCACTAACAATCTTTCTACCAATCATACACTACCAATAAACCTTCTACCAATCATACACTACGACATACCTTCCACCAATCCTAAACTACAACATACCTTCCACCAATCATACACTGCAACATACCTTCCACCAATCATACACTACCAACAAACCTTCCACCAATCATACACTACCAACAAACCTTCCACCAATCATACATTACCAACATACCTTCCACCAATCATACACTACAAACAAACCTTTCACCAATCATACACTACCAACATACCTTCCACCAATCATACATTACCAACATACCTTCCACCAATCATACACTACCAACAAACCTTCCACCAATCATACACTACCAACATACCTTCCACCAATCATACACTACTAACACACCTCCCACCAATCATACACTACAACATACCTTCCACCAATCATACACCACCAACAAACCTTCCACCAATCATACACTACCAACATACCTTCCACCAATCATACACTACCAACATACCTTTCACCAATCATACACTACCAACAAACCTTCCACCAATCATACACTACCAACACACCTTCCACCAATCTTACACTGCTATCACACCTTAAACCAATCATAAACTGTCAACATACCTTCCACCAATCTTACACTATCAACATACCTTCCACCAATCATACACTGCCATTACACCTTCAACCAATCTTACCTTCCACCAATCATACACTACCAACATATCTTTCATCACTCAGTGGAAAACACGTATAATGACACTCCACAGTAACATATGTCAAACTGTTAATCATGTAGCATAGTGGTTGTCAATAAAGCATGTACTAGAATAAAAATACTCTCATCGTCCATCTGAATCTAACATAAAGCAAGAATAATGACACTTCACAGTAACATGTGTCAGCCTTTTTCTCATGTTTCATAGTGGTTGTCAATAAAGCACTTACTAGAATAATAATACCCTCATGATAAAGTTAATGAGACAGGCAAAATTTAATGTAAACCAGATGGTTGAATTATAATAAATATAACTTTATTATTTCAGTATGTTTGGTTTTAATGTATTAATTTACATATTACACTAATTAGGGCCCTGCCTAGTGACGGGTCACCCTATAGTGATCAGTCTGTCTGTCCGTCCGTCTGTCAGTAACAAAATGTGTCCATTATACATCTAGTGAACTGTTATAATTTCATACTATTTACTTGACATGTATATTAACCAACACCAGAGGGTCTGTCATAATGTATGTATAACTTTCTAGGTCAAAAGTCAAGGTCAAAAACTTTGGTTTCAGTTGACAACCCCATGTCCCATGGTCAAGATCGTGTTTTCTCTATATCTTGAGAACCGTTATGCTTTCAAAGTTTATACTTGACATGTATATTACCCAACACCAGAGGATATGTCATAATGTATGTACAACTTCCTTGGTTTAAATTCAAGGTTAAAAACTTTGGTTTCAGTTGACAACTCCATGTCCTATGGTAAAGATACAAATTTTATACCACACATTATTTACAGCTGGGCCCACAGAGATGGCTCCCATTTCAATGATGTCTAGTTTATTCATGTTCTTAAACAGTAAAATCTCAATTATTTGTTCATGTATCTCTTTATTATGTCACTTCATATTTGTTGTTTATTTTGGTTGACTGGTTTTATGTCAAGTATTGTATAGGTAAAATTAGTACAACAATTGCCTATAATTTAAAGAAGATGTATATTTGTATGATTGATAAAAGAGTTTTTGATTGTATTCCAGGGTGAGACTCCTTATGATATGGTAACAATAAAAAGCCATGATTCTGAAGAGAGAAAAAGGAAGAAGAAAGAAGTGATGAACTTCCTAAAGGTAAATATTCTGTCTTAGTTAATAAGAGATATTTACAAATATGTTGACAGATTGTTAGAGACACAACAGACTTTATACATTGAAGTTACAATAAAACGATTGCCTGTTGTTTTCAATGTCATTGTAGTATTTGTTGTCAGTTAACAATGTACCCGGTAGTTGACAATTCCAAGCTTGTTGCCTAATACAGATGTTGGCATATGCAAAAGACAAATGTTTGAAATCAGTGTCTCATCTGTTGGAAGTAGCAATAAACAGTTAAGGAAAATTTTAAAATTTGCCCTTATAAATTTTACCATCCCCTTTTCATTGCTTTCTTGCAATATCAAGCTTACTGTTTGTGTCATGTATGGGCATATGTATGTAATCAGAATCTTCCATAGAATTTATATCTAGTATATAAAATGGTAAAATATAATTTCTTTGGGGTGTATCCATGGCAACAATCTGCTTTTATTTGTTATAAAATATTGCAAAAAGGGGGGAAAAGTTGTTACATATTTCCCCAAAATTTGGCTAAAAGTAGGATTTCAATCGCTTGAAGTAATACTTTTTCTGAAACTGTGCACATATATCATTCAGCATATCCAATGAAAATCATGTCTTTCGTCTCATTTTTTTGTAAAATTGTGTCAAAAACTTCGTGTAGAAAAAAAGTCTTGAATCCATCTGTGTCCTTTGTTTAGTATTCACATAGACCAAGGTGGGCGACACAGGCTCTTTAGAGCCTCTAGTTTCTATCTATCTTTCTGAAAAATGATGCAAAAATGTCGTATACATTTTATTTTATTTTTATCTCTATGTTCTGTCAAATCATTTGAGAATATGGATGAAACACTGAAATCAGTTACTTATAAGAATATTAAACTGACCATGCGCAGATTTATTTTCATATCTACAAAAAACACTTTGAACTCTAGATGTATCTAAGCGTTTATACTTAAACAAATATCAGGGTTGCGTTTAATATCGTAGCGGCTACATTGGGCTACTTATATTTTTGACTTGAACGTGTAGCTAGCCTAGCTACTATATAGATATTGATAGTTAAATTCTCCCTCGCCCTGCTCTTCCGAATTTAAAGTATTTAATCTTTAAATTCAATAGGCTATAATTAAGACAAACACAGATATAGGATTAGTTGCTCGCAGTAACATCTTATTTTCTCTTGCGATACAATATTTTATTTTACGATATTATACATATTTCTTCGATTGAAACAATATATAAATACATGACATATAACATTGTTTTTCTTTCGCATTGTTTCTTTTTTTCTCGGCTAATACCTCCAACGCCTGTACGTACAATAAACATAGCAGCAACTGCATATATACCTATGTGACCAACTTCAATTCGACGTAACTGCGAGCACCTTCGATACTAATACATTTAAATGCCAAACTTTATATAGTACCAATTTAAACCCCACCCGTAAAAACCGCCAAAACTTTCCTCGTGCCTCCTGCACCTAACATCAAATTTATAAATAGTACATACTATTACAAAACCAGTATCCGAACTAGTTATACTAGTTCCCATCTATAAATAATAACTACAAATAGCAAACGGGAAAAACCCTATTTCAAACAAAATAAAACACATAAGCTAGACTAACTACTCGTTCAATAGTCATAAATCTACGTAGCCCTATGTAGCTGCAACGATATTGAACGCAATCCAGGAGGTGGTATTTTTAAGTCCGATGGAGATCGATCTTTCTCATTTTTGCAATACTAAAGATCGGCGATCTTTATTGTTAGTGGGAATATTGTCTTAGATTTCCATTGATTTTAAGTAATTGTCATCAAAATAAAAAGGAACAGCATTCTTAACCGAAATTAAAATTCATGATATCGAAAGCAAAGTTCTGTCTTGTCTTTCAAAATATACTATGAAATAATATAAAAAATGTATTCACTTAATTTTAAGAAGAATTTCTGTTCAACACAGACATGTAAGCACTATAAATAACCTGAATAGAAACGTTGTTAATAGAAGCATTTGTGAGTACATTTGTACAATGCATTGTTTTCCAACCACCGTATTTTTAGCTCACCTGGCCCGAAGGGCCAAGTGAGCTTTTCCCATCACTTTGTGTCCGGCGTCCGGCGTCCGTCGTCGTCCTGCGTCGTTAACTTTTACAAAAATCTTCTCTGAAACTACTCGGCCAAATTAAACCAAACTTGGCCACAATCATCATTTGGGTATCAATTTAAAAAAATGTATCCGGTGACCCGGCCAACCAACCAAGATGGCCGCCACGTCTAAAAATAGAACATAGGGGTAAAATGCAGTTTTTGGCTTATAACTCAAAAACCAAAGCATTTAGAGCAAATCTGACAGGGGTAAAATTATTTATCAGGTCAAGATCTATCTGCCCTGAAATTATCAGATGAATCAAAGAACCCGTTGTTGGGTTGCTGCCCCTGAATTCGTAATTTTAAGGAAATTTTGCTGTTTTTGGTTATTATCTTGAACATTATTATAGATAGAGATAAACTGTAAACAGCAATAATGTTCAGCAAAGTAAGATTTACAAATAAGTCAACATGACCGAAAAGGTCAGTTGACCCCTTTAGGAGTTATTGCCCTTTATCGTCAATTTTTAACCCATGTTTCGTAAATCTTAGTAATCTTTTACAAAAATCTTCTCCTCTGAAACTACTGGGCCAAATTAATCCAAACTTGGCCACAATCATCTTTGGGGTATCTAGTTTAAAAATTGTGTCCGGTGACTTGGCCTTCCAACCAAGATGGCCGTCATGGCTAAAAATAGAACATAGGGGTAAAAGGCAGTTTTTGGTTTATGACTCAAAAACCAAAGCATTAAGAGCAAATCTGACACAGGGTATATTTGTTTATCAGGTCAAGTTCTATCTTCCCTGAAATTTTCAGATGAATCGGACAACCCATTGTTGGGTTGTTGCCCCTAAATTGGTAATTTTAAGGAAATTTTACTGTTTTTGGTTATTATCTTGAATATTATTATAGATAGAGATAAACTGTAAACAGCAATAATGTACAGCAAAGTAAGATTTACAAATAAGTCAACATGACTGAAATGGTCAATTGACCCCCTAAGGAGTTATTGTCCTTTATAGTCAATTTTTAACAATTTTCATAAAATTTGTAAATTTTTACTAACATATTCCACTGAAACTACTTGGCCAAGTTCATTATAGATAGAGATAATTGTAAGCAGCAAGAATGTTCAGTAAAGTAAGATCTACAAACACATCACCATCACCAAAACACAATTTTGTCATGAATCCATCTGCTTCCTTTGTTTAATATTCACATTGACCAAGGTGAGCGACACAGGCTCTTTAGAGCCTCTAGTTATTATGTGTCTGTGAAACTGTCTGAAACCAATTACTATCATGTGTAAATTAATGTGCATTTATTGTAGTTGAAAACAAACAAACAACAAAACAGCAAATAACGAGAACTGTGTTGTCCGTAATATGTAAGAATATCGCCCAAACCGGCCGAATGTCTTTCGACATTGTTTTAGAATTGGCGCAATGTATTCCTGCCAATTCAAATTCTTAACCTTTTTTTTTTTTAGAAATATCTCTTTTTCCATTCCGGTGACCCCATCTTTTTATTTCATGACTTCATTTAGATATAAACAACGCTTATTCTGTTGAATACTCAAAGAGAAATTATTGGTCAATTTTTATTAAACATAATTTTTTATTTCACAATAAAAAAAGGCGGGAAAACTATTAAAGCAACTTATCGTTATTATTTTCAACTCAGAAAATGGTAATATTATTAAAAAAGTTTGTATTAACAACTATGTTAACAGAACAAACAAGTTTTATGGGATACCAACTTTAAAAAAAATATTACACTGCTATTGGCTAGAATTCCCGATTTCCAAATTCCATGAAAAAGATGGCGTTTAAAATCGAAAACTAAGTCAGTGACCCCATTTTTTTATTTGCTGATTTTGAAGCTTTTGCCTAGCCTAAAGTAGGGACTCTGTGGGATTTTTATAGGAGTATTTCGTAATTAATATCAATGTATTATTTGAATGTACCGTATGGCAGAAGAAATTTAACGTACATGGTTTCAGAAAATCATTTGACCTTTGACCTTTAGCACGTGTCGGAATTTGATGACAATACAATTTTTTTCTGCCAAAATTTCTTCATCCTTAATGCCAAATGAATACATGTAATATACATGTACAAAAAGTGTAAAAATGTTGATAACTTAGATACATTGTCTTTAAAAGTATTTTTTCTGTTTACTAAAGCTTATGTTGTCGTTATCAGCTTTTTCAAATGATTAAAAAAGGAAATAAACAGAGATAACAGTATTGAGATTGTAAAACTGGAAAAAATAAATTTGACTAAAACTGAACATATTTAGCAGGACAATTTTTATTTAATTACTTAAAGTTTGTTTATGATTGTAACTGATTTGGTGGAAATGGCAAAACAAATAAGCATTTAAAACTGGAGAACATAATGGAGAAAAGGGGGAGGGGAAAACAGGGGGTATGTCGGACCACTTTTTTGTAACTTCCGATTTCGGAAACGAAGTATATCATCATAGGGATTTTGGGATTTAATGTAATTAATTCTGGATTTATGTGTATATACGTCCAGTAAATCAGGGTTTTCATTCATCGGTTCTAGTATTGTTATAAAAGTAACCCTCCCAAAGCTTCTGACTTTAATCCCCAAAATGTGTTTGATTTTTGCATTACACAATCTTGTTTCAAAGCACCCCACAAAGTTATATACAGAATAATGTCAGTTACTGTTCGCCATGCATGCAGGGGCGGATCCAGTAGTTTTAAAAAGATGGGTTCCCACACTAGGACAAGGGAGGGGGTTAGGATTCCAACTATATGTCCCCATTCAAATGCATTGATCGTCCAAAAAAGGAGGCGGGGGGGGGGGGGGGGTGTTCCAACCCCAGAACCCTCCGTTTGGATCTGTCACTGCGGTGATTCAGTAACGATAACACAGAGCTAAATAGACTTTATATAAAAAAAAATTGGCACTCATACCACATCATCCTATATCTATTGACATTGTATCCTGGCTACAGACTAGTTCAACAAAAGTTGCAGAGTTATGAAGAGTGATAACGTGTACAATGCACTATCAAGTAACCAACGAACATTTTTAACTTCTTTTTTTTTTAGCTCAAACTGGACAACTTATTAAGATACAGAGAATTTGCACAACAGACACTCAGACTGGTTGCTTTGAGCAGTGCACATTCATCAATCAATGTATTTTCCAAAAAATATAAAAACATGTAATTTTATCGGGATTTTGAGATGAGATATTGTCAAATAAGGCCCTGGAACTCGAGATGGACAAAACTAAACTCGGAATTTAGGAATTGGACCCCTCTGAACCCCAACCCATCATAATGGAGCATGTCTTATAGCAGTGCAAAACGAAATAATTTAATATAAATGCAATTTTAAATGGTTTTATATTAGACAAACAGACAAACAATCGTACACATGACACAACATAAGAAACTAAAGAATAAGCAACACGAATACCATCAAAAACTTGGGGTCTCAGGTGCTCCGGAATAGTAATTATATCCTGTTCCACATGTGGCACCTATCGTGTTGCTTATGCTATAACAAATCCAGCAAATAGTACAATTCTGTAGATCACATTCATTAAAGGGATTGAAGCTCACTGTTCAGTGTCACCCTACTTCGGCTCCGTGTTAAAGACAGTACTTAGATCTATAATGGTTTTTCTTTTTTGCAAATTGTGACTTGGATGGAAGGTTGTCTCATTGGCACTCATACAACATCTTCTTATATCTATAGATCGTGAATGCCATGTTAGCCAAGAAAAGATTAAATCATAATAAAAGATCAAGAATGAAATGCTTTATTTTGTTTTTTTTCGTTGGCTTTATATAACAAGTACAAAGACAAGACAATGTTCTAAATTAAGTCTGAATAAAAAAATCCTTCATCAAACACCATCGAATAAAAAAAATCCTTCATCAAACACAATCAAACAGCTAGTTCCATCTTATTGCTCAGCAGTTGTTTCACACCCTGAAAGTATAAAATAGTAGAAATAAAAACCATTTGTTCTAAACCTATATAAACTCTTTTTCATTTTATGATATTAAAAAAAAAAGAAAGGAGAATCTTCCTTGTAAAAAATATGAGATCGGTTGATGAATGTACAGTGGCAAGTATTTCATTATAGTCAGGAGGATGAAAGAAAAAAATTGGTTAACTAACGCCCAGTCACAAATATTTCATTATATTCGGGATGATCAAAGATATAGATTGGTCAATTAATCCCAGTGGCAAATATTTCATTATATTCAGGAGGATCAAAGATATTATAGATTGTTTAATTAATGCCCAGTTGAAAATATTTCATTATGTTCAGGAGGATCAAAGATATAGATTGGTGGATTAATGTCAAGTGGCAAATATTTCATTATATTCAGGAGGATACAAAACAAATATATCAAATAATGTTTAGATCTGATGAATACAAAATTTAAAAACAATTTCCAGTATAGTTTTCTGTAGTTGCAAACTGGTATGATGTAACAATGTCAATATAACCATGTATTTAATTAACCTACTTTCATTAAATACTAAAAATATTTCCGACATTTAAAAATCCTATTTACATGTACCTTGTAAAATTTTGATTTTTTTTTTGCTTATATGTCTGGCTTTAACCATGTGTGGTTGAGTACATGCTGATGTTATACTGTTGTCAATTGGCCTGCGGTTTGCTTGTTAGAGAACAACAACATGGCTGTCATGAGTCATTGCAAGGATTTTTTTAAATTCAGAAAGCAAATCAGTTTCAATCTAATGCATTATAATTAAATTAAGTCTCCATCCCCACTGGTCGTTACTGCGTATTTATACACCCAACACAGTCAGAAAGACACCTCACTTTCTATAGTGGGTTTTAATAGTAATGGAACGATTGAATTCAAGGTAATTTAAACTTATTGAAAGGAGAAATAAAGTTTGTGTCATGCATATTTTCAATTTACATATGTGCAATTTCTTTGATTTGATCCTTTACAAATGCTCTTTAAATTAAATGTATTTACGGGAAAGGTTTCTGCTTTTAATTAATAAGTTTGTAATTTTGGTGGTCACTGTTGTACTTCAAATATAAATCTGTGCAACAGAGGTATCAAATGATTACCAGCAATTGCCATTGTAAATTTGGTCACATTTATTTATCAATAATTTATCATACTCAAATATATTGAGACATATTATATATTTTTTTCAATAAATTATCGATATCAAATGGCAGCAAATGGATTTAAGATCCCGCTAACATATTTCCCACCGCCACATTCTGTATGTATGTGCCTGTCCCAAGTCAGGAGCCTGTCATTCAGTAGTTGTCGTTTGTCTATGACATACATGTTTGAGTTTGTTCATTATGTACACAAATTAGGTCGTTAGTTTTCTCGTTTAATTACATTGTCTTTTGAATGCTCTTTATAGCTTTCTATGACGCGGTACATGCTTTGCTCATTGTTGAAGGCTATACAGTGACCTATAGTTTTTAATTTCTGTGTCTCTTAATTTAGTGGGGAGAGTTGTCTCATTGGCAATCATACCACATCTTCCTTTTTATAATAAATATTTTTACAAAATTTGAACTACAAATCAAATAAAAAAAAATCATTTCTATTAATAATTAAAGGTCCCTTCGGTACATATTAATTACAAACAAGAAAATAATAATAAAAAAAATACTACTTAATATTAAATTGTTATTTGACAATTTACATAATTATATTCTTTTCTCTGATTTGCCTAGCAAATAATATAAACATTACAGCCTTCTGTCATCTAACTATATAATGTAGTTCATTGGGAATTATATTATGGCAGTTAAAAAATATATGGAACTATATAGGTTTAATTATCCTGCCGACTCTGAGTGAAGCTATTTTTATTTATTATCCCGCATAGTGCCTCAATAGTTTTACCTGGAAAGGGAACTAACCCATATGTCTGAATTACAAACCAACAGAAATTCTACACTGTTGATATCCTCGAGTGATTTCGAGCGAGTGATTATCAGTGTGAAGAGTATAATACTATAGTTTTCTTCGTGAAGAAATTGAAACACAGTATTAAATAAAAATAATTTGTTAATCACCGATATCAAAGTTGTAAAATAGGAAGACACTTCGACGGAGCGCCGATTTTATAATTCCTATGAGAAAATATTTCATGTGGTTTGTAACGTCGTGAACGTTCACGGCTAATTTTTTTTCTCCTTTTCTAACACGAAACATACCATCTTTACCAAGGTCGCGCCTTGCTCATGTAGAACAGATCAACACATATCCAACATGATTTTACGGAGAAAATATTCTAGATTTTGGAAAAGTATAGATCCCCCCGTTATTTTTAGAAATAATACTTATTTTTGGCAAAAACATTAAAAAAATGTCGTTAATATCAATAATTTCCTACCTTCTTCTACAATTTTACTAGAGATACTTACAAAATCAGATTCCTGGTTTATTTCTGCATTTGTGTGTCAATTTTCGTTGTCTGTTTACCTTTCTATAAATAGCGCGAGGAACGGAAAGGGTTAGCATTTGTCTGTTTCGATAGCTGAAAACTGACGTTTACGGCAACTCTTATCGTAGTTCAAAGATTTACTGCAAGCTAATATACACGTTGAAATATAAGATTATTACTGAATTGAAAAGCGCAGATACTGCAGTTTCTCAAGCTGTTTTTGTTTATTTTTTACGTTGAGGGAAAAGTTGTTTATTTTGCAGTTACAAAAACGTTGCAAATGCAAAAAATGCATTGCGGCAGATATAGGTTTTTTAACGTGACGTTCCTACAGATTCCCTACCTAAAGTAAAAACAAAATATAAAGAAAATATTATTGGTCGATCTAAATAGAAGGATTTGTCTTTAACAAAATGTTTAGTATGCTGTCAACCTGTGTATAGATTTTAAAGCTTTCAATATGTAGCGGGTAGACAAAGCCACCTACATAGATAAAACCTCTATGAAATGAGTAAACTCAGTAACGTTAACTTTCCTGCACAACCTTTTTAAATTACATACAAAAACAAATAAATCACATCATCATTAAATAGGCAGTGTGCGGTAAATTTACTCACGTGTGATATGGCATAGAAGGGAAAACAATTACTGTGGGGATTAAACATGTGGTAAAGATGTCAGTCCACCAATCCATTCATTCCAATTTAACATGTGGTAAAGATGTCAGTCCACCAATCTATTCACTCCAATTTAACATGTGGTAAAGATGTCAGTCCACCAATCCATTCACTCCAATTTAACATGTGGTAAAGATGTCAGACCACCAATCCATTCACTCCAATTTAACATGTGGTAAAGATGTCAGACCACCAATCCATTCACTCCAATTTAGAATGTAAAGTTCTACTGTGAAAGTACTTTTATTCGTGGGGAACCAATTTTCGTGGTTTTCGTGGATGACTTTATCCACAAATTTAAGTGTCAAATGAAATAAAACAATTGTTGTCCAAATCAAGACAATGAAAGATCCACATGTAGGTTTGATTACTAATATGATCTAAAGAATATATTGAATATCGCCAAATCTGAGAATACCATAATGATCTATAATAGTAGTCACTGGGCAAATGCACTATGAACTACAACTGCAGGCAGGAGTAGTCCCATTTAATCTTTAAAAACCTAAACTGTACAAATTTTGATCTTTTAATTCTCATAAAAAAATATTTTTGATTGATGAAAGTCAGATTTCCGGTATTAATATGCTATGATAAAGTGTTCATTTTATATCTCATAATTCTCGTACATATATATGGGAAATAATAATTTTATGCTGGGCTTGCTTTTGATTTAAGAATTATCACCGTGTATCATCAGTACACCGGATATAGGTATAACCAAGCGGGCACGATCGATTTTGACCTTTCAAGGTAACGAAGATCTTTGTTTTGCTTTATCAATATTAAGGTAAGGTTTGCGTACACAGGGAGATAACTCGAATTCAAATAATTCAAAAAAGGAGGGACCCGCCATTTTGAATTGCTTTGATTGACCAATGTTCGATAACTACAATATTATCAAAAATAAAACAACACCTACCTCAAAATCGCCGTTTTGATGTAATTTTATCAAAATTTGAATCGTACAAGTAACGTTATGCCCTTCAGTTTGTTAGTTTTCATTTATATGACGTCACGTTTAGCCATAACGTCTTTGTGCAAAAACCATTCATGAAGTTTCGCGGAATTTTATTTTATTTCATAATTGTACATTTAGATGCCCCCGCCGTAGTAAAGGGGGTATTAAGTTTTATCCTTGTCTGTTTGTACGTCCATCCGAACGTACGTACCATAGTGTACGTCTGTTTTTATAAAATTGGTTTCCGTTCTCTAACTTTAGTTAGCATCAACAAACTGATATCAAACTTATGCACAATGCATTTTACAACAAAAACACAGAATAAATTTGAATTTTTGATGTCGTCACTTTTACAGTTCTAGATTTATGAGGGGTCGGACAGGGGATACATTTCTCCTTTCTCCCGTCCCCTTTCTCTTGTCGCCCGACGTAAGGGAGCTACCATTTGATTTTTATGGGGGGGGGGGGGGGGCTAGGATGAAAAATTTTGTCCTGCATTTTTTTTTTTTGCTGTAATCTCTGTCCTGCCTTTTTATTTTTCATTCTGTTCGGTCCTGCCTTTTTTTTTTTTAGTTTATCCTGAATTTTTTTTTACCTAAATTGTTGTCCTGACATTTTTTTTTTGCAAGTGTCTCATCCTGCCTTTTTTTTTTACTCAAAACTCCTGTCCTGCCTATTTTTTTCAAATTTCATCCTAGCCCACCCATAAAAATCAAATGGTAGCTCCCTAAAACCTTAAAAAAAATGTATGGGAAGCTCATTCCAATTGAAATCGATCTCCTTTCACAAGATAGAAGTGATGTTTATTCTGCTCCAAGAACGCTGTCTCTTTCATTGAATTTGTAAGTCTGATGCACGCCGTTTCCGATTTTTATAAAGTATAAATACAATTTATAGAAACGCAGGATTGAGTGAAAAACGTCACATTTTTGTGACACTTTTAGTCAATTTCGTTTAAAATGGTTGGAACTTACATAATGCGCCATGTGTTTTACTTACAGAGGATGCATATATATATTCTCAGATATTTTTATTGCATAATTTTTACGAATGACAGAATGTTGAACTTGGTCTTTTCGAATGTACAGTTAGCAGATTTGTCCCAAAATACGCACACAACCCACACGTTTACATCATTTGAAATATGTGTTATTTTATCAATCACTTTTACAACTGACGGAATGTTTCTTATAGTATTTTTTTATGGATGCATTAGACACAACTATTGTATTGTGTCGTCCTGAACATGCCTGATCTATTTGCCACCGGACATTTTACAACCTCTTATCAAACAAACGTCTATGTATATCAGTCAAATTTGAATCAATTTTATCTAAAAACAAGGATGGTAACATGTGTCTTTACACATACACGTATGCACTATAAAATCTGTTAGTTTTTAGTCTTTCACTGTATATATGAGATCATAATGAATTAGTGACGACGCTCGGCCTGAGTATTTTTATGAGGTCGTTTCTGAATTTTTCGTTTCTATTCTCTACCTTCAGTTGCTTCGACCAAATGTTATAAAATTTACACGTAATGCTTTATAATGTTTTATGTTTATATAAAAGGGGGCATCATCAGTGTCCCATGGACACATTCCCCATTTATTCTAAGCTCTAACGTTTTATTTTACATTACTGTGGTTGAAGAGAAGCCACAATCAAATTTGATTTGACGGTTGCAAATTTCCGTTTTACTGGCTCCCCTACGCGTCGACGGTAAAACGGCATTTGCAAACATCAAATCACAAATTGACGGTGGGGACTCCTCAACTACAGTGCCGTTACTCCTGGGAACTTCATTGAAGTGATTTTAATTTATTGAAAGTATGTGGAAGATTTTCATATTACGGGTCTACATAACTACATTTCTTATTTTAAATATGAACAATACATATACGACTGTCATTTGTATTCCCAGGCCATTGTCTGTTTCGTCTTTTATCATGTATAGGAGCATGTAGTTTGTTTGTTTGGTCAAAGACCCCAAATCTGAACATCATGTGTAACAATTGGACACATCATACTAGTAATCTATCTTTCTCCTGCAATGCTTTCCATGCTAAGTCATACATATTTGATCATATTTGAATAACATTTGTAGATGTCTAGATTTAAATGAATGGAATAAACATGGCTTCTGTAAATGATTTTTCTAGTCAAAACTGATGTCTGTTCATCCATTTGCTGCATACAAACAATTTACCAGACATGGGCAATAAAGCAATTTTAATTACTTTTAAAGGCAACTTGAATGCTTTTCTAGATTCAAAATATTACAGTTGGAAGCACTGAACGAATATAAGTGTTTCCTTCAAAACCAGTGTCTTGTACATTTTCTACATGTATTAATACACAAGTATTCCGACTGATAGGTGGGCATAAAAGTTAAGGGACGACATCAAAAGTTCAATGCAGGATAAAAAAAAAACTTAATTCACATAGTTTGTTCGCTGACACCCCCTTTCCCCTTCTAAACTTAATTTGGGAAAAATTGATTGACCAATATGGATATATGTAAAATCCATGTCAAATTAACAAAACTTGCAGCAACTTTTATCCCCCACCCCTAAACTATTTCAATTAATTTTTTTTTATCCTACATTGATCTTTTGATGTCATCCCTAAAATAATCACTGTTTTCTCTCATTGATTATGGTCAATCTCAAAAAGTTACAAGACAAAAAGATTTTTTGTTAAAAGATGCTTTGAAGATGACTTTCTTCTTTGCAGATCAACAAACAAAAAATATTTTTTTGTTTTACAGAAATGACAAGATGAACACATAACGCCCATTACCGTAAAAACAAGTTCGGGGACATATCAATTTTATTAGCTCATTATAATGCAAATAGTTAAATCGTTATGTTCACAGTTTTTTTACAAAAACGGTGGACCCGGAAAAGGGATATTTTTGGCTTTTTGTTACCATGGCAACGGGTTTTTTTTAACCCAAAAATTGAAAAATCTTGTTTTTAGGAACTTTTATATGATTTTTTTAATTAAAATTTATTATTAATGAATGGACCACAATTATTTATACATGTTTTATTCAGTTTTATTTTTTTATAGTCACTCGCATACATTATTATTTCAGAAGAATTCAAATACAATTTTCCCTAAAAATCGTCAAAAATCGGAATTTTGAGCTTTTCACCTGAAAAAACGGGACGGGCGATGTTGGATTTTTTTCCATTAAATGATTGGATACTCCTCCCTGAACAAAATGATGTATCATATTGGTACAATATCACTAAGAAAAAAATCCAGGTTTCATGCAAACCTTACCTTAAATGTACATTTCTCAACATTTGAAATTCCTGCTCCCAAATAATTTTTGCATCGATTTTTTCCTATTCATAAAACAACTTTGATATTCAAATAAGAACAATTAACTTGTTCATGCGCAAATAGTTGTGAAAGTCAACACCCACTTTCAATTTCGATACAGTTGTAGAGACATTTACATGTTTTATCTGAAAGAAACCTAATACAGGGCAACAGTAATAGTTACCAATCATAAACCTACCTGTGATTACTCATTCCTTGAAACTGTTTGGGTAATAAACGAGTATATAAATGAAGTTTTTGTGTACAGTGTACAACAACTTAACTATGCACCGTACATAAGAATTTATGTGGTCAGCTAAACACCGTACACAACGCTTCTTCTGGATAAAATATCGAATAATAACATATGTATGAAAGATTTTAATGCCAATTATTGAAACAGCTATACTTATTACACACACACATTGACCTCCTATCAGAAAAAGAGTTGCAATGAATATAGAATTGTATCGAATGAGACGAGGGCCAACTTTTTTTACAAGTATTTGCACATGCCTTTAGTAATCCCTCTTGTTTTGGGAAAATAAGGAGACATCTCTAATTATGATCAACCTACGACCAAATCATTTCTTAAAACAGCAATTATGTTAATTTTGAAGTACACATTGATATTATGTGAACAAAACAAAAAATTTTCGTTACCGTGTAAGATCAAAATCGCTCACGTCCGCTTGGTTAGTACCTATATCCGCTGTACAATGATACACGGTGATTATTTTACAATTCAAGATACATTTATAGCATTTGTTTATGTAACTGTTTTCCTTTTGTGACATGTTGATGACCTGATTAACACCTTTGATGGTCTATAATCCTTTGATCACTCTATCTTGGGCTAATGAGTGATCACTACGATTTACACGGTCAATGTCTACTTTGCAATTTCCTTCAATCTAGACAATTTATAACCTTCGTTTCAAATTACTTTAACTTTTCAATTTTATTATTATTAGACAACAAAAATCCACGAATTAAAAAACCCATGAACATATAAATGTTGCTGAAACATGAGATTTTTTCTTTACACACGCTTTTGAGTTCCTCATTTTGAGGTGCATAAGGGATGTTGTCCCATATTGAAATCCATAGTTCTGATTTTTCCAAATATTTTTATGTGATCGGTATGACATTCTGAATAAATTTGTGTATTTTTTTTGTCCATTTCTGAAAAAAAATAAAGTTGCTTCAGCACTATAAGGCAATGACACTTTTATCGCTGTATTTATTTATTTTGAATACAATGTGTATGCATAATTAGTTTCTTCCAGTATAGACATATTTTTATAATTATCTGCCTTAGTTTCTGAAGCGACTCCTAGGCGTCGTGGTAGTAGCGATCGTCATTACAACCGTGAAAAAAATGTAAACAAGATATACATCTATCTCTCAGACCGCATGCATGCAATTAACGTAAACACAAGAATGTGAAGCGTACTTGATCTCGATAAATTACAGAATAAATAATAGAGTAATTAGATATGTAATGGAGATTAAAATGATTAAAAATATAAGTGTGTTTTAGGCCAGGTGTCCGGTGTCCTAAAATATAACTCACGGTATTTGATACGTTTTAACCCGGGCAAAATGTATATGTTAATACCCAGGTTACAAATCTATTAAGATATATTGATTATTATAACACATTCATAAATAAGAATAAAATGTCTTGCCAGGTCAAATGTGATAAATCCGGAAAAAAAAACCCAGGTGCAATTTTATTGAACTCAAATAAATGTCTGTGGTCAGACATAAAATTCAACAATCTTCTAATCCGACGGTCCTATAATGCTTTTTCTCCGGTGCGAGGTTACTTAGATAATCTGAAAAAATATACCTATAGACATGTACTGTTTGATGATAGGCTTTTTCACAGAAACAACTGTTTGGCTCACCTGGCCCGAAGGGCCAAGTGAGCTTTTCTCATCACTTTGCGTCAGTCGTCCGGCGTCGTCTGTTAACTTTTACAAAAATCTTCTCCTCTGAAACTACTGGGCCAAATTAAACCAAACTTGGCCATAGTCATTATTGGGGTATCTTGTTTAAAAAATGTGTCCGGTGACCCTGCCAACCGACCAAGATGGCTGCCATCGGGGAAAATAGAACATAGGGGTAAAATGCAGTTTTTGGCTTATAACTCAAAAACCAAAGCATTTAGAGCAAATCGTTCAAGGAGTAAAAGTATTAATCCGGTCAAGATCTATCTGCCCTAAAATTTTCAGATGAATCAAACAACCTGTTGTTGGGTTGCTGCCCCTGAATTGGTAATTTTAAGGAATTTTTGCTGTTTTTGGTTATTATCTTGAATACTATTATAGATAGAGATAAACTGTAAACTGCAATAATGTTCAGAAAAGTAAGATTTACAAATAAGTACATGACCGAAAATGATCAGTTGACCCCTTTAGGAGTTATTGCCCTTTATAGTCAATTTTTAACCATTTTTCGTAAATCTTATTTATCTTTTACAAAAATCTTCTCCTCTGAAACTACTGGGCCAAATTAATCCAAACTTGGCAAAAATCATCTTTAGGGTATCTAGTTAAAAATGTGTCCGGTGACTCGGCCATTCAACCAAGATGGCTGCCACGGCTAAAAATAGAACATAGGGGTGAAATGCAGTTTTTGGCTTATAACTCAAAAACCAAAGCATTTAGAGCATATCTGGCAGGGTTTAATTGTTCATCAGGTCAAGATCTATCTGCCCTGAAATTTTCAGATGGATTGGACAATCGGTTCTTTGGTTGCTGCCCCTGAATTGGTTATTTTAAGGAAATTTAGCCGTTTTTTGTTATTATCTTGAATACTTTTATAGATAGAGATAAACTGTAAACAGCAATAATGTTCAGCAAAGTAAGACCTAAAATTAAGTCAACTGACCAAAATGGTCAATTGACCCCCTAAGGAGTTATTGTCCTTTATAGTCAATTTTTAACAATTTTCATAAAATTTGTAAATTTTTACTAACATTTTCCACTGAAACTACTGGGCCAAGTTCATCATAGATAGAGATAATTGTAAGCAGCAAGAATGTTCAGTAAAGTAAAATGTAAAAACACATCACCATCACCAAAACACAATTTTGTCATGAATCCACCTGCTTCCTTTGTTTAATATTCACATAGACCAAGGTGAGTGACACAGTTTTGCTTGTGGTTCGACTCACGTATACTGCTCAAAATTGAGTGACGTTTGTGTATGGCGTCGGGACATATGTAAAATTTGCGATTTAATTTGGCCGAAGAAGTTATGAAATTTTACGACCCATGTTATCATATAGTTATTAAGTGTTCGATTCTGATTTCTTTTGCAGAAAAATTACTGAACTTCTTTTAAATCGAGTTTTACTTTGCATATTGCTGTGTGTTTGTTTAATCTTCATTGGCTAGATGTGTAGGGAAGGGTTGAGATCTCATTAAACATGTTTAACCCCGCCGCATTTTTGTTGCTGGTCCAAGTCAGGACCCTCAGGCATTTGTTTATAGTCTTGTATGATTTTTTTAAAGTTAGTTCATTTATATGCTTAGCAGTTTAGTTTGATGTCCATTTCACTGAACTAGTACATACCTTTGCTTACGGGCGAGCGGAAGCCTGCCTCTGGGTGCGGGATTATCTATTTGTATTATACCCCTCTATAAATTCACGATGTATATAGTACAGTATTAGAGTATTACATTAGGGATGTATATTGGACCATCATCCTTCTCAGTGAACTGTCGGAATTTCTGGTTGTTGCATTATGGCTATGCTTCCGTAGGTTCTAGTAATCTATTTGATAACAAAGACCTTTGAAAAATCTTTTCTAATGTGTAAAATTTCATAATTTATGCACATAATAATCAACTGAGGAAAGTTCAAATCAAGTTTCAACAGAAAATACTGTATACATGGTATACGAAGTGGATATATGGTTTTACACTAGTAATTTTGGGGCCCTTTATAGCTTGTTGTCCGGTGAGAGCCAAGGCTCCGTGTTGAAGGCCGTACATTGACCTATAATGGTTTACTTTTATAAACTGTTATTTGGATAGAGAGTTGTCTCATTGGCACTTACACCACATCTTCCTATATCTATATATTTTAAGCACACATGCCTTCATATATGGACCATCAGGAAGAGGTTTATAAATAAGTGCCCTTAATAGTAAGTTTTGTTGGGATTTGTCTATGGATGCAGCTGTTTGCAAAAACTAAGTTTTCCATCAAGAACTGACACCACTGAATAAAATATTTTACAAGTAGCTTATTTTCGAAATATGAAAGCGCAAATAACCAACTATCAAACTAAGTGTTAACCTCATCAGAACGATGCGTAATATGTCTATACGCTAACTTGGTTTCCCCCTTTTATTAAAGTTTGAGCTCCTTACTCGTCTCCTCACTCGTCTGTTAGCAATTTATTTGTCTGAGTTTATGTTGTCCTCTGAAACTACTGGGCCAAATTAATCCAAACTTGGCCACAATCATCTTTGGGTTATCTAGTTTAAAAAATGTGTCCGGTGACCCTGCCATCCCACCAAGATGGACGCCATGGCTAAAAATAGAACATAGGGGTAAAATGCAAATACCCTGCCTGTATCAATACACACCAGTCAACTTCCTCATACAGATGCAGGATTAATTTCATTAAGGCCCTTTTATAATTGCATGAATTGTAAGCATTGTGTATAAATTTCATAACATTTAGTCGAAGCAAACAGGAGGAAAAGAATTAAACCAACAGGTTAAGTAATTGCTTTATTTATGAAGAAACATAAGTCATGAACGGTAAAAGTGATGCCATCCAATTATAAAAATGATTTGTGTTTAGTGGTAATAAGCATTGTGTACCTATATTCGTTTTAAAACATTTATTTGAGGCAAACTTAAGTATGTTAAGTAAGAAACAGGAAACTCAGCATTTTTTTTATTTAACTTGTGCTATAGATAAAGACTGTATGTTTTTCTATGCCACATTGTTGTGTTACTGTTTCATTGAACTTCTCTATCACTATCTCTGATCTATCCTGTCAACACAAAGGTTGTGAATTTCGAAGCACACGCTTAGCCTTTCAGTTTGACTACAATCCTAATTGACTAAGCTTGTCAGTTTTACTATCTTCGATCTTGGTTCTCTACAAGCATTATTGTCTTACTCATCCAATAAAAACAGACTACTACGAAATAGTACATAATGCTGAAAGTGGCGTTTAACACCAATTAACCATTAACATAAATCACACATGTGACAGAATAATTGAAAAATTGGACACCTTTAAATGTTGTGTTTGCACTGGGGACTTGCTTTCAATATTGTAAATATTTGATACATGTATTGACAAAAATATTTATATAAAGCATAGTATTACTTACAAATAATTGAAAAATCAAATAGCATCATCATATTTGCTGTATTCTTGTGCGCTTTGTACAGCGGCTGGTATTAAATCTAAACAGAAATTATAATAAATTTATCTCAAGATGTATAGCTTAAGTGATAAAAAAAATTAAATATAAAAGCCCACATTTACTTTTTATAACATATTGAAACATGGCCTTTGTTTTCACTTGCTGAGAGATATAGATTTGTTGGATTGCTGTTCATGTCTAATTAACATACTACCATTTTCTACTGGCTTGTTGATAAATTATAGTGTATCATTATACATTAAATGAAGTATTTTTTGTCTGTAGCAGTATCTTTGTTTATTTGGTCATTATTTTTTAATTGAGTTGTTATTGTGGTGTCTTTTGTAAAGCGCACATGATTTAAATAAAAAAAATTCTTTAATCTTAGCCATTTATCTAATAGAAGGACAAACAAATATTTGTTCATATTATCAAAAAGGAAAGCATTTCATGAAAACGAATTTATTAAACAAATACAGCTGTGTTAAATCTGAGTCTAATGAAACTGTTTTCTTGAGGCAAAAAGAAATGCCTTCAAAATGTTTTTTCATTTTTTTTATATTTTTTGTTGGTAGTTCTATCTGAATTATATAGCAAACAAAAAAAAAGGTGGCATATTTAACTGCAGTGTGTTGTAGTCTAAGGTTGTAGTGTCTCCAACAATCATTGCTTCAACTCTGGGGATTCTCGTAAAACTACCCCCCCCCCCCCCGAGTCTAAAAACAGTAAAGTGAAAGTTAAAAAATAAGAAACAGACTAAAGTTTCTCGTGATATAAATAGACAGTCTAACAAACAACACAGGTCTCAGTTTCAAGTATGCTGTTTTTATTTGGTGTAGATGTTTCTTTATTACTTTTAACAATCCAAAGTAATAATTAATATCAAACATACACGTCTTCTTTGATGCCGAGCTGCCATACTTTTTGTTCACTGATGTTTGTTTACATTTTGGGCATACAAATGCCTTTCATTATGAAGGAATTACATAAATAGTCAAATGAGGAAACGTTACAAAGTATTTCACAACGTTGTCGACTTATTCTGTAAAAAAAGTATCGACATCTATAGTTTGCCTGGTTCGCGCTATGCATTGGAAAGCCAGATCAAGCTAAAATTTTGGGATCATTTCAACGAAGTTTTCAAGTATGTTCTCTGAAAAGCTCCAATTTATTTACGTACGTTTTCAAGAGAAAGATGACACTTATAAACGCACAGGGCTATATAATGTATTTACCTACCGAACGATAGGAGCATCAGACAGGACAATCTCTGAAACTTTTCCATCACAATGAGTCTTCTGCTATAAATATTCGTTGTTTATAGATGGCACTCCAGCGTAATAAATAAAGTATGTTCCGATAAAATAAACGAAAGTGTAACGTCGTCTAAAAATTACCGTTTTGTTTGACAGGATGCAAATTTCATTTATTGTATATCAATAAATATAATACCATGTAAAAATTCTTTAAATATTCATATATTTTTGCATCTTAATTATTTCTTACTCAACCCAGTAATTCTATTTGCAATTAAGTTAACAAGTGGCAATACAAAACTAAATATTGTATGAGGGCAGATCATAAAATTGCGACATTACTTTAGCGGACAGAGTGCCTACTTTTAGTGAAGGTGTCTACCTCAAATGTCAAGATGTGGTATGATTGCCAATGAGACAACTCTTCACAAGAGACCAAATGACACAGAATTTAACAATGTTAGGTCACCCTACAGCTTTCAATGAAGCTTTTTGACAAGTTTTTACATGATTTTCTTTTGTAGACTGCCATGTCAAAGACATTCCAAGAAGTTACTCCTGACACCCAATCACAGAACCTTGCAGCACCACTTGTTGGAGGTAATCATCTTATATTAATTATTCAGATACTGGCTGAAATGATAATTACTTGTTTCTAATATATGTAAACCTTGCAGTGTCTGCTTATAATGACTGTACTATCACTCCTAATGGTTCATCTTACAAGGCAATCATCTAATGTTAATTATTAGCTCACCTGGCCCGAAGGGCCAAGTGAGCTTTTCCCATCACTTTGCGTCCGTCGTCCGTCGTCGTCCTGCGTCTGTCGTCGTCCTGCGTCCGTCGTCGTTAACTTTTACAAAAATCTTCTCCTCTGAAACTACTGGGCTAAATTAATCCAAACTTGGCCACAATCATCTTTGGGGTATGTAGTTTGAAAAATGTGTCCGGTGACCCGGCCATCCAACCAAGATGGCCGCCACGGCTAAATATAGAACATAGGGGTAAAATACAGTTTTTGGCTTATAACTCAAAAATCAAAGCATTTAGAGCAAATCTGACAGAGTGAAATTGTTTATCATGTCAAGATCTATCTGCCCTGAAATTTTCAGATGGATCCGACAACCGGTTGTTGGGTTGCTGCCCCATTATTGGTAATTTTAAGGAAATTTTGACGTTTTTTGTAATTATCTTGAATATTATTATAGATAGAAATAAACTGTAAACAGCAATAATGTACAGCAAAGTAAGACCTAAAAATAAGTCAACATGACCAAAATGGTCAGTTGACCCCCTAAGGAGTTATTGTCCTTTATAGTCAATTTTTAACAATTTTCATAAAATTTGTAAATTTTTACTAACATTTTCCACTGAAACTACTGGGCCAAGATCATTATAGATAGAGATAATTGTAAGGAGCAAGAATGTTCAGTAAAGTAAGATGTACAAACACATCACCATCACCAAAACACAATTTTGTCATGAATCTATCTGCTTCCTTTGTTTAATATTCACATATACCAAGGTGAGCGACACAGGCTCTTTAGAGCCTCTAGTTTTTTATTGTAAGTGATTCGTAAAATAACATCGTTTAGTTGTTTGTCATGTTCGCAACTCATCTGAATTCTTGTTGCCATATTTCATGAATTTTCTTCAAACTTTTGTAAAGTTTTCAGCTTAGATGTTATCAAATTAACTTGATTATTTTTTTAATTTAATTAATTGTACAACTGAAATCTTCATATAGTTTATATTAACTAATAAAATATATAAATTGATATGGAACTAAAACAAATCTCTTATATACTTTATTTAGTTTGAAATAATTGTATTAAACTAAAATTTCATTAACATTTTTAATATTTCTTATGTTATTAACATACTCCTTCCAAACATTTTTTTTGATAAAAAGTAATAAAACATTTTAATTTCCTTTATTTCTTTTAAATTCATAAGAATTTTACCCCTAAAATCTACTATTTTCCCTTATGAGAATGTGATAAAATGTTGCATTTCTATTAAGTTCATTAATTATTTTAAACAGTTAAATTCTTATAAAAACACGTATTGTTATTATATAAACATCTATTGAAATATTTTTGTTGGCATTCAAGGAATAAGTTATATATAAAATGTTGGTATTCGCGGAAGACACCATTTACTGCACACAATCATTTTGTCAAATTGTATACACAAAAGGATTATAGAGATAAAAATTAACAGCTGTAAAAACAAACAGCAATTAATCAGATTAAAATGTCCAGGGGCAATGCCACTATTACATGTATTTTGTCTAATTAGCAAAATATTGCTAAGATATAGACATTATACACATTGTTTGTACTAAAATGTGACAAGCATACCTTTTAATAATTATTAAGTGATTTTTTTTTATCTATTTATAATTTCAAATATTGATATCACATACTTTCTGTAATTTTCATTACTATGTTTTGCTATGTTTTATTTAAATAACTTCATTTCTGAGATATCAACAAATCTACTGGTTATGGAAGTATAATACCTCCATGTTCTAATCAAGCGATATATGCCACATTAGCTCCTATAGAAATACTTTTGAGAATGACTGTCAAAGTGTACCATTGTGTACAGACCAGAGAGATGCAGACTAAATGACAAAACATTAAAATTACTCATGATTATCAAATGCAACGCTTAAACTATGCTTACATGAATATTTTACACATACACATACATTATACATACATGTTAAGTTAAGAGGCAATTATGAATCGAGTTCACTTTCAGTTTTGAGGGGTTAGCCTTTAGCTCTATTTTTATTTTTATTTTTTTCGTGTAAATTATTTCATTAGATGTTCTTTGTTTCTTTCATATACATATACAAGACAGTTACATCTATTATTAAACATGTTATACAACAGTGACACTGACCATTGACCCCAAGTCTGTACCACATCTTCTTGTATGTATTTATATATGTACTACAATATGATGGTTTCTTTTTAGATCAGGTTAGAGGACCACCTTTACCAAGACCAATACTGCCTCGTGAGAGGTCAGCGATGGATAAAGTGTTAGAATACCTGGTTGGAGACGGACCACAAAACAGATATGCCCTCATATGTAGATTTTGTCATTCTCATAATGGAATGGCTTTAAAAGAAGAATTTGAGTATATAAGTAAGTAATTTTCTTTATGAATGTCAAATAGGTGTTTTTACCGAGGTCCTTATCAAGATAAAATATATCAAGAAAATATACACAATCACAAGCCTGATATATCACACTTATAAAGATAGAGTAAATTTTGACATTATTTGAGAAAACATGATAAGAATACTTAAAATTTATTTTTTTAAGAACAATATTTTTCAAGTACTGTGGATTCATTATTATTTTTTAGATTCCAATTTTCATGGGTAGAGGCAAACCAATAATTTAAATGTAAAAAGAAATACGAATTCTCTTTAAGCTTCTATGCAGAACAACAAAATCGAAAATACAAGTTTTGTTCAAAATACTGAAATTGGTAACCATAAAAATAACTGAATCCACAGTACACATTTCCATTTAAAATAGCAGCCAATTCAATGTCTTTACAATTGTATGTATGACACTATTTCATATGAAAATAAAACAAAACCCTAACTGCTGAGAAAGCTAGCATGCCTATGATAAATTCTGGTTGCAAATTCAATAAAAGTAATCGACAGTTTCCTTTTTTTTTTATTGTAGAAATAAACTTTATAGATGATTTTAGAATATTTAAAGCCCTTGAAAACTCTGATCTCAAGATTTTAACATGAGAATTGGTCTTCTTAATATTTTCTAATGTTACTATATATTGTCAATAATTTCTAATGTTACTATATATTGTCAATTTTTTCTAATATTTCTATATACTGTCTATAGGCTTTAGGTGTTGCTACTGCTACCAGATGAACATGGCTAAGAAACAGAGACCTTTTGCACCTAAATTAGAAGTGCCTCCACCATCAACCATGTCAACAAGTTCTGGAAATAAACTTGGTAAATATATATATAGATGTTATAATATGAAATTATTGCTTTGTAATATCTTTCCTGTAAATATTATTTAGAACTTTCAGAACCCTTTTCTGATATAAGTATTTTACATGCCATGCTAAGGACAATGATTGCATCCCCTAACATTTCTAATTTTATCAAATGACAAATAGCTTTAGGGGATTTCAAAGTGGAAGGTCTTGACTCCACCATAATATACCTGATATACCTAAAATAGGATTTAAGGGAATTATAACGGCATTTTACTACATATACCTCTTGCAGTTGTGTCACTTTAAATAATACTGACTCCTCTGCACCAGGCACGAGGATGACATACCAGTTATATGCAACTTCTTACAATATCTTACCATATCATTAATGTCCCAATACACATTTTGTGGAGCTAGATATATTTAGCCTACTCACAGTATCCTTTTTTGTTACTTTCTGGAGGTGTGCTTGAGACAAAGGTTTTATATATACTCCTATATGTATACTAATATATGAAAACTGTTGTTTCTTATTTGTGTTTGTAACTATATATACTGTATTGTTTTTTATATTTGTAAAAGAACAATATTATATTATGCTCCTTGTGAGCCCATTTTATGGAAATATAGCATCTTCTTCTTCTCCTTCTATATGTTATTTCAAGAGCATAGTACATGCATGAAAAGTTGAAAAAAACTAATGTTACATGTATAAGAGATGCTTTAGGCCCAGGTCTTGTGCTTAAAATTGATGAACCATTTGATATTTGGTCTGGAAGTTTATAATATTTTAAAAGTTATAATAATGGGTAAGTTATTCCTATGTCTGCCAGACACACACTACCTGTTTGATCTGTTTGATGATGCTTTAAAATTTTATTATACCCACTGGGCATGAAATTTTTCATTAGGTTAATTATTTAAGAATTGAGTGCTTCTTATTGTAACTTCATTGGGGTGTAAAAGCGTTGACCAAGGTACATTTTGTATGAAGGGCGTAAGCATAAGTGCTTAATTCTATAAATGTGCACAAGGTCATCGCTTTTACAACCCTATGAAGTAATACAAAAAGAAGCATTCAATGCTTATAATGACATTTTTAAGCTTAAATCATGATCAAGTTTTTATTAGCTCACCTGGCCCAAAGGGCCGTCGTCGTCGTCCGTTGTCGTTAACTTTTACAAAAATCTTCTCCTCTGAAACTACCGGGGCCAAATTTAACTAAACTTGACCAAAATAATCATTGGGGTATCTAGTTTAAAAATTGTGTAACATGACCCGGCCAACCAACCAAGATGGCCGCCACGGCTAAAAATAGAACATAGGGGTAAAATGTAGATTTTGGCTCATATCTCTGAAACCAAAGCATTTAGAGCAAATCTGACACGAGGTAAAATTGTTAATCAGGTCAAGATATATCTGCCCTAAAATTTTCAGATGAATCGGACAACCCGTTGTTGGGTTGCTGCCCCTGAATTGGTAATTTTGAGGAAATTTTGCTGTTTTTGGTTATTATCTTGAATATTATTATAGATAGAATTAAACTGTAAACAGCAAAAATGTTCAGCAAAGTTAGATTTAAAAATAAGTCAACATGACCGAAATGGTCAGTTGACCCCTTTAGGAGTTATTGCCCTTTATAGTCAATTTTTAACCATTTTTCATAAATCTAAGTAATCTTTTACAAAAATCTTCTCCTCTGAAACTAATGGGCCAAATTAATCCAAACTTGGCCACAATCATCTTTGGGGAATCAAGTTTAAAAAATGTGTGGCGTGACGCGGTCAACCAACCAAGATGGCCACCACAGCTAAAAATAGAACATAGGGGTAAAATGCAGTTTTTGGTTTATAACTCAAAAACCAAAACATTTAGAGGAAATCTAACATAGGGTAAAATGTTTATCAGGTCAAGATCTATCTGCCCTGAAATTTTCAGATGAATTGGTCAACCCGTTGTTGGGTTGCTGCCCCTGAATTGGTAATTTTGAGGAAATTTTGCTGTTTTTGGTTATTATCTTGAATATTATTATAGATAGAGATAAACTGTAAACAGCAATAATGTTCATCAAAGTAAGATCTACAAATAAGTCAACATGACCGAAATGGTCAGTTGACCCCTTTAGGAGTTATTGCCCTTTATAGTCAATTTTTAACCATTTTTCGTAAATCTTAGTTATCTTTTACAAAAATCTCTGAAACTACTTGGCCAAATAATTCAAACTTGGCCACAATCTTCTTTTGGGTATTTTGTTTGGAAAATGTGTCCGATGACCTGGCCATCCAACCAAGATGGCCACCACGACGAAAAATAGAACAGGGGTAAAATGTAGATTTTGGCTTATAACTCTGAAACCAAATCATTTAGAGCAAATCTGACAGGGAGTTAAATTGTTAATCAAGTCAATATATATCTGCCCTGAAATATTCAAATGAATTGGACAACTGGTTGTTGGGTTGCTGCCCTCCAATTGGTAATTTTTAAAGACATTTTGCTGTTTTTGGTTATTATCTTGAATACTTTTATAGATAGCGTTAAACTGTAAACAGCGATAATGTTCAGCAAAGTAAGATCTACAAATAAGTCAACATGACCTAAATGGTCAATTGACCCCTTAAGGAGTTATTGCCCTTTATAGTCAATTTTTAACAATTTTCATTAATTTGGTAAATTTATGTAAATTTTTACCAAATATTTTTCTCTGTTACTAATGGGCAAAGTTCATTATAGATATAATTGTAAGAAGCAAGAACGTTCAGTAAAGTAAGAACTTCAAACACATCACCATCACCAAAATACAATTTTGTCATGAATCAATTTGTGTCCTTTGTTTAATATGCACATAGACCAAGGTGAGCGACACAGGCTCTTTAGAGCCTCTAGTTATATATACTGGCTGGAATGAGTTATAGTTACATATTTTTAATCACTGTGTATCATCGCCACCGGAAATTGGGTACTACCGAAGCGGAGAGAAATAGAAAAAAAAGTAAACAAGTCAAGAATTCATTCAATTTAAAGCATTTCCACTCATTTGATGAGGGTGCCGCTTGAGAAATGATTTTCTGATATGTAATTCTTTAAATTATTAGGCCGATAAGTACAAAATTAATACAAGATTTTGTGTAATTCTCCAAAACTTGCCACTTAGTACCGGAAAATTTTGAGGTCTAAAGAATATAGACCATAAAAAATAAAGTCTAGGGTACGGCAACTTGCTCGTGTTGACAAATTTACTGTATGGCAACTTGTTTTCAACTGTATGGCAACTTGCTAATTTTAGAATAGTTATTTACCGTCTTTTTAAAGAAAATAAAGTATTAAGTTCAAATAGCTAAGGGTTGGTTTTTTTTTTTTTTGGGGGGGGGGGGGGGGTACCTTTTTATGTTAAACAGTTTTTGTCCTTTTCAAGGTTTAAATTTGTTTAAAACTGTTATTTGACTGATAAATTTAAAAAACTGTTAACTGTTTTGACCCACTGTCTGTAATCTGTCTTGTTAAAACTGTCAAATTTGTTAACTGTTTATTTGAAATTGAGATTCCTGTTTTCTGTTACTTAATACTTAAAGGGTTCACTGTTTTTGACATTATTTTCTCTGTTAACTGATCTTATCAGTTATTTACAAGAATCACATTAAAATTTGCTGTCCATCTCTTTCTTTACGTTGCTTCCGCAAAGGAGTAACATAAACAGCGTATATGTAACTGTACTGGTCTGACACTCATAAATTTTAAACACCCTCTTTCCCTTCCTTCCTAATAAATAACGCTTAATATTTGAGTTATGCATGTGTATATTTATGAAAAGAGAATCGTCCATAATTTTGATTTCCAATAGTAATAATGGTGAAATATAATCTCTCTTTTTTTGTGTGACCATGGCGACAATCAGCATTTATTTGATACCAAATATTGCAAAATAGGGGGTTGAACATGTCACAAAGATCTCAAAAATTTGGTCCAAAGGAAAATTTCAAGCAATAAGAGTGATACCTTTCCTGGAACCCTAGACATATATCTATCAAGAGGTAAAAAAATCATATGTATTTCTGCTGTTTTTCCATAAAATTGAATTGAAAAGATCGAGCCTCAAATCTTTTTTGAAAAACAATACAAAAATTCTAAATCTATAGCGTTACGGATAGGAACGTATGGATGGTCAAACTGAAAGATGGCTTATAAAACATGTTAAAAACAATCTAAATGTTCATATAAACCCACTAGGAAGGCTATATTATTATTCAACTATCTAAAAATCAGTTCAATTGTACAAAAACTTTCATATTTAGAAAATTCACCATGGCTATAATGCGAAACTAAACTTGTAACTGTGTATTGGTATACCTGAAGCTGTCTCCTAAGTGAGCAATCATTTAACTACAAAAAGGGGGTAGAAGTTCAATGTTTGTTTCTTGAAACATATAAATGAACCAAAATTTTAAAAAGGAAATAAATACAAGACTATCTAGCAAAGGTTACGGACTCAAGTTGGGTCATGCAGGTGCAACAAATGCGGCAGTGTTAAACATGTTAAGGGATATCTCATGCCCTTCTTTATACGGCTAACCAATGTAGTTATTTCTGGCTTCTATTTGTAATGTATCCAAAACGTGAAAAGGAAAGGCCACTTCTTATCCAGCTAACATCCTGGTCAGTCCTATGATGAAAATAATTCAGATGTATATGGAATGTTTGATAAGTTATATTGACCAAAAGTACCTAGACGGAATTTTCAAAAATAAAGTACCTTTTCAATTTGTAATGCGTAAAATAACTAAACAGTGCGGCCTGGTAGAAGAGGCTGAAAAATGAGGACTTGGTTCTCAAATTGATGTCAAATTTACTAGTCTAAGACTTCAGAAATGTAAAGATGGACCAAGGCTTTTTTTATATCAGCTCAGAGTTCTTAATTGGGACTTGGAGATGAAAGAGTGCTTCAACTTGTGACACCTTACATGTTACTTTCTGATTTATACACTGGTTTTGATGATTTAAAAAAAAATATTATTAAACCTTCGTTATTCCTTTTAATAAAATCATGTAAGCAATGAGTCGTATGCATACCCTGACTGATCTGACCTGACGATAACCATAGTTTGCTATGACTGATTGACATAAAACATTTACTCAACAATATACATAACCAGAAGAAACTTCCCCCTTACCGAAAAAAAGCCCTGCGGCAAACATTTGCCACAAGCTTGCAGCAAATGTTTGCTGCAAACTTGCCGCAACCATTTTACCATGCAAATGAAGTTTACGGCAAGCTTGCTGCAAACATAATTATGCAAAATAGATTTGCCACAAGCTTGCGACAATTGTTTGTTGCAAACTTGCAGGAACTACACATATACTTATGTCATGTGTGAAGACACATTCAATTTATCTCTTTCAAAAATTACACAGCAACATTTTTAAAAAGTCAATTCCTGTCTTTACACAAAGTGTCATTGGAAGAATTCTTGCAAAGATTTAAGGAAATACATACTAGTACATGCATTTGAGTTTTGAAAAAGGGACAGGAGTCATTCTCAAATGACATAATATACCTGTATTAAGAAATGAACAAGGTTAAATCTCAAATGTGTATTGAGACTATAAAGCTAGGTAATAATTGCATTACAGAATTTAACTTAATCTTAATAAACATGATCATGATGGTGCAGTACATCAGTTACAAATTCAAACTTATAATGGCTTAAGTTTTTGAATAACACATACATGTATATATAGTTGCTTACTTAATTATGTATGATGATAACATTAATAATTTCATTAAAACATGAAGTTCTATGAATCATTTGTACTTACAAAATTTTATACTGATTATCCCATATTATTGAAGCAAAATGCCTCCTTGATCTCTGATATATGTGAAATGCATTTCCAAACACAACCAACATGACCTAGCCACAATTTCAAATTGTTAGCATCCAGGAAGTGCCAACTAGGCCTGCCCAGTCAATATTGTGTAATTCCTGCAATGTTCTGGCAAACATATAGAATGGTCAAAGTTTTCTGCAATCTTGCGGCAAACATATAGAATGGTCAAAGTTTTCTGCAATCTTGCGGCAAACATATAGAATGGTTAAAGTTTTCTGCAATCTTGCGGCAAACATTCTTTATTATTTTAAACTTTCTGGCAATCTTACGGCAAACATTGATGTTTCTGCAAACTTGCCGCAAGCTTGCAGCAATGTTTGCCGGAAGTTTGCAGCTAGCGGCAAACATCTGCAAACACTATTTTCTGTGTTCCTGCAAACAATTCAGTTTCATAAGGGGGCCCTTTTGCTGTTTAAAGCATTTTCGATTATTCATGACATAGCCGAGTCCTTTTTCTTGGAGTCAACCACTCCATGGTCTGATTTTCCATCCGTTCAATTGTCTGTCCATGTGTCAATAAAAAATATGGTACTTCTGTGTGTATTCTGAAAATTAGTCAGCTTTTTAAAAGATTCCTTATGGAGCTTGGCATTTCTGCGACTTTGTACAGTGGTTTTCAAATTTTTGAATACATTGAAGATATGCACTTCCCCTTTTCATTGCTTTTGGAATCGTTTGGAAAAAAGGGTAAATTAAAGTTGCTGTTAACTCTTATCAGCATTTAAAATGTGTTGTTAACTGTTTTTGCCAAAATCAAGGTGTTGTTAACATGTTAACGGACCCCACCCCCTTCTAATTATGCATTAGATAAAATGCATTAGATAGAAATACCATTTGCTTGACAGCATTTAAGATGTATACAAATTATATATTTTCAAAAAGAAACTGACAAGAAAATTAATTCGAAATGCAATTCACGATTTGTTTCTCCTTACTTTCGGTGAAAACAAAGTATTTTCTTAATTTTTCTTTTTACAAATGAATCGTTTCAGAAATTAAAATAATTAAACAATTTTATGTGTCTGTCCGAATTCTCGATTCTGTGGTTGTCGTTGCTTTATCTCTATCTTATTCGTTGTTTTCCTAAATTGTTTTGTTATGAGTTAGGCCGTTAGTTTTCTTGTTGAGTCCTTCCACATTTTTCGGTTGGTGCTTTTTATAGTCGTTGTTGAAGGCCGTACGATAGCATATAATTGCTTACAAACACTTTATTTGATCCTGATGGATAGTTATCTTATTTGCTATCATACCACATCTCCACTGTTTTTATCTAAAAACAGATAGCACCAGCAAAAGATGAATGGACGGTTTATTTTACTGAACTTACAAAATTTCACCCTAACAACAAATAAGACAACAGTCGTTAGTAGTATAACGATCTATGGATGTATTTAGGATAATATGGTTGAAAAAAAAACTTTTCGTACAAAATCGAAAAGCGGTACTCAAAGAGGCCTTCTGAACTGAATTAACGGCATATATTTGATAACATTTGATAAGTAAGACATTTTGTATATTTGTAAGCCTGTAAAGCGTTTATATCAACAAAATATCGTCACTTGATATTATCTAAACAGTGATTAATTTCCTCTTAAAATTATAAGATATTGCTAGACGCCGTACAGACAAAAGTTGTTATTTTGCAATTCGCCGTACAACGTCCTGCAATTCGCCGTACAACAAACAAACAATGTTTTTGTCCATATTCTTTAAAAAACATGTTTTTGACAACAAATTTCGGTAAATATGATGCCACACTATAATAATCTAAAAACGTGTCTGGAAAAATAATGAAAACCAGTTAAATATCTTGAGAATGGGACGACAGAGGACGATCGACCTCGAAATTTTCCGGTACTAAGTGGCAAGTTTTGGAGTATTACACAAATCTTGTATTAATTTTGTACTTATCGGCCTAATAATTTCAAGAATTATATATCAGAAAATCATTTCTCAAGCGGCACCCTCATCAAATGAGTGGAAAATCATTGCTTTAAATTGAATAAATTCTGAACTTGTTTACTTTTTTTTCTATTTTTCTCCGCTTCGGTAGTACCCAATTTCCGGTGGCGATGATACACAGTGTTAATATATTTAAACCTTGATATATGCCCATAATGTTAAAACAATAAAAACAAATAATGGGAACACTTAAGTTGGCTATTAGTGAAGGTTGATTGATTACAGATCACATCAACCTTAAAATAAATTCCTCTCATTCTCATCCGTTTTATTCCTCCCTCAACCTGCTGATTACAGATCATATTAAACTTAAAATAGACTTCTCTCGTTCTCATTCGATTTATTTTTTCCTCCACCATTTGATTACAGATCATATCAACCTTAAAATAAACTTATTTTATCCTCATCCGATTTATTCTTTCCTCAACCTGCTGATTACTAATCATATCACCTTAAAATAAACTTATCTTATTCTCATCCAATTTATTCTTTCCACACTTTAATAAAGGATTTAAAACAGCTTTAAGCGTGGTTAGAATTTTGGTGTAGATATTATAATTTTTCAATTGGTTTTGTGAAACATTTAATATGTAAGATATTTTCTTTTTGAAATCTCTGTCCTTTATACGTTTCTAAGTCTAGAAATTTCAAACTTTGTCTGTCAATTTCATAGGTAAATTGCAGTAGGTTGTGGTTTGTGTTTGCTATTTCGAAAAGAAGTTTAACTTCTTCCGTAGTACCTTGAAATAAAATATATCCATCATCTTGCATACATTTATCAAATAATATTTTATTTTTGTGTGGACAGATATTTAGAATTTTATTTATTTGTTGGTATTATGGCTATATCTGAGATTTGAGGACTTGCTACATGTCCTTGGCTAGCTCTTATAATTTGCCTGTAACATTTTTTGTTGAAGGTAATTGATTATTAAGGAGAATTAAGTTCATGAAAACAATAAATCTACAAATACTTAACATGCTTGAGCATAGCAAATTAATGTGGGCAATTAAATACTGATCTTAGATAAGAAATAAATGTGCAAGTTTCACCCTATGACATACCTCCTCAATTAGCTGTGGCGTCCCGACACACCAACACACTCTTACTCATACATGGTATATATATACATACACAATATTATATTTTTTCTTTTTTTTTTAACACATTTAAACAAATTCACAGTCTATGCATTGTTCTCATTTGAAATATGAAAGTCATTTATAATTGCAAAATCTTTAATAGCGTCCTCTTTTACCCACTGGGTCTCACCATTCTCAAACTGTACAAAATAATGTTTTTCTAACCTCTTAGACTCATTTCGTGATCGCATTGTATCTTAAAATTTCACCATTGTATTGTCACTATTTTCAATTTGATTAATGTTCGGAACAACGGAGTCTCTTGTATACTTTCGTACAACGAAGTAAGTGATCAATCCAAAAGTAATAAACGTGTCCCAATCAAGCTAGTGTCCACTAACATCCATTTGATAACATTGCGGTTAATGTTCCGTTAAACGTTCCAATAAACCATCTGTTTCAGGATGGTATGCTGTTCTATAATTTTACAAAATTCTTTCATACGGCTTGATCGAAAGTTTTTAACTGTCTTGGAGCCCCATGACCACAAACAACTTCTATAAAATATTTTCATTTAACACAATAAAATTATTTCCTAAATCTACGTTGCATGAAAATTCACACAGAATATCTAATCCTATAATACATGGATACAAACAATTTCTAGCTACATTAACATTATAGTTACACAAAATAACATTTGTTTTCCAATGATTTCAATTATTATCACCATACATACATTATTTAACAAAACACTGACTGTTGATTCCGTATCAACTAACATTAGGCACTTTTCACATTTACTCATCATCCTCTGATTTTGGCTACACAAAACTTCTCGGATTTGCATAACATGTAGTACCATTTTACATTAGAACATCTGAAATAACCTTGGCGAGAGAAGACTTTTCAGTACTAATTTCCACATCATTTAGAACAGACGAATTTCCAAAATTTCTATTTCCTCATTTTCATTTTCATCATCTGAAATAACCTTCATTCAGAACAGATGTCGCGACAGACGAATTTCCAAATTTTAATTTCCACATACTTTAGAAGGATTCTTTCCCTTTCCTTTACAACATCTGACATAAGCTTCATTCAGAACAGACGTCGCGACAGACGAATTTCCAAAAAATTATATTCAGTAGTAAATTCCACATCATTCAGAACAGACGTCGCGATAGACGAATTTCCGAAATTTCCACATTCAAAAACTTAAGGATTCATTTCGTTTTCTGCTGCCTTCCCTCCTTTTAAGGAAGCAACTTCTAGTTTCTCGACATATATGAAGAATTCTTCATCAAATATTCTCTCCATGTGTCCAACTTTCATATAGAAGTTGCAAATTGGCCTACTGTCTGATTCGCGTAGATTTCTTTTACTTTCAAATTAACGTCCTCTTCTTTGTCTTCTCAACAGACTCAAGTGTATAAAACTATTCTCAATTTTTTTCAAAAACACCTCTTCCTCTCTGCATTGCCAGCATTTTCATTTTTTTTCAGATCTTTGATGTTTTCTTCCAAAAAGTTATTGTTGCATTCCTCTCTTCCGATATATTTCTTCTTAGTCGTCCTTTTGGTAGCATATTGCAGATTTATCAGTTAAAGTCCAAAATGTTCAATTAAAATCCAAAATAAATCCCGTTGCTAGCCACCATAATGTCACGGAGCTCTTCTAAGGCACTGGCTTTAAAAACTCAGGTTCATACATACATATTTATTATGTACAAGGTCACATATATACACTTTCATTACATTACATTGTTACATGTAATATAAAGACACGTCCATTCTCTATCTATAATCACTAACTATCTTCAATCCTGTCGAATCTCAACATTCACTAAGTTTTATTATTGCCAAGGCCCTGGCTACTTTCATGACTTTCTCACACGTTAAATCGTCATTTATCTCCAGATCACAAGTAAAAGGACAGAATATAAACAAACAGAAACATGAATTATAAGGCTTCTAATTAGAAACGATTACAGTTAAAACACAGCTGCATCATACAATAAATTTAACGGCCAATCAGACAGTCTCCTAAAGTTCATGAAAACAATAAATCTACAAATACTTAACACGCTTGAGCATAGAAAATTAATGTGGGCAATTAAATACTGATCTTAGATAAGAAATAAATGTGCAAGTGTCACCCTATGACAATAGTGTTGATATTGGCGTTAAACACCAATCAACCAATGAATCAATCACCGAAAATTTAAGATGGATACTATCAATAGTTATAAAGCAAAATCTCTTTTAACACATGTCGATGATGCTTCATTAGTGTATTTTTGGCGTAATACCACAAATTCATAGTACGTCACATCCGGTTGCATACAGATTTTACAGTTGTAGATAATTTATACTACCTGTCATTGCATTAAAAGAATTCTGGGTCATACACATATATCGTGGGTGTTTCAAAGCACCATTTTTAGCTCACCTGACCTGAAAGGTCAAGTGAGCTTTTCTCATCACTTGGCGTCCGTCGTCCGTAAACTTTTACAAAAATCTTCTCCTCTGAAACGACTGGGCCAAATTCTACCAAACTTGGCCACAATCATCCTTGGGGTATCTAGTTTAAAAAATGTGTGGCGTGACCCGTCAAACCAACCAAGATGGCCGCCATAGCTAAAAATAGAAGATAGGGGTAAAATGCAGTTTTTGGCTTATAACTCAAAAACCAAAGCATTTAGAGCAAATCTGACAAGGGGTAAAATGGTTGATCAGGTCAAGATCTATCTGCCATGAAATTTTCAGACAAATAAGACAACCTGTTGTTGGGTTGCTGCCTGTGAAATGGTAATTTTAAGGAAATTTTGCAGTTTTTGGTTATTATCTTGAATACTACTATAGATAGAGATAAACTGTAAACAGCAATAATGTTCAGCAAAGTAAGACCTACAAATAAGTCAACATTACCAAAATTGTCAGTTGACCCCTTAAGGAGTTATTGCCCTTTATAGTCAATTTTTAACAACTTTTCGTCATTTTTTGTAACTTTTCTAAAAATCTTCTTCTCCAAAATTACTTTGCCAAATTTAACCAAACTTGGCCACAATTATCTTTGTGGTTTATAGTTTAAAAAATGTGTCCGATGACCCATCCTACCAAACAAAATGGCCGACATGGCTAAAATTAGAACATAGTGGTAAAATGCAGTTTTTGCTTTATATCTTTGAAACTAAGACATATAGGGCAAATCTTTCAAGATTTAAATGTCCATCATAATAAGATAAATCCCCTCACAAATTTTGAGTTGAATCGGACAACCTGTTGTTGGGTTGCTGCCCAAAAATTGGTGATTTTAAGGAAATTTTGCAGTTTTTGGTTATTATCTTGAATACTATTATAGATAGAGATAAACTGTAAACAGCAATAATGTTCAGCAAAGTAAGATCTACAAATAAGTCAGCAGGATCAAAATTGTCAGAGCACCCCTTAAGGAGTTATTGCCCTTTATAGTCAATATTGAACAACTTTTCGTCATTTTTGTAACTTGTATAAAAATCTTTTCTAAAACGACTTGGCCAAATTTAACCAAACTTTGCCACAATCATAATACTAGGGTATCTATTTTTTTTAAAAGTGTCAAATGACCCCGCCTACCAAAGAAGATGGCCGACATCAGTAAACACATTAACAGGTGAGCGACACAGGCTCTTGAGAGCCTCTAATTTTTATTTGGTGTTTCTATAGAATATTTTAGAAACTTGAAGTAACACAATTGGTTAATAAAGCTTGTACATGTTGTACACGGGTAAAACAGAGGTGAACATTTTATTGGTTAATTTCCAGTGATGGTTATTTTCTTATATGCAATGAAATGTTATTTGAAATTTCGTCTATAGTACTGGAGAGGATAAAACTTAACGCATGCCAAGTATTTCTTTATCATGTTTATTTGAAAAAAAAGATAAATTTTGCACATTTGTTTTTTAAAAGTGCAAATTTAACAAAGACTAATTGGGTAAAATGTAAAGTGGTATTTCACCTTAACATGCTGAAGATTATAAATTATGAAGTATATTTGGGAATGCAGTTTTTTATATATATTATTATGAATTGCCTGAAATTTTCACTGTAAAATGGAAAACCGTTTTAAAATTTTGGCATTTAAGAGACACATAAAGATACAAAAAATGATCACCTGTTTATAACAGCACTTAACTATTGGTTTAACCATCTTAATTTGAAAACATCGAAATATTTTATATTTGCAAACAATGACAGATATGCATACTATAACACTTATATCATAATACAATTGGGAAAGATAATGTTCTTTTTCACAAACATATCTTTGACTTTGTAGATGAAGTTCCAACTGAAATAAAATTAATGACAGACAGATCTGTTGAATTGTACCTTAAATTACTTCAGTCAGGATCTGAGAAAAAGAGAGACATACGTTTAGTAATTGTTGGAAAAAAGGGTGCTGGAAAGACTTCATTGATTAAAAAATTGTTTGGTGAAGATATTACAGATGTTACCAGTACAAATGGAATAGAAATCCGCACAATAAAATGCAAGGCAATGTCTGATGATGGCGTGTGGAATAAATTAGATGGTATGATGTGTATGCTTAACATATTTTATTTCCTGTTCATAGGAAAATGTTTATAATAATTTTGTTTGTTTTAGTTTAAATCACTTATTTTTCAGCAATATTATTGGTAAAGATCCGATTAAAGGCTACATTTCAATGAATATGATGAATCCAGGTCAAGAACTTTTTTAAATAGTAAATTAGATGAAGAGACATTTATGGTAGGAATGCATATCTCGTACAGTAAAGTTCTACCATTAATGTAATTAGCTTTTACACAGTATTAGAAATTGTGAACACAAAAAAACATATGCCTTTGTTGTAACTTTGTTGTCCAGACAATAAGTCCACCTCATTTGGATCCATATGCATGAAACGCATAATTTGACATCGAACAGAGTTTGATTGTTCGTGTGATCAGCATGTTTAGTTATTGGAAAGCATGTCATTCTTATACACGTTGAAATTAAAAGATGATGTACATAAATTTGTTTTATCTAGGATATGACGCACAGAAATAAGGAATATTGTTATAACACTATTTGTTTCGTCCCCGAGGGTATCACCAGCCCAGTAGTCAACACTTCTGTGTTGACATGAATATCAATAATGTGGTCATTTTTATAAATTTCCTGTATAAAACTAAGCATTTTCTTATCCCAGGTATAGATTATCTGAGCCGTATTTGGCACAACTTTTTGGAATTTTGTAGACGAAACGCGCGTCTGGCGTACTAAATTATAATCCTGGTACCTTTGATAACTATTCTATGTATTATTATACAATTATTTTGAACCAGACTCAGGTGCAGCCACTTTTAGCTGCCAATCAAGATAGCAGCCACTTTTTTTCCAGCAGCAATGTTCATGATATGTACGTCTAAAAAATAAAAACGTGAAAAATCGTAATATATATATAAAAAATTAAAACCAATTTGGACTTAATAAATAAATGCAATACATGATAGAAAATTTACATACATACTTTCCATACACTCAGCATCCTCAAATATCCAGTATTTCAGTGGAAACCATTTTTAATATCTACATGTATCTCTGTATATATGAATTTAAATAAAAATAAATCATATATCTTATTGTCAATAGTTTGCTTAATAAAGTTTCAAACTACTATTGATGATAATATTTAATTGATATTTCCCAACATTGATAAGAAGCCTCCATTAAGAATGATAATATTGCATTAAAAATTTAAACTTGAATCATAATGAGACGGTGTGGGTTTTTTATAATTTTGAAGGCAAACAGTGAGTTGTAATTGTTTACAGCGTCATCCTTTTGTGTATAGCCTGGCATTCATATCACTTTTTTAAATCAATGTCTTCACATGTGAGAGCAGGATAAGCTCCGAAATCCACGTCAACTGTATTAATTCGAAACTCCCAGAATTTATATATGAAATTTATGCATCAAGTTTTGTGGGTTTTCATTGAACCCCAAAAACTGCTATTTCAATATTCCAATCAACCAAAGAAACTCCATTTTTCAATTTTGATAACTCTCCATGTGTATATTTTTAGAATTAATGATTGGAAAAAAAATTGATGTTGTATTTTTATTGCTGATTTTATAATATGATCTTACTCAACATTTATCTACATTTCTTCCATATGATTGTAATTTTCTAATGATAGGAACCAATGAAGAAGCTGAAATTCACGCAAGACTATTGAAACAATACAAAGGAACAATTGAAGAGTCATTAGAAGACGAAACACATGACGCTGTGACGGACAACACCCCCAAAACCATTCTGTACAAACGTAGTGAGGTATCAGAGACAGTATCGGGGCAGTCTGAAATACCTCCAGTATACAGTGAATCTACAGTGAAACCTCAAGTATCCACTGAATCTACAATTAAACCTCCAGTAACCAATCAGCAGCCAAATCAATCAATAGAAGAAGCTAAAAAGGATATTGAAACCATGCTTAAATCTAATGTTGATTTACATGACAAAGAAGAGTATGCCACATTGTTGTTATGGGATTTTGCAGGAGATGAAGAATTTTATCACACACATCAAACCTTTTTGTCACCAGATGCAATTTATCTTGTTGTTACAAAACTCAATGAGGCTGACGACAAAAATGCAAAAGGTAACATTTTATATAGTGAGAATAAAAATATTTAACATTTCATTTTATTTTTACTAAGCTTAAGATGCAAGTTGTTGTCAAGAACTATATATACCCATTATTTCTTCAAGTACCATGAGTACAGAGTACCATGAGTACAGAGAAAAATATGTGAAGCAATTAGTCAATTAATAAATTAATTGTACCATTGCAATTCCAGATATGCATTTCTTCAACAACGAATGTCTCTTCAGTGATACTTGATGCCAAAATTTTGAAAATCCAAAACCTAATACAAACAGATTTTGTTTTTTTCTGAAATTGTTTAACATTTCATAACTGTTACTTTAATTATTCATCCATTAGTTTGGTTTTTTTTTATTTTGTAGTTGCATTGTTTCATAGATTAAATTTGTTTGTCCAGTGTATGTTCACTTGTGTTAACATGTCTTTTGATTGAGTTAAGTCATTTCTATTGATAATTAATATTTATAGTGTGTTTTTCTATGTTGTGATGTTACACTATTGTTTCAGATCAGATCAGAGTGAAGTTTTGGTTCAATTAAAACGTGTAAAACCGCTGCGCTTGTTTGCACCTGTCCCAATTCAGGTATCTGATATTCAGTAGTTGTCGTTTGTTGATGTGGTTCATAAGTATTTCTTGTTTCTCGTTTTTTACATAGATTAGAACGTTGGTTTTACACTTGTAATATTTGGGGCCCTTTATAGCTTGCTGTGCGGTGTGAGCCTAGGCTCCGCGTTGAAGACCGTACTTTGACCTTTAATGGTTTCCTTTTATAAAATGTGACTTGGATGGAGAGTTGTCTCATAGGCAGTCATACCAATTTTTATATCTAAGATCTAATTAAAGCTTTTGTTAAAAGGACAGATTTATCAGTCAAACATCTGTCTTATGTGTATGCTATTGTTCTGCGGTTCTTTATCTTCCGTGAGAGCCGTGGTGTAGTGGTTAGTGCATCGGACTACTAACACAAAGGTTCCTAGTTCGATTCCCGTTCGGGATGAAAATTTTAGGAACTCAATTTTCAGGTCTCCCTTGACACCATTTGCAAGTATGGTCTTGAGGAAACGATGATAGTCCGTCGGAAGGGGACGATAAATGGCTGACCCATGTTAAGAGAGAGCCATATCTCTTGCACGTTAAAGACACCCTTGTAGATTTCGAAAAAGAGTAGGCTAATGCCGCTACAAGGCAGCACTCGCACCCGCAAAGTGGAAAGGGATTAATATAAGTTGCAAAACTTGTTTCGCAATCCACTATAAATAAATATGTTTAAACTAAACTATATGTTCCATAAGGTAGAAAAACTGGAAAATCTAAATCTTCTTCCCAAATGACTTATGGTTTTCAGTTTTGTCTTCATATTTACTCTCATGACAACATACTAGGTTTATTGGGTACCTAATCTGAATTAGGTTTAGTGTTTATTGTCCCAAATGCAACGCTTTCCGTCCGTCCATCTGCCCTCATGAAAAAAACGTGTCCGAATTCTGTCTGACAAGTATTCTTAATTTTTTCTTAATTTTTTCTGAATAATGTCTGAATGGCTAAAATAATGTACATTTACGTAAATGTCTGAATTTTTACTTGATTTCGGATTTTTAAAGAACAATTCAGAATTTTCATATGAACATTCACACAAAAATCAGAATTATGTAAGAATAAATTAAGGCAATATTCAGAATGAATTCAGAAAAATCTGATTTTAATCAGAAGGTTAAGAAATAATCAGACACATTAAGAAATATCCAGATAACATTCAGAGGAATTCAGACAACATTCAGATGGATTCAGACAGATTCAGAATGATTCAGAAGGATTCAGATATATATATTCAGAAAACATTCAGAATGATTCAAAATGTGGATATCCATACAAAACTTTGTAACTTACACAACAGATATTCCCCTAAAAACCTAAAAAGAAGTGCTTAAAGTTGAATGAAAATCAATGTGTAAGCACATTGATGATGGTCAAATACCCTTAGCCTCTATTCAATAATAAACAAAATCCAAATTTTCAGGAAGTTTGTAATTAAATTAATAGTTTCAATAACATAAAATTCAAACTTAAATTTTCGATTTAATTTTATTACCTGATATGGATCTGTGATTCCCTGGTCTGTTCTTTTCCTGCCTCTCAAGGTCTCCAACTCTCTTGTGACCTGAGTAAATAAAAAACAAGCTAATAAAAGAACAGAACTTTTCAATGTCCCTTGTGTTGCATTTTCATACGACCGCAAAAATTAAAAAAATTTTGGTCGTATATTGGTTTCAAGTTGGCGTCTGCGTCGTCGTCGTCGTCGTCGTCCGAATACTTTTAGTTTTCGCACTGTAACTTTAGTAAAAGTGAATAGAAATCTATGAAATTTTAACACAAGGTTTATGACCACCAAAGGAAGGTTGGGATTGATTTTGGGAGGTTTGGTCCTAACATTTTAGGAATTAGGGGCCAAAAAGGGCCCAAATAAGCATTTTCTAAGTTTTCGCATTATAACTTTAGTTTTAAGAAATAGAAATCTATGAAATTTTGACACAAGGTTTATGACCACAAAAGGAAGGTTGGGGTTGATTTTGGGAGTTTTGGTTCCAACAGTTTAGGAATTAGGGGCCAAAAAAGGGCCCAAATAATCATTATTCTTGGTTTTCGCACAATAACTTTAGTATAAATAAATAGAAATCAATGACATTTAAACACAAGGTTTATGACCACAACAGGCAGGTTGGGATTGATTTTGGGAGTTGAGGTCCGAACAGTTTAGGAAAAAGGGGCCAACAAGGGGCCCAAATAAGCATTATTCTTGGTTTTCGCACCTTAACTTTAGTATAAGTAAATAGAAATCTATGAAATTTAAACACAAGGTTTATGACCATATAAGGAAGGTTGGGTTTGATTTTGGGAGTTTTGGTCCCAACAGTTTAGGAATAAGGGGCCCAAAGGGTCCAAAATTGAACTGTGTTTGATTTCATCAAAAAATGAAGAATTGGGGTTCTTTGATATGCCAAATCTAACTGTGAATGTAGATTCTTAATTTTTGGTCCCGTTTTCAAATTGGTCTTCCTTCAAGTCCAAAGGGTCCAAAATTAAACTAAGTTTGATTTTAACAAAAATTGAATTCTTGGGCTTTTTTGATATGCTGAATCTAAACATGTACTTAGATTTTTGATTTTGGGCCCAATTTTCAAGTTGGTTCAAATCAGGATCCAAAATTATTGTATTAAGTATTGTGCAATAGCAAGAAATTTTCAATTGCACAGTATTCAGCAATAGCAAGAAATCTTCAATTGCACAGTATTGTGCAATAGCAAGAAATTTCAATTGCACAGTATTGCGCAATAGCAAGAAATCTTCAATTGCACAGTATTGTGCAATAGCAAATATTTTCAATTGCACAATAGCAAGAAATATCTAATTGTATAATATTGTGCAATAGCAAGAAATTTTCAATTGGAGTTATCTTTCTTTGTCCAGAATAGTAGTTGAATCAACTTAAATTATTGTTTTATACAATATACAATGTATATTCACTTTTATTACCAACTGATAAATTAAAACAATCTTTACCATTAAGTGATAACAAGCACTTTATTTTACATTTTAATATTTTATGATGTATTTAAATGAGTAGTTATTGATGCAAACTCCATTAGAAATTTGAATTGAGATCAGTTTTGGAAAAAGGGAAAGGGGGATGTATTAAAAAAAATGGGAGGGGGAGGTTAAATTTTTTTCATTTCAGATTTCATAAATAAATAGAAAATTTCTTCAAACATTTTTTTGAGAGGATTAATATTCAACAGCATAGTGAATTGCTCAAAGGCAAAAAAAATATTTTAAGTTCATTAGATTACATTCATTCTGTGTCAGAAACCTATGCTGTGTCAACTATTTAATCACAATCCAAATTTAGAGCTGAATCCAGCTTGAATGTTGTGTCCATACTTGCCCCAACCGTTCAGGGTTCAACCCCTGCGGTCGTATAAAGCTGCGCCCTGCGGAGCATCTGGTTCTTGTCTGCCCAGGGACAATAACTAAAATTCCACAAATTCTTGTTTGAACTGTTAGTAAATCTCTATGATATTTCTCTCTATTTCCCTCAATCCAACTCTTGACATGTGATGTAAGCCATTGATATACATTTTATAAAAATCTGGCATGAATTGCCACATGACATGTATGAGTGCTAATTTTTCTGTATTTAATTAACATTAGAAAAACAAAACAATCTTTGAGTGGAACTTTGCCGTTAACAAATACACAACTTCCTAGTATCAAGAAAATCCATATTTGAGTTAATTTTAATTATAAATGTTCGTATATCTAAGCAATTCTTCAATCCAATGTATTTTATTAAGCACTTGAAAACCATTTTTTTGGGACAAATTCAGTTGACTTTTAAAATCTTTGACCTTGACCACATAATTAGTTGTTAGGAATCCTGTTGGAGTCCATAATCACATGAATATCATGCTGATTTTTTTTTTATTTATAGTTTAATGTATTAGTTTTAATGAATACGCAATAAAAGAACCTTAGTGATTTCGCTCACATACCCGACGTCCCCACATTGTCATTGAAGAAATAAAATATGTGCAAGAATAAAAAATTATATGAGAAAAGTTGAACTATAATTTCCTTATATGTCCTTATTATCTACAAAGTTTCATGAAATTCTGTCGTGTGGTTTCAGAGGAGTTGCAATGACAAACTGTTGCAGTAGTACATTGAAGCAAATAAGTGCAAAGGGGCATAACTCCTAGTAAAAAAATTGAATTGTATTTTCCTGTCATATGTCCTTATTATCTACAATGTTTCATGAAATTCTGTTGTGTGGTTTCATGGCAGTTGCAATGACAAACTGTTGCAGAAGTACATTAAAGCAAATAAGTTCAAAGGAGCATAACTCCTAGAAAAAAATTGAAGCATAATTTCCTGTCGATATGCACAACTAAATGGTATTTCCTTATAATCTAAAAAGGTTGCAAGAAAATTCTGTTGTGTGGTTTCAGAGAAGTTGCAATGACAAACTATTGCAGTAGTACATTAAAGCAAATTAGTTCAAAGGGGCATAACTCCTAGGAAAAAATGAATCGTAATTTCCTGTCGATATGCACAACAACATAATATGTCCTTATTATCTAAAAAGGTTTCATGAAATTCTGCTGTGTGGTTTAAGAGGAGTTGCGATGATTCGGAAACAGGACTGACGAACTGACGGACAGACAGACTGACAGACAGATAGATGGGTCAAAAACATTATACCCTCCACAACTTCGTTAGTTGTGTGGGGTATAATTAATGTAGGAATTCATTATTTCAAAATATTTGGAATTCTAGTGTTTTTTATTGTCATGTGTAATGAATGTGTCAGCGTCATAAATAAATTTAAGGTATTGGCTTTGCTTGTTGTATGGTAACCATTAGCTATTATTGCTCTCATTTACATTTGTAAGGCATTCATAGATAGTTGTCTCATTGGAAAACATTCCACACTTACAGCTTATTATTATACTATTAAAACTAAAGCATGTACATACCAGATACTGTTGATTTTGAACCATTTTTCTTTTTAATAGTTCTGTTCAAAAACATGAAAATTAAGTCGTAAGTCTCTTTCACTTACATCTGAGGAACCAATTCTAGAATAAATCAAAATTAAAATATTAGTATCAATACCGACACCTAAATTTATGAACTCGTATAAAATATTCAACAGTTGTCTTAAAGTGAAATTCAAAAAGATCCATCAGAAAACACTTATTAAAATTTGATGGGTTGTGGTTTTTTTTTAAGAAAGATATTGGAAATATAATCAACTAAAAGTTATATCAGTGTTGATTTAAAACAATAAGTGTCTTTCGACCCTTTCACTTAGAACGGAATAGCCTTTACTGTGATTTTGAATAGATGCAACTACGGTAATATATATAACCTAAGGTAAGTTGACATCTAAGTGAAGTATTTGCCACTGGTTGTAAACCAAAAATGTAAATATTTGTATATTCTTATAAATTGAAAGTTTGCTGTGTCTCTTCTGTGACATTCTTACCTCAAAACAATTGGTACTTTTCCACATTATCATAAACCCAATGATGCAGATCATCTTTCATCTAACTTTAAATGGCCCAGTTCTTAAAAAAGAAGGGAATATTGTTTTTATTGGTATAGAAATTGATATTGTTATACATGTTATAAGTTAATTAAAACCATACTAAATATTCTTTTTAAACACATGCACATTTAAGCTACAATAATCTGTTCAATCTAAAAAAAATAGTAATGATAGGTACATGTTGGTATTGATTTAATAACCGACCATATTCTATGTGCCTGTACCAAATCAGGAGCCTGATATTGAGTGGTTCTTGTGTTTTGCTGTTTGTCATATTTGTTTTTCTTTTAATGTTTTGCATAGTTTGTTAAAATGTTGTGTCATAACACCACTGTCCTGGCTGGTGCACTCAAATTTAGTTCAACTCCTCCACATTCTATATGTGCCTGTCCAAAGTCAGAAGCCTGTAGATGAGTGTTTCAGGTGGTTGTTGTTTCATGTAATGTCAATTATGTCTTGTTTTCGATTACTGTTTTGTAATAAATTTGACTTTTAATTTTCTAAATTGAATCGTTTCATATTGTAATGTTCTTATCAGGACTGTCAAGACCAATTATAGCCATAAATACATGATATAAGTTTGTGTCATAATTAAATTGTGACAGGAACCTTTGTGATGTCCAGTCATGGTGGACAAATAACTATAAGGGGTGTGGTTTACACACAAGTCTAAAAAATAAGAAGAGATTGATTGATTGTTGGTATTTCAGAAGGTGGAAGACTTGAGTGCTCATACCTCGTATATATATGCCTTATGTTATGAAGTTTCTGTCCCTTGTCCTTGACCTCATATTCATGGTTCAGTGACTTCTTGAAATTTCTCTCTTATTATGTATATTAGGATAACAATATGTAGTACATGCATGTTAGAAATTATTATAAATTAAGGAATGTATCTCCCTCATGCAAAGCTCTGATTCCTTTCACGGATTTGGCTATACTTTTTGGACCTTGTGGATTATAGCTCTGCATCTTTCATATAAGCTTTGAATAACACATATTTTGGCCACGAGCATCACTGAAGAGACACGTATTGTCGAAATGCGCATGTGGTGCAGGAAAATTGGTACCATTTATGTTATTACTACCACTGGGTCGATGCCTCTGCTGGTGAACTGTTAGTCCCCGAGGGTATCACCAGCCCAGTAGCCAGTACTTCGGTACTGGAATGAAAATACGGATTTTTTTGGTGCTATTCAAATTTGCTGCTACAAAATGTTAGAAATTATTATAAATTAAGACAATTTGTATCTCCCTCATGCAAAGCTCTGATTTCTTTCACAGATTTGGCTATACTTTTTGGACCTTGTGGATTATAGCTCTACATCTTTTATATATGCTTTGGATTTCAAATATTTTTATCATGAGCATCACTGAAGAGACATGTATTGTCGAAATGCGCATTTGGTGCAGGATAATTGGTACCGTTTATGTCATTGCAAGGTCCTCATGCCCGTTAGACAGTTTTCATCTGACTTCGGCCTCATTTCATGGACCAGTGAATAAGATTAAGTTTCCTTAGTTTAGTCCATATATCAGATACTTTAAGCAATAAGTCTTTTGTAATTGGTGTATAGAATAAGTGTAAGGTGTATATGTCCAACTGGCAGGTGACATCTGACCTTGACTTCATTTTCATGATTGAGTGGTAATTTTAAGGGTTTTTTGTACTATATGCAATATGTCAACTTTATTTGTTGTATGGAAATACTGAAGCTGCACACCAAATATAAATTATCATTCCCTTAAAAAAAAGCCAAGAAAACTTTGACAAATTTCATTGTACAATGAGTGTTGTAAAATGATGAACTGTTAGCAAACAGGAAGTGGATACACATGGATATTCATGTTGATTTTATGTTGATCGTCCTAAACATCTGAATACATAGTTTTACTACCAGTGATATTGTTGACTTTTTTCCAAACTACCTCTACCCTTTTTTATTGGGAAAATATGCGTCATTTTTATCAAATTGGGAAATTTATAATGAAAGATGAGTTTGACTGGAACTTCAATTTGCAGACCCCCTTTCAAGAGGTAAACACTCATTTGAAATAAGACCCCTTATTGTCAGTGATGATAAATGAAAAGACCCTCAAATCTGCACATACAGTCATTTTAGGCATGCAAATGGTTTAAATGAGTGTTTTTCGGTTTGTATTCATGCATAATCACTACTGATAATGCACTGTTTGGGAAAAAAGTTGTCTTTTGGGGAATACTTTTAAGCCATTTTTTTTCAAATTGGGATTCTTCTCCAGGGGGAAAAGCCTTTATTCTCCCTTAATTTAATTCAAACAATATCACTGACTACATGTATCACATTAACTCAACATAATTAAAGAACATGAAGCCAAAGTCAGATAAACTAAACCAAAATACATATGCACCTAACAATCATTGGATACACAAAATATAGTTGATTTGTTGCTTATTATTTCTTAGAAACAAACTTGAAAATTAGGTCAAGGTCAAATAAAACCTTTTACCAACAAATGCCATAGATATTGCTTATTAGGTTTTCTCAGAGTAAGATGTTAAAACTCCAATTCATTTATGAATTAAATAATTTAGAGTGCGGTAAACCATTGAATTGGGATTTTTTTTTGAGGGAATTTAAGGGCTGACTGAGAATTTCCTCAATTTTGAGAAATTAAGAAACAATTAAGGTTCCAATTCCATCAGTCTAAGTTGACTTTAGATGAAATTTTCTATTTAGTATATATGCTTTTTGGTTATACAGCTATGGACGTGTTTAGGTCTCATACATTTGGCTTTCGAATCTTTGAATTTGAGCATTCCTTATGAAGGTTAATGTTTATCTAGAAAAGCACCTCATACGCACAAAATTAGTAAGACAAACTCAAACAGAATTAGACATTTTCAGACAAATAGAGACAGTATACATAACTTGCTTCCCATGATATAACAACGCACTTCAATTACATCTGAAATAATTTCTTTGGCAATAATTTTGATGATACAGTTAAATAGAAACTGTTACAGTAAGTAAAAAGGTGAATAATCAATTAATAGAAGAAAATGATTGACACAGTCCATTATAAAAGCCGAAAATAAAATGTTATTTTTAAGCCAGACAACTTGTTATCTTGTAATAACTCTTTTTTTTGTGAATTCGTTCCTCCTTTGCTGGTATCTGCTGGTAACTCGTCTTCTGATTGGCTGACGTGATTTTGTTATCAGACCATAGACTTAATTTAGTCATGTGACAATGACGTCATCAACGTTTTTTCAAGGTTTTCTACGGTTTAAAATGGAATTTAGAATTAAATTATTAGAAATGACTGTAATATTTTTGTCTATTCGAAATAACATAAAAAATGTGGTGCACACTGGTAAATAACCCGCTATGCACGTTATTCAGTGTGCACCAAATTTTTTATGTTAATTATTTCTTCATAGACAGAAAAAAATATTACAGTCATTTCTTTAATGAATGATGATATGAATTCTCTATACATGTTTTACACATTTCTTTGTAGATTTATTCCAATTATGGATGGATTCAATACACTGTTACAGTAGATTGGAAGAGGACAGAAATAAATCTGATGTCAACAAGAGAACATCAGATGATCTTGATCCACCGATAGTTATTGTTGGTACTTGGAAAGATGCCTTGATCTGTGATGTAGAAGAGGTATTGGAATTTACAAATGTTGTCAGATGTTTGTATAAAAAAGAAGATGTGGTATGTTTGCCAATGAGACAACTCTCCAAAAGAGACCAAATGACACAGAAATTAACAACTATAGATCACTGCACGGCCTTCAACAATGAAAAAAACCCATACGGCAAAGTGTTTATTTGTACAGATACCTGTTTTACTGTTTCACCAGACCAACACATATGACATATATTGACATTATATAAATGCAAGCTTTATCACATTGTAAGGTTAAAAGTGTTTATAGGAAAAGCAATCCGTTTTAATAGTTTACAAAAGATCTTTCAACAATTTCTGAAATATGATATACATGTAGTACAATAAACCCATCATGCATGTAAAAAGATAAGAGGATTATTTTTTTTTAGATTGATGATGCATGCAGAGAAAATATTTCAAAGTATGCAGAGAATATCTCAGACGATGAACTAGGACATATCAGGCAAACATACTTCATTTCCAATACAGAAGATGATCCCAGTGTATTCCAACAAATACGAGAAAACATCCTACATTTAGCAAGAACAATGAGAACATGGAATATAAATTATCCTTTAAAATTTATTCAGCTTGAAAAACGACTTCAAGAAAAGAAGAAGGTGTTACCTATTATTTCCTTTCAAGAAATTCAGAATATTGCTATTGATACACCTCAGCCACTTAATGATGAAGAACTTAAATTGTTCCTGGAATTTCACCATGAGATCAGAGCCTTAGTTTATTTCAATGATCTTCCTTCTTATATTATTTTAGACACACAGTGGTTGTCTGATGTTTTTAGATGTATTGTCACAGCCAAACAATTTAGTGCTTTTAGTATAAGAAATACAAACAAATGGAAAGAATTGTATAGTAGAGGCAAATTGCATAGCGAGGTTTTAGACGACATATTTAGAAAAAGTGAAAGCATTTTTTCCAAACACAAGAATCATATCCTAAATGTTATGGAGAAATTTGATATCATTATACATCCTAACACATCGAAAACTCAAAGAGAGGCTGGTGATGACAAACCTCTCTATTATCTACCTTGTATGATTAAATCAGAACCCGAATGTGATATATATGAAATGTTTAATGTTACGGAAAGCGTATGTACTAAGTCTACCTGGTTATGTTATATGTTTAGGTTTCTACCACCTCATTTAATGAATCATTTAATTGCGTCACTGTGCAGGAAATATAACGTTGCAGAAGTTGTCACTAAGGAACAGAAAAGACAAATTACTCTTTTCAGAAGCTCAGCTGTCTTTGAGTTAGAGAAAACGACAAAATTGAGAAAATTACTTATTATGAAAGGTCCAAATATTATTCAAATTCAGATTTGGCAGTTTGGGAAGCAAGTCACTGTTGAAAGAGGTTTGTTCAAATACATTGCAAACTTTGTGACAGAGGAAATAATCAAGTTAATAAGTACAAGATTCAAGATGTCCAATTTAAGATTTGAGTTGAAGTGGGAATGTGGCCAAACAAAACCAGAGAGTGTGACAGGATCATTTAATTTAAGTGAAGATCAGAAAGAAACATATTATTGTGAGACATGTACTACTATACACACATTCGCTGGTGAATGGTCAGATCTACAACGTAAAACATCTGATGTAAGTTAAAGGTTTATTCATATTTTACATGTTATATGTATTCTATATAGAAAATGTGTAATTATATTGTACACTGGTTACCAGCTTTCAGTCCTTCCATCTACCTATATTCTATGAAAGCTGTCCTTGATTTTCTCCTGGGTACTAAGTTATAGTTATTGAGTGATAAAAATATTATTTGAACTTTAACAGGTCAGTGTGTTACTGTTTGTTATTGAATAATTCATGGGGGTTTGAATTTATACTAATTTTACCACGGGTTGGCTCGTTATGCCGAATATTTTACAGCGAGAGTGAAATATCAGCATAAAGGGCAAACCCGTGGCAAAATCAGTATAAATGCAAGCCCCATGGATTATTTCTATTCTAATAGGACGAATATGGCAATTTTTTTTGATGGAGGCGCTCTCGGTGAAGGAAAAAAAATGCCGTTCCCATAAATAACGCACTATTAAGACGTTAAAGAACAGAGCAAATGTAACTAGTGGCATACTTTTACTATTTCAATATAAACGTATTTAGATAAGTTTGAATGATTTTAAATGATAGCTTAATTACTTGCATGTCACAAAATAAAAACATATGACGTGGGAGTACAATCGGAACCGCCCGAACAATATATTCATATTTTACCACGGGTGTGTACTCAATGGACGTCATGTAAGATTTTGATATATATGGGTTAAGATAATTGTATTTTTGGTTAAAGCTTTGCTCTCACCACATAAAATTTATGATTATTTTCATTAATAATTCATAGATTTAAGTAGAGTGATGTTTTAATTAAATATAAGGTAGTAGTGGTCAACCGATAGTGGTTATTAACTTTTGTTTAAACATTATTTTTTATTGTCACAGAGTTCTGAAAATGTTCCCAGATCTAATCTTCAAATCGAAAGCTCAAGTCAAACCCAAACTACAGTTCAATCCACCAAGGTAACAATCTATTATTTTATTGTATAGCATATTTGTATAACTAGTAGTAAGTATTACATAAAGTGCAATGTCAAAGAAGATAAATTTATAAGTATTACTTATTTTACTTAAAACAAATTCTTGAGAAAATATCATGCATTCGTCAAAGCAAGCAATTGTCTTTGGATTGACACTATATGCTTTGTAATAGGTCATTCCATCAAAATGCAAACTATTGAGACAATTCATGTTATAAAATCATGATACTCATAACTGAGCATTTTACGCATTTAAGCATGTTTATACGACCGAAAAATTTTTAATTTTTCGTCGTATATTGCTATCACGTTGGCGTCGTCGTCGTCGTCGTCCGAATACTTTTAGTTTTCGCATTCTAACTTTAATAAAAGTGAATAGAAATCTATGAAATTTTAACGCAAGTTTTATGACCACAAAAGCAAGGTTGGGATTGATTTTAGGAGTTTTGATCCCAACATTTTAGGAATTAGGGGCCAATAAGGGCCCAAATAAGCATTTTCTTGGTTTTCGCAAAATAACTTTAGTTTAAGTAAATAGAAATCATTGAAATTTAAACACAAGGTTAATGACCACAAAAGGAAGGTTGGTATTGATTTTGGGAGTTGAGGTCTGAACAGTTTAGGAATTAAGGGCCAAAAAGGGGCCCAAGTAAGCATTATTCTTGGTTTTCGCACCATAACTTTAGTATAAGTAAATAGAAATCTATGAAATTTAAACACAAGGTTTATGACCACTAAAGGAAGGTTGGGTTTGATTTTGGGAGTTTTGGTCCCAACAGTATAGGAATAAGGGGATTAAAGGGTCCAAAATTGAACTTAGTTTGATTTTATCAAAAATTGAATAATTGGGGTTCTTTGATATGCCGAATCTAACTGTGTATGTAGATTCTTAATTTTTGGTCCCGTTTTCAAATTGGTCTCCATTAAGGTCCAATAGGTCCAAAATTAAACTTAGTTTGATTTTGACAAAAATTTAATCCTTGGGGTTCTTTGATATGCTGAATCTAAAAATGTACTTAGATTTTTGATTATTGGCCCAGTTTTCAAGTTGGTCCAAATCGGGTCCAAATTAAACTTTGTCTGGTTTCATCAAAAATTGAATAATTGGGGTTCTTTGATATGCCAAATCTTACTGTGTATGTAGATTCTTAATTTTTAGTCCCGTTTTCAAATTGGTCTACATTAAAGTCCAAAGGGTCCAAAATTAAACTAAGTTTGATTTTAACAAAAATTGAATTGTTGAGCTTTTTTGATATGCTGAATCTAAAGATGTACTTAGATTTTTGATTATGAGCCCAGTTTTCAAATTGGTTCAAATCAGGATCCAAAATTATTATATTAAGTATTGTGCAATAGCAAGACATTTCCAATTGCACAGTATTCAGCAATAGCAAGAAATCTTCAATTGCACAGTATTGTGCAATAGCAAGAAATTTTCAATTGCACAGTATTGCGCAATAGCAAGAAATCTTCAATTGCACAGTATTGTGCAATAGCAAATATTTTCAATTGCACAGTATTGCGCAATAGCAAGAAATATCTAATTGCACAATGTTGTACAATAGCAAGAAATTTTCAATTGATTTGAGTTATCTTTCTTTGTCCAGAAAAGTAGTTGAATCAACTTAAATCATTGTTTTATACAATATACAATGTATATTCACTTTTACTACCAACTGATAAATTAAAACAATCTTTACCATTCAGTGATTACAAGCACCTTTTGTTACATTTTAATATTTTATGATGTATTTAAATGAGTAGTTATTGTTGCAAACTCCATTAGAAATTTGAATTGAAATCAGTTTTGGAAAAAGGGAAAGGGGGATGTGAAAAAAAAATGAGGGGAGGGGGGGGGGGTTAAATTTTTCTCATTTCAGATTTCATAAATAAAAAGAAAATTTCTTCAAACATTTTTTTGAGAGGATTAATACTCAACAGCATAGTGAATTGCTCAAAGGAAAAAAAAAGTATTCTAATAAAATTGAGAAAGGAAATGGTCAATATGTCAAAGCGACAACCACCCGACCATAAAGCAAACAACAGCCGAAGTTCATAAGATATAGGAAGATGTGGTGTGAGTGCCAATGAGACAACTCTCCATACAAATAACAATTTAAAAAGTAAACCATTATAGGTTAAAGTACGGCCTTCAACACGGAGCCTTAGCTCACACCGAACAACAAGCTATAAAGGGCCCCAAAAATTACTAGTGTAAAACCATTCAAACGGGAAAACCAACGGTCTAATCTATATAAACAAAACGAGAAACGAGAAACACGTATATGTTAGACCACATTCATTCTGTTTCAGAAACCTATGCTGTGTCAACTATTTAATCACAATCCAAATTTGAAGCTGAATCCAGCTTGAATGTTGTGTCCATACTTGCCCCAACCGTTCAGGGTTCAACCTCTGCGGTCGTATAAAGCTGCGCCCTGCGGAGCATCTTGTTAAGCATTACTGACTGAGTAGGCTATTTCTATGATTTTGCACCGTTTACCTTCGTCCCTGAATGTAAAAAAACCAAACATTTCCTTGAGTTGTATAAAACTTATAGTAATAAAATTGAAAATGGAAATGGCGAATGTGCCAAAGAGACAACAACCCGATCATAGAGCAGACAACAGCAGAAGGTCACCAACAGGTCTTCAATGCAACGAGAAATTCTCACACCTGAAGACTTCCTTCAGCTGGCCCCTAAACAAATATATACTGGTTCAGTGATAATGAACCCCATACTAAACTCCAAATTGTACACTAATTTCCAGTTTTATGAGGTAACTCATCTCTGAAGAGAAATCTAACTTGTTTTACTTATATGCATACATAGCCAACGAGTTAAGACATACTTGCATGCTTGGCTATGTCGATTATTCAACCTATCTTTATCTGAAGACATACTTGCATGCTTGGCTATGTTGATTATTCAACCTATCTTTATCTTAAGACATACTTGCATGCTTGGCTATGTTGATTATTCTACCTATCTTTATCTTAAGACATACTTGCATGCTTGGATATGTCGATTATTCAACCTATCTTTATCTGAAGACATACTTGCATGCTTGGCTATGTTGATTATTCAACCTATCTTTATCTTAAGACATACTTGCATGCTTGGCTATGTCGATTATTCTACCTATCTTTATCTTAAGACATACTTGCATGCTTGGCTATGTCGATTATTCAACCTATCTTTATCAAAATAGATTAAAAGAATAGGTGCCACCTACATTGACAAATTGTCTGCGTAAACTTTTCATGAATATTACCAACTAATTTCTATTGAAAATGAATGACATACATTTTTTTGTTTTGAGGTACGTGTCCGTGTCCAAGCTGGTGAGAGGGAGTTTTCAAATGTCAATGAAAGGGCAACAGGAACAGCCATTTCGACAGGGGTATGTAACACCACATTGTATTTTCGTGATATATTCATTTCCTAAAAATCGAAATGATAAAACAGGAGAAGTTCATTTTTCCATTCAATATCATAGTAAATTAAAGATTGAACAATGACCATGATGACTAGATGTATACATGATATATAAAAGAAGAAAAAAATTGTTAAAAAAATAAAATGTAAGTGTTCTTTTATCGATAGTTAAAGTTGAACAAATGTTGACTTCCACAAAAAAATAATGTGAATTAATTTAAGAATGTAAATTCAAATGCTTGAACTAGAATTGTTGAATTCTTACATGTCTATAAAACCAGGTTCAATCCACCATTTTCTACATTTGAAAATGCCTGTACCAAGTCAGGAATTTTACAGTTGTTGTCCATTTGTTTTTGATATGTTTTGTCATTTGATTTTGCCATTTGATTATGGACTTTAAGGTTGAATTTTCCTCGGAGTTAAGTATTTTTGTGATTTTACTTTTTTTTTCATCAACACAAATCCTTTTTCTCATTAAATAATGGCATTATTTTCTGTTCAACATTTGCCTTTGTGGAACCTTTGATAGTCATCATACTGCTGTTAGTTAAGTTGAAGCAATCATATTATCATGAATGTTTTGAATTGTTAGACCAGATGCTAAAAAATATCAATAAATGATACATGTGTTTAATTATTATGGTTTTCCTATGTAAGAAAAAAAACATAAATTTGACACTGTTTCCTTATCATTGATACCAAAACAAACTATTTCTGAAATATTATCGGCAAGATTTTGTCAATAATTATTTTGAAACTGTAATCACAGATTTCTCCAATTGAGTAAAAGTTAGTTTCGGCTTTGGTGCCAGCTCCTTAGTTTTACTGATTTATATAAACTGTTTATGTTTTTGTTTTCTTGCTAAAACTTCTGTGAGTACTTGACCAAGTTAACTTTCAATTGATTCAACCAAAACTTATGTGAAGTTTTATTGTAGATTATCTTGTTCGTGTTTTACATCACAATTCTTAACTCTTATATTCTTTCCAGTTCACAGAAGAGGAAATTAATTTTACAAAGATGGGAATGATAGCATTGAATATTTTTGCTGATGTTTTATATGATCTATTAAAACCAGATAAACCACATCTACGTCCAAGGTGTGATTGCGATATAACATACTTATACAGTGAACACAGGAAACTTAATAAACATGTTCCAAGTAATTCAAACCACCGACAATATCCTCATGGGCCATGGGGAGGGTGTTGGCAAGATTTTAAGAATACGGACATAGCTATTGGAGATGATATTGAGCGCATAAGACTTACGAGAAACGAATTACAACATTGTCAGCTATTTAAACTTGACGAAATGCGTTTCAATGAATTAAGTAATATATCAAGTGACCTTTTAAAAAGATTTGATCGACATAACACACCAACAAAGCTGTATACAGATCGTCTGATGGAAATTCTGCCTAAATCTATTTCTAAAGAGGAAGTGAAATCAATTGAAAATGAAATATCAGGTACGGTACATATGTTTTTAACCGTTTTGTTTTTTGTATTTCTTAGCCTTTTTCGTTTTTCCTGTAATGTAATGTTTAATATTCATTAATATAATCTGGGCTATTTTCGTGATTTCCTAGAAATGACAATGACCATGACTAGACTTGTTTGTAAAAGAATAAGGGTAAATGAAGACTTGTTTGTATTGAAATATAAGTGCATGCAGACTTAACAATTTATTAAAGTTGAGATTTGCTAAGACCCTATTGCGATATATTTTATGCGTTCCGTTACCTGATATGAGTAGTCATTCTAACTTCGCCTACTGATTTTGCCATTGATAAATATTTGAAGTATAATTTGAAACAGTTATAACAAGGGTAACTCAGGAATATAAATATTATCATGTTTAGTCTTCTTTAAACCGACAGTAAAAAATGGAGCACCTATTAAATGACATACCAATTGCACTTTGGTAAATTATTCTTGTCCTAATCAGTAAATGTGCATTATGCAAATGCCACTGGACATTAAATAACAACAATCGTTCAATAGTAGCTTATAATTTTATTTTAGGGATGACGATTGAAGTTGAAATTGAGCACTAAATCAAAGTTCAACCACAATAGAGAAACATATCATAAGAAGAACACAGTCTAGCAAAGTAACAGATTTGAAGTCGATCATCTATAACATGTATAATAGAAACATAAATCTGTCAAATTCAGGTTGAAACTATCTATTCATAAAACTATAGACAACAAGATGAAGAATGTGAACCAAGTGGAAAATATTGGACTAATGTTAAAGATTTGACCAATATGTGACTGTATAATTACTGGTTTTTTTTCAAAAATATTCACATGCAGCAAATACTGTAATATTAATATTGCTTATAACAAACTACTCATATAATCGCTATTTACATAACTTTAATAAATATGTGTGAAACTTTATAAACTTGTATCTATAAGTACAGTGGACATCAGTTCTAACCTCTCATAAATTCTGTCAGAATCTGTCAGGAGAACTGTTCTAGAACAGTATGTAGAACTGTCAGTCTGACACCTTTTAGTCAGTTCTAGGTTAGAACTGTTCTAGCTAGAACTGATTTGGTCAGTTCTACCAAGAACTGATTTGAACAATTCTAGCTAGAACTGATCCTGACAGTTCTACCCTAGAACAGTTTTAGACAGTTCTTAAGCTAGAACTGACCAAATCTTTGGTCAGTTCTACTTCTAGAACAGTTCTACGGTTAGACTGATTGATTTCAAATTCTACGGCTAGAATTGATTTATAAATTCTACGGCCAGAATTAATTTATAAATTCTACGGCTAAAATTGATTTATAAATTCTACGGCTAGAATTGATTTATAAGTTTTAAGAAATATTTGTCTTAATACAAAGGCTTCGGCAAAATATCGATTAATATTATATAGAGTTTTGCTATTTTGCCGGTTTTATTTCAGATTTTTAATCGGCAAAGAGAACATGTTTAACCCCACCATATTCTGCATGTATGTGCCTGTTCCAAGTCAGGAGCCCGTAATTCAGTGATTTTCTTTTATTGATGTGTAACATAAAATATTTGTTTTTCTTTCATTTTTCGTACATAAATTAGGCCTACTTTTTTGTTAATTAGTATTATGGGGGGAGGGGGGGGTTATTATTTGAATTGTTTTACATTTGTTATTCTGGGAGTCAGGATGGCTCGTTATCACATGACAAAATTATCTGACCTCATTAACCAAATGTAATATCTGTTTACTAGTAGTTTTCATACATCGGACGGACCTGTTTAACAAAAATCCTTTGACCACATCAATCTAAACTGACATTATTTGCTCTTTCTTTCTGCAAATCTATATAGCTGCACACGGTACTTCAGTTTTAATTTTAGGTCAAGAGGGACTGTACTATACAAGTTACAGCAATATTGGAAAACAATTTTGTTCGCATCAATTTATAGTGCCAGCATGCAGGGGCAGATCCAGCCATTTTAAAAGGAGGGGTCCAACTATATGTTCCCATTCAAATGCATTGATCGTCAAAAAGAAGGGGGTTCCAGCTCCTGAACCCCCCCCCCCACCCCCTTTGATCTGCCAATGAGTATGTCCTCTTTTTATTCAAAATATTGAATCATAAACAAATATCAGTAGTTTTCATACTTCAGACTGAGTCTATAATAAAATCTTTTGACCACATCAACCAAAACTTACCATATTTGCTTTTTTTTATGTAAATCTAATAGCTGCACAGTAATTCAGTCATAATTTTAGGTCAAGAGGGACTGTAGTATATAAATAACTACAATATTGGAAATCAATGACCACAATTTTTTTTCTCGCATCAATTGAGAGTGCCAGCATTTCCTATTTTTATTCAAAATATCGCATCAGAAACAAATATCAGTAGTTTGTAAAATCATGAAAATACAAATGATAGAAATATTGGAACACAATGCTACCTAATTTCATTTGCATCAATTTAGAATGCCAGCATGTCCTCTTTTTATTCAAAATATTGCATCATAAACAAATATCAGTAGTTTTCATACCTCAGACTGACTGGTATAACAGAAGAATTTGTCCGCATCAACCAAAACTGAACATATTTGCACTTTATTATGTACATGATGTCAATCTTAATACATATAATAGCCGCAAAGTAAATCACCTATATTTTTATATCAGGATGGATTGTTTAATATAAACATGATAAATGAAAGCAATATTGGAAAATAAAATCATGCTCACATCAGTTTATAGTGCCAGCATGTCCTCTTTTTCATAAAAATTTTGAATCGTATACTAATTTCAGTAGTTTTGATATCTCAGACTGACTCATGAATATTCAACAAAATTATTTGTCCGCATCAACCAAAACTGACCATATTTGACAGCATCAACCAAAACTGACCATATGTGACAGCATCAACCAAAACTGACCATAATTACACTTTGTTATGTAAATATTAATATATATATAGCCGCATACTAAATCACTTATAGTAATACATATTACGATGGATTGTATAATTCATATGACAGCAATATCAATGAATATTGGAACACATTGGCTACAAAAAATTTCCACATCAATTTAGAATATCAGCAAGTCATTCAAGTCCTTTTTTTATTCAAAATATTGAATTGTAAACAAATTTCAGTGGTTTCGATATATCAGACTGAGTGAGAGTTGTTTTAACAAAATTATTTGACCGCATCAACCAAAACTGAACTTATTTACACTTTATCATGTAAATATACATGTATGTGGCCTCATCGTAAACATCGTAAACCAATTTTATTTCTATGTGAGGACGGATCGTATGATAAAAATGACACCAACTTTGAAACACAATACACCGTATCGCTAATTCTGGCTGACCCGGCCTCTTGAACTTTTGAAGCATACAACAATGACTTTTCCATAGTGGCATTGGATATTTTGTTTTATGACGTCAACATTTTACGGGAACCTGTGTGATATCCAGAAATGGGAGACAAATAGCGACAAGGTGTATTTATACAATATCTAAGAATTTAGCGCGCCGTTATTTCCTCTCTGTATCCATAATAATGAAACGTCATTAAACATGCTAAAGAGACTTTTTAACATGTTTAAGTCAGTAGTTTGTGATGTTTTTTTTTTAAACAAAACTATTTAATGGCATCATCCAACATTCACGTGACTGATTCATATACTTTATTTTAAAAATAAAATAAAAAGTACATGTATGGGAATTTCTCTTCTTGGAATAGTATACTGTTAAAATATAATTTGAAGAAGGCAAAGAAAAATGCATGATTTTGTTTGTAGCAGAACGTCCAGGGACAAATGTTTCATTCATATTCAGATCCAGTATATTTTTCTGAGCTGTAGACTCCCAAATATCATTTATAATCGTTACGGATAAGTCTGGCTAAATTGACGAGATGGTGCAAATGTAGTTTTTTTACGTTGTACAACACTTTTTTCATTAATATCCCATAATTCATCCACTGTGCAATTTCCGTTTGAACATTTGTCAAAACTGAATCATAAATGAATGTAAATCCAAGGGAAACAAGGTAAATTACGATTAAAATTCAATGAATTAAATGCAGAGTTTTATTTAGGAAGAGACTGTTAAAAACAGGGAACGAAGAAACGTAAACAATGATGTTTCCGTATGCAATCTTATAAAAATATTTCTCCGATGAGTTGGATAACCTTCTATTCACTACGATATTTGTACATGTAACGTAATAAAAGTCGTTTGATCAGTAAAAAATATAGAAAATGTGCTATTTAATATATAGCAAAGTAATTGGAAGTGATTTATTTCTTCTAAATTCTAAAGTGCCCTTACTGCAGTGACGTCATTTATAACTGTTCTACAGTCCTGACTGATTTAGTCAGTTCTGCTGACAGTTCTACAGTCCTGACTGATTTAGTCAGTTCTGCTGACAGTTCTACCTAGAACTGATTTAGATAGTTCTACACTAGAACTGATCCTGACAGTTCTACCTAGAACTGATTTAGTCAGTTCTACCTAGAACTGATTCTGACAGTTCTACTTTGAACAGTTCTAGGGTAGAACTGTTCCAGGTAGAACAGTTCTAGGACAGGTTAGAACAGTTCTATTAGAATATTCTGACAGTTCTATGACAGAATATTCTGACAGTTCTATGACAGAATATTCTGACAGTTCTATGACAGAATATTCTAACAGTTCTATTAGAATATTCTGACAGTTCTATGACAGAATATTCTGACAGTTCTATGACAGAATATTCTGACAGTTCTATGACAGAATATTCTGACAGTTCTATGACAGAATATTCTGACAGTTCTATGACAGAATATTCTGACAGTTCTATGACAATATTCTGACAGTTCTATGACAGAATATTCTGACAGTTCTATGACAATATTCTGACAGTTCTATGACAGAATATTCTGACAGTTCTAATGAGAGGTTAGAAGTGATCTCCACTGTATTCTTACAGTGAAATCAAGAAAACTTGTTTAGTGCCGTGAGAAACATAAGACAGAACAGGAAAGCATTTTCTCTTTGTTTTTCATGAGAAATATTTGTCCATAAGGCATCAGGTGTTGATACTATATATATATTCACAGCTTTATTATCTCGGCACCCCTTTATGGCTGGAATATTGTTTTGTCATGTGTCTATCCCAGATTTTTTACATATATCCACCGTCTTATTTCATTCATAATAAAAGGAAAATTAAAAAAAATATAGGTAGTTGTTTGATAGTCTTAATAATTCAATGTATTGCTTGAAATATTTTGTTTAAGTTTTACCAAAATGAAAACAAGCAATAAACCATGAAGAGACAAATCTATTGCAATGTGTGCGTGTTGACCTTTTAAAAGAGTGTAAGTTTATGATAACACATGATATTACACAGATACTTTTAATCGGTTGGACCTCTTTTTACATTACCATGGCTATAGTGAACTGTGTTTTTCAAATGATGTTCGTTGTTGTTTGCAGAAGAAAAAGCAATCGACTTTTTCAGACATTGTCTGAATTTTGAGTTAAATAAAGGCAACAGTAGTATACCGCTGTTCGAAAGTCATAAATTAATTGAGAAAAAAAAACCAAATCCGGTGTTACAAACTTAAACTGAAGGAAACACATCAAATATAACAGGAGAACTACGACACAACAGAAACACAACGCTAAAATGTAACACACGCTGAAACGAACTATACTATAACAATTGCTAAAGTATGCAATCAGAATTAACGAGTATAAGACAATGTCTGGTCATCATGTGCTTGGGATCAATTGAAAATAACAATTATCAGACAACATCTGATTATTATGTTCTAGAGATCAATCAGAAATCACTATTATCAGACAATGCTTGGTTATCATGTTTTCGGGATCAATCGGAAATCACCATTATCAGACAATTTATTGTTAGCTTGACTTTTTGTCCTCCAGATCAATCGTCAATCTCCTGTATCAATCAATACCTGGTGATCGTGTTCTCGAGATCAATCGGAAATCATCTTTATCCTTTAAGCATCTGCCCTTGGTAACTCCTGCATATGAACACCAATACTATTTGTTCAGATGCATCAGCCACAAGAAAGGATTTGACTCAAAAACTATTTTTATAATGGATATGATGCTGCTTCTGGTGCATGGTCAATAAACTCAAAACATAATGGTTTACGTGACTCCAAATCGTATTCACTCAATTCATATTTCATGTTTTTTGTTTTTTGTTTTTCTATTCTTGTGTATTGTCTATTGTAATTGTTTGATATAAAAATTAATATACTGACTAAGCCTATGAAGGGTCCCCTATATGAAATAAAATTAATCTATCTAAATGTATTTATCTATTCCTGATGTTTTTTAATGCACTTTTCTCTATTCTTGCTTAACTCATCTGGCTGCTGGTATCTATGATGAGGTTTTTGTCGAGCCTTCGACTTTAGTCGAAAAAGCGAGACTAAGCGATCCTACATTCCGTCGTCGTCGGCGTTGTCGTCGTCGTCGGCGGCGTCCACAAATATTCACTCTGTGGTTAAAGTTTTTGAAATTTTAATAACTTTCTTAAACTATACTGAATTTTTACCAAACTTGGACAGAAGCTTGTTTATGATCATAAGAAAGTATCCAGAAGTAAATTTTGTAAAAATAAAATTCCATTTTTTCCGTATTTTACTTATAAACGGACTTAGTTTTCTGCGAGGAAACATTACATTCACTCTGCGGTTAAAGTTTTTAAAATTTTAATAACTTTCATAAACTATCCTTGATTTGTACCAAACTTGAACAGAAGCTTATTTATGATCATAAGATAGTATCAAGAAGAAAATTTTGTAAAAATAAATTTCCACTTTTCCGTATTTTACTTATAAATGGACTTAGTTTTTCTGCGAGGAAACATTACATTCACTCTGTGGTTTTAAGTTTTTAAAATTTTTATAATGTTCTTAAACTATCCTGGATTTCTACCAAACTTAGACAAAAGCTTGTTTCTGATCATAAGATATTATTCAGAAGTAAATTTTGTAAAAAACAAATTCACTTTTTCCGTATTTTACTTATAAATGGACAGTTTTTCTTCCAGTTAACATTACATACAGTCTGCAGTTAAAGTTTATAAAACATTTATTAGATTCATAAACTATCCTGGATTTTTTACCAAACTTGGAAGCTTCTTTCAATCAAAAGACAGTATCGAGAGGGAAATTTTTATTGATGTTTTCCTCATTTTTGTTGAGTCTGCGATTAACAGCAAAAGTAGACGAGACACTGGGTTCCGTGGAACCCTTACGAATTTTTTACATTTGACTGGGAATTGATCACAAACTTAACTTACGGAAGATATTTTTTTTTTAAATAATAGTCTGAAAAACTAACTTCAACGTTAAGTTGGATGCCAAATGAATATCTTGGCGGGAAATACATCCTGACAAAAAAGTTAAGTTGCACATATTTATAAATATCAAAATTTTAGTCCTTGATACAGTTGAGCTGTATTATTTTTTAGTCCAGTCACGAAATGTTGAACTCGCTATATTTTTTGCCCTCTGACATTTTTATGTGTGAAAAGGGACGAGAAGATGTTAACATTTTAACATCAAACACCAGGGAGTCACGTGTCATTATTGACACAAAGATTTTACCAATGACACCAAACAGTATCGAGTAATTGAGTTGATCGCCAGTAAAGTTACAAACCCATGGTACCACTTATTAAAAAATCTGGTCCGATAGAATGAGAAAACCAAGACATTGTATCGATATCCCATCAACATGATGAAATAACAACAACTATCATTGCATTCTTATTCATACTGATGTGTTTTTGTCTGTAAAACCATGAAAGAACTGTATTGACAATAAATACTTTAATGTTAAAACAATATGCATCCAGTTTGCGGTGAAAATATAAAACTTAAATGTATTATCCAACCAAAACTCATTTGATCTTTTATGTATTATCCATTTTTAACCCAAATTTTCCTTTTTGTAATTTGTTCTTTTAGCAAGTCAGATACATGTAGCACGATAGTATATTTGACGTTCAATTTAGTACTATATGCCTTTTAAGCTCACCTGGCCTGAAGGGCCAAGTGAGCTTTCTCATCATTTGGCGTCCGGCGTCCGTCATCGTCGTCGTCGTTAACTTTTACAAAAAATTTCTCCTGTTAAACTACTGGGCCAAATTTAACTAAACTTGGCCACAATCATCATTGGGGTATCTAGTTTAACAAATGTGTCCGGTGACCCGGCCAACCAACCAAGATGGCCACCATGGCTAAAAATAGAACATAGGGGTAACATTCAGTTTTTGGCTTATATCTCAAAAACCAAAGCATTTAGAGCAAATCTGACAATGGGTAAAATTGTTTATCAGGTCCAGATCTATCCACCCTGAAATTTATAGATGAATAGGACAACCCATTGTTAGGTTGCTGCCCCTGAATTGGTAATTGTAACGGAATTTTGCCGTTTTTGGTTATTATCTTGAATATTATTATAGATAGAGATAAACTGTAAACTGCAATAATGTACAGCAAAGTAAGACCTAAAAAAAAGTCCCCCTAAGGAGTTATTGCCCTTAGTAGTAATTTTTTAACAATTTTCATAAAATTTGTAAATTTTTACCAACATTTTCCACTGTAACTACTGGACCAAGTTCATTATAGATAGAGATAATTGTAAGCAGCAAGAATGTTCAGTAAAGTAAGATCTACAAACACATCACCATCACCAAAACACAATTTTGTCATTCATCCATCTGTGTCCTTTCTTTAATATTCACATAGACCAAGGTGAGCGACACAGGCTCTTTAGAGCTCCTAGTTTTCATACAAATAAGTTAAGCATTCACGAAGATCAGTTTTGTTACGTTGCACACTTTTCAAGCAAGAAAAACTAACACTTGCAAATTAAAATATGTACATTTTTTTTGTTTAATCAGTTTCTATTCGTTTATATGTAATATGTCAATTAGACAGCAACCTGACGACACAAATAACGAAAGACGTAAATTTGACATAAGCCTGACGACATAAATAACCAAAATACATCAACATACACAATACGTCAATTAGACAGCAACCTCACGACACAAAAAACTTAAATACATCATCATACGAAATACGTGAAGTAGACAACAACCTGACAACACAAATAACCAAAGTACATCAGCATACGAAAAGGTCATTTAGACAGCAACCTAACGACACACATAGCCAACATACATCGACAAACAATTAAGTCAATGCGACAGAAACCTGACAACACAAAGAACAAAAATACATCAAAATACGATATACGTCAATTAGACAGCAACCTGACGACACAAAAAAAACCAAAATACATCAACATACGAAAAGGTCAATAGACAGAAAAATGACGACACAAATAACAAAAATACATCAGCATACGAAATACGTCAATAAGACAGCGACCTGACGAAACAAATAACAAAACTACATAAGCATACGAAATACGTCAATCAGACAGCAACCTGACGAAACAAATAACAAAAATACATAAGCATACGAAATACGTCAATCAGACAGCAACCTGACGACACAAATAACCAAAATACACCAACATACGAAATACATCAACAAGACAGAAACATGACGACACAAAGAACAAAAATTCATCAACATACGAAATACGTCAATTAGACAGCAACCTAACGACACAAATGAGCAAAGTGTACTTACTCTAGAGACAAACAAATATATCGGAGCAAGGTAAACTTACACGAACAACACACAAAACTAACAGAGCAAAGTGTACTTACTCTAGAGACAAACAAATCTAACAGAGCAAGGTAAACTTACACGAACAACACACAAAACTAACAGAGCAAAGTGTACTTACTCTAGAGACAAACAAATCTAACGGAGCAAGGTAAACTTACACGAACAACACACAAAACTAACAGAGCAAAGTGTACTTCCTCTAGAGACAAACAAATCTAACAGAGCAAGGTAAACTTACACGAACAACACACAAAACTAACAGAGCAAAGTGTACTTACTCTAGAGACAAACAAATCTAACGGAGCAAGGTAAACTTACACGAACAACACACAAAACTAACAGAGCAAAGTGTACTTACTCTAGAGACAAACAAATCTAACAGAGCAAGGTGTACTTACACGAACAACACACAAAACTAACAGAGCAAAGTGTACTTACTCTAGAGACAAACAAATCTAACGGAGCAAGGTAAACTTACACGAACAACACACAAAACTAACAGAGCAAAGTGTACTTACTCTAGAGACAAACAAATCTAACGGAGCAAGGTAAACTTACACGAACAACACACAAAACTAACAGAGCAAAGTGTACTTACTCTAGAGACAAACAAAACTAACAGAGCAAGGTGTACTTACACGAACAACACACAAAACTAACAGAGCAAAGTGTACTTACTCTAGAGACAAACAAAACTAACGGAGCAAGGTTAACTTACACGAACAACACACAAAACTAACAGAGCAAAATGTACTTACTCTAGAGACAAACAAATCTAACAGAGCAAGGTAAACTTACACGAACAACACACAAAACTAACAGAGCAAAGTGTACTTACTCTAGAGACAAACAAATCTAACGGAGCAAGGTAAACTTACACGAACAACACACAAAACTAACAGAGCAAAGTGTACTTACTCTAGAGACAAACAAATCTAACAGAGCAAGGTGTACTTACACGAACAACACACAAAACTAACAGAGCAAAGTGTACTTACTCTAGAGACAAACAAAACTAACAGAGCAAGGTAAACTTACACGAACAACACACAAAACTAACAGAGCAAAGTGTACTTACTCTAGAGACAAACAAATCTAACGGAGCAAGGTAAACTTACACGAACAACACACAAAACTAACAGAGCAAAGTGTACTTACTCTAGAGACAAACAAATCTAACAGAGCAAGGTGTACTTACACGAACAACACACAAAACTAACAGAGCAAAGTGTACTTACTCCAGAGACAAACAAAACTAACAGAGCAAGGTAAACTTACACGAGCAACACACAAAACTAACAGAGCAAAGTGTACTTACTCTAGAGACAAACAAATCTAACGGAGCAAGGTAAACTTACACGAACAACACACAAAACTAACAGAGCAAAGTGTACTTACTCTAGAGACAAACAAAACTAACAGAGCAAGGTGTACTTACACGAACAACACACAAAACTAACAGAGCAAAGTGTACTTACTCTAGAGACAAACAAAACTAACGGAGCAAGGTAAACTTACACGAACAACACACAAAACTAACAGAGCAACATGTACTTACTCTAGAGACAAACAAATCTAACAGAGCAAGGTAAACTTACACGAACAACACACAAAACTAACAGAGCAAAGTGTACTTACTCTAGAGACAAACAAATCTAACGGAGCAAGGTAAACTTACACGAACAACACACAAAACTAACAGAGCAAAGTGTACTTACTCTAGAGACAAACAAATCTAACAGAGCAAGGTGTACTTACACGAACAACACACAAAACTAACAGAGCAAAGTGTACTTACTCTAGAGACAAACAAAACTAGCAGAGCAAGGTAAACTTACACGAACAACACACAAAACTAACAGAGCAAAGTGTACTTACTCTAGAGACAAACAAATCTAACGGAGCAAGGTAAACTTACACGAACAACACACAAAACTAACAGAGCAAAGTGTACTTACTCTAGAGACAAACAAATCTAACAGAGCAAGGTGTACTTACACGAACAACACACAAAACTAACAGAGCAAAGTGTACTTACTCTAGAGACAAACAAAACTAACAGAGCAAGGTAAACTTACACGAACAACACACAAAACTAACAGAGCAAAGTGTACTTACTCTAGAGACAAACAAATCTAACGGAGCAAGTTGTCGATCGTAGAAGTACACTTTTCTCCGTTAGATTTGTTGTCGATCGTAGAAGTACACTTTGCTCAGTTAGATTTGTTGTCGATCGTAGAAGTACACTTTGCTCCGTTAGATTTGTTGTCGATCGTAGAAGTACACTTTGCTCCGTTAGATTTGTTGTCGATCGTAGAAGTACACTTTGCTCCGTTAGATTTGTTGTCGATCGTAGAAGTACACTTTGCTCAGTTAGATTTGTTGTCGATCGTAGAAGTACACTTTGCTCCGTTAGATTTGTTGTCGATCGTAGAAGTACACTTTGCTCCGTTAGATTTGTTGTCGATCGTAGAAGTACACTTTGCTCCGTTAGATTTGTTGTCGATCGTAGAAGTTCACTTTGCTCAGTTAGATTTGTTGTCGATCGTAGAAGTACACTTTGCTCCGTTAGATTTGTTGTCGATCGTAGAAGTACACTTTGCTCCGTTAGATTTGTTGTCGATCGTAGAAGTACACTTTGCTCCGTTAGATTTGTTGTCGATCGTAGAAGTACACTTTGCTCCGTTAGATTTGTTGTCGATCGTAGAAGTACACTTTGCTCCGTTAGATTTGTTGTCGATCGTAGAAGTACACTTTGCTCAGTTAGATTTGCTGGTTGCTTGTGTAAGTATACTTTGATATGATATATGCATGTGAATTCCGTGTAGGTATACTTAACTTCGTAAGATCTGTGGTCGCGTGTGTAAGTTTAGGTTTATACATCTATGATTAAATCAAGTTTGTGTTATAAAGAGTCCTTGTTTCGCGATGATTACAAGTAATTCACTCTCCTGTCTATTTAAGATGATAACAACGAATGACAAACCCGTTGTTGTATTTAAGATGGTAACAACGAATGATAAACCCGTTGTTGTATTTAAGATGGTAACAACCAATGATAAACCCGTTGTTGTATTTAAGATGGTAACAACCAATGACAAACCCGTTGTTGTATTTCATTTACAGATGTTGAAAGGCTGACCTGTGAATTTCAATCACTACTGTTCGTTGTCTTAACTTTGTTGGTTTGTTTTATTACTGGTCAAATTTGTGAACTGGTCGTTTTGACTATTGCATATTTATATGATAGGAGCATGAATGTTACCACTGCGTGACAAATATTCAAAGCTTATTTATATGATAGGAACATGAATGTTACCACTGCGTGACAAATATTCAAAGCTTATTTATATGATAGGAACATGAATGTTACCACTGCGTGACAAATATTCAAAGCTTAGTTATATGATAGGAACATGAATGTTACCACTTCGTGACAAATATTCAAAGCTTATTTATATGATAAGAGCATGAATGTTACCACTGCGTGACAAATTTTCAAAGTTGATTTATATGATAGGAGTATGAATGTTCCCACTACGTGTCAAATATTCAATTCGTATTTATATGATAGGAGCATGAATGTTACCACTGCGTGACAAATATTCAAAGCTGATTTATATGATAGGAGCATGAATGTTACCACTGCGTGACAAATATTCAAAGCTTATTTAAGCGAAAGCTAAAAATTTTCAACGAAAAGTCGCCATAAAAACTCTTACGTTGTATTCAAAGAGTATCTACTCATTGACCAGTGTTTTTCTTTCAAATCAACGACACACTATTGGCAAACACAACGAAAACTCTTTGAACGTTCATGGTGTTGACAACTAAAGAAATTAATGTTACCCCATTATCCTTCAGATTGAAGTGATTTGGGAGATTGGCTGAAAATCGGTGACAAATATAACATTTATATTTAAGACGATGGAGTGGTTTGTGTGATTTGTTGAAGGTTTAGTGGCAAATATTACATATATATTTAAGACGATAGAATGGTTTTGGTGATTGGTTGAAGGTTCAGTGGCAAATATAACATTCATATTTAAGACGATGGAATGGTTTGGGTGATTGGTTGAAGGTTCAGTGGCAAATATAACATTCATATTTAAGACGATGAAGTGGTTTTGGGTTACAGTTTTTAGAAAAATTATTATTTTCGCGCTTTCGTATTATTTAAAAGTTTGTTTGTTTTTCTGCTAGTTCATTTGTACAACCATGTCCGGCAAGGCACTTTTTTTTTTATCTTTAACCATGATATTTTGCCTGAACGTGTAGTATATCCTAAGACGAATTGTTGCATATCATCATGGTCTTCATGTAACTTTGTTTGACCTTTGACCTCGATATGAAAATACAGGATTATTTTATTTTTAATTTCCATGTCCAGAATATAACTTTTAGATAGATTTTTTTTTATATTTGCCAATGGGGGCGACATCTCAAGACGATGTGTCGTTTACCATAGAAGACTATCTCTGACCATAACCATTGACAAATAAATTATTTTATAAAACACCAAAAATCATATATTATGCTTGATTGCTATGACAAGACCTTTTCTATTTAACTATAAGGCTTTGGCATTGGAGATCATGCCCCGCACCCTCATATAACACATAGTTGAATATCCTAAAATAGTTCAGATCCCCACTTTAAACCAATATATGATATTAGATGACTTGATATAAAGACCTTTCTACTTCACCATATGTTTTTTAGCTCACCTAGCCCAAAGGGCCAAGTGAGCTTTTCCCATCACTTGGAGTCCGTCGTCCGTCGTCGTCCGGCGTCCGTCGTCTGTCGTCTGTACAAAAATCTTCTATTCTGAAACTACTGGGCTAAAAATAGAACATAAAGATAACATCAGTTTTTGGCTGATAACTCAAAAACCAAAGGATTTAGAGCAAATCTGATTAGGTTAAATGGGTTATCAGGTCAAAATCTATCTGCCCTGAAATTTTCAGATGAAACAGACAACCCATTGTTAGGTTGCTGCCTCTGAATTTGTTATTTTAAGGAAATTTTGCTGTTTTTGGTTATTATCATGAATATGATTATAGATAGAGATCAACTGTAAACAACAAAAATGTTCAGCAAAGTCAGATTTACAAATAAGTCAGCATGACCGAAATGGTCAGTTGACCCCTTTAGCAGTTATTGCCCTGTATAGGCAATTTTTAACCATTTTCAGTAAATCTTAGTTATATTTTACAAAAAAAGCTTCTCCTCTGAAAATACTGGGCCATATTATTCCAAACTTGGCCACAATCATTATTGGGGTATCTAGTTTAAAAATTGTGTCCGGTGACCCGGCCAACCAAACAAGATGGCCACCATGGCTAAAAATAGAACATAGGGGTAAAATCAGTGTTTGGCTGATAACTCAAAAACCAAAGCATTTAGAGCAAATCTGATACGAGGTTAAATGGATTATCAGGTCAAGATCTATCTGCCCTGAAATTTTCAGATGAATCAGACAACCCATTGTTAGGGTGCTGCCTCTGAATTTGTTATTTTAAGGAAATTTTGCTGGTTTTGGTTATTATCATGAATAAGATTATAGATAGAGATAAACTGTAAACAGCAAAAATGTTCAGCAAAGTCAGATTTACACATAAGTTAACATGACCGAAATGGTCAGTTGACCCTTTTAGCAGTTATTGCCCTTTATAGTCAATTTTTGACCATCTTCAGTAAATCTTAGTTATCTTTTACAAAAAAAGCTTCTCCTCTGAAAATACTGGGCCATATTATTCTAAACTTGGCCACAATCATTATTGGGGTATCTAGTTTAAAAATTGTGTCCGGTGACCCGGCCAACCAACCAAGATGGCCACCATGGCTAAAAATAGAACATAGGGGTAAAATCAGTTTTTGGCTGATAACTCAAAAACCAAAGCATTTAGAGCAAATCTGACATATGTTAAATGGTTTATCAGGTCAAGATCTATCTGCCCTGAAATTTTCAGATGAATCGGACAACCCATTGTTGGGGTGCTGCCCCTGAATTGGTAATATCAAGGAAATTTCGCTGTTTTTGGCTTTTATTTTGAATATTAATATAGATAGAGATAAACTATAAACAGTAATAATGTACAGCAAAGTAAAACCTAAATAAGTCATCATGACCAAAAGGTCAATTGACCCCTTAAGGAGTTATTGCCCTTTATAGTCATTTTTTAACAATTCAAATTTTGTAAATTTTCACTAACATTATCTGCTGTAACTACTGGGCCAAGTTCATTATAGAGATAATTGCAGGCAGCAAGAATGTTCAGTAAAGTAAGATCTGCAGACATATCACCATCACAAATACACAATTTTGTTATGAATCCATCTGTGTCCTTTGCTAAGTATTCACATAGACCAAGGTGAGCGACACAGGCTCTTTAGAGCCTCTAGTTTACTTGAGGTCATGACTCATCCCGTCATATCATAAATTGTTAAGGGAGACACGAGTCTTATATATAAATAAGGAAGATGTGGTGTGATTGCTTATGCGACAACTTTCCATCAGAGACCAATTGACGTCGGGGGAAAAACAATCTGATACTAGAATGTAAGCTAGAATGTAACCATATAAAAATAAGGTGATGTGGTATGATTGCTAATGCGTCAACTTTCAACCACTAGAGACCAAATGATGTCGGGGGAAAACAATCTGATACTAGTATGTAACCATATAAAAATAAGGAGATGTGGTGTGATTGCTAATGCGACACCTTTCAACCACCAGAGACCAATTGACGTAGGGGGTTAACAATCTGATACTAGTATGTAACCATATAAAAATAAGGAGATGTGGTGTGATTGCTAATGCGACACCTTTCCACCACCAGAGACCAATTGACGTAGGGGGAAAAACAATCTGATATTAGTATGTAACCATATAAAAATAAGGAGATGTGGTGTGATTGCTAATGCGACACCTTTCCACCACCATAGACCAAGTGACGTAGAGGGAAAACAATCTGATACTAGTATGTAATCATATAAAATAAGGAGATGTGGTGTGATTGCTAATGCGACACCTTTCCACCACCAGAGACCAATTGACGTAGGGGGAAAAACAATCTGATACTAGTATGTAACCATATAAAAATAAGGAGATGTGGTGTGATTGCTAATGCGACACCTTTCCACCACCAGAGACCAAATGACGTCGGGGGAAAACAATCTGATACTAGTATGTAACCATATAAAATAAGGAGATGTGGTGTGATTGCTAATGCGACACCTTTCCACCACCAGAGACCAAATGACGTCGGGGGAAAACAATCTGATACTAGTATGTAACCATATAAAAATAAGGAGATGTGGTGTGATTGCTTATGCGACACCTTTCCACCACCATAGACCAAGTGACGTAGAGGGAAAACAATCTGATACTAGTATGTAACCAAATAAAATAAGGAGATGTGGTGTGATTGCTAATGCGACACCTTTCCACCACCAGAGACCAATTGACGTAGGGGGAAAAACAATCTGATACTAGTATGTAACCATATAAAAATAAGGAGATGTGGTGTGATTGCTAATGCGACAATTTTCCACAACCAGAGACCAATTGACATAGGGGATAACAATGAGATACTAGAATGTCACAATATAAAAATAAGGAGATGTGGTATGATTGCTAATGCGACATCTTTCAACCACCAGAGACCAATTGACGTAGGTGGGAAAACAATCTGATACTAGAATGTAACCATATAAAGACAAGTAGATGTGCTATGATTGCTTATGGGACAATTTTTCACCAGAGACCTACTTTCGTAGGGGGAAATCAATCTGATACTAGAATGTAACCATATAGATATGGAGATGTGGTATGATTGCTAATGCAACAACTTTACACCACCAGAGACCAATTGAAGTAGAGGGAAAACAATATAATACTAGAATGTAACCATATAAAAATAAGGAGATGTGGTATGATTGCTTATGCAACTACTTTCCATCAGAGACCAATTGACGTAGAGTGAAAACAATCTAATACTAGAATGTAACCATATAAAAATAAGGAGAAGTTGTATGATTGCTAATGTGACAACTTTCCACCAGAGACCAATTGACGTAGGGGGGAAACAATCTGATACTAGAATGTAAGCTAGAATGTAACCATATAAAAATAAGGAGATGTGGTATGATTGCTAATGCGTCAACTTTCAACCACCAGAGACCAAATGACGTAGGGGGGAACAATATGATACTAGAATGCAACCATATGAAAATAAGGAAATGTGGTATGATTACTAATGCGTCAACTTTCAACCACCAGAGACCAACTGACGTAGGGTGAAAACAATTTGATACTAGAATGTAACCATATAAAAATAAAGGAGATGTGGTATGATTGCTTATGCGACAACTTTCCACCACCAGAGACCAATTGACGTAGGGGGATGACAATCTGATACTAGCATGTAACCATATAAAAATAAGGAGATGTGGTGTGATTGCTAATGCGACAACTTTCCACCACCAGAGACCAATTGACGTAGGTGGAAAACAATCTGATACTAGAATGTAACCATATAAAAATAAGGAGATGTGGTATGATTGCTTATGCGACAACTTTCCACCAGAGACCAATTGATGTAGATCGGAAAACAATCTGATACTAGAATGTAACCATATAAAAAAAAGGAGATGTGGTATGATTGCTTATGCGACAACTTTCTACCAGAGACCAATTGATGTAGATCGAAAAACAATCTGATACTAGAATGTAGCCATATAAAAATAAGGAGATGTGGTGTGATTGATTATGCGACAACTTTCCACCAGAGACCAATTGATGTAGATCGAAAAACAATCTGATACTAGAATGTAACCATAAAAAAAGGAGATGTTGTATGATTGCTTATGACGCAGCTTTCCACCAGAGACCAATTGACGTAGGGGGAAAACAATCTGATACTAAAATGTAACCATATAAAAATAAGGAGATGTGGTATGATTGCTTATGACGCAGCTTTCCACCAGAGACCAATTGACGTATGGGGATAACAATCTGATACTAAAATGTAACCATATAAAAATAAGGAGATGTGGTATGATTGCTTATGACGCAGCTTTCCACCAGAGACCAATTGACGTATGGGGATAACAATCTGATACTAGAATGTAACCATATTAAAATAAGGAGATGTGGTATGACTGCTAATGCAACAACTTTCCACCACCAGAGACCAATTGACGTAGGTGGAAAAACAATCAAATACTAGAATGTAACCATATAAAATAAGCAGATGTGGTGTGACTGCTTATGCGACAACTTTCCACCAGAGACCAATTGACGTAGGTGAAAAACAATCTGATACTAGAATGTAACCAATAAAAGTAAGGAGATGTGGTATGATTGCTAATGCGACAACTTTCCACAACCAGAGGACAATTGAAGTAGAGGGAAAACAATCTGACACTAGAATGTAACCATATAAAAAAAGGAGATGTGGTATGATTGCTTATGCGACAATTTTCTACCAAAGACCTACTTTTGTAGGGGGAAATCAATGTGATACTCGAATGTAACCATATAAAGATAAGTAGAAGTGGTATGATTGCTAATGCAACAACTTTCCACTAGAGCCCAATTGACCTAGGGGGAAAACAATATGATACTATAATGTAAGCTAGAATGTAACCATATGAAAATAAGGAGATGTGGCATGATTGCTAATGCGACAACTTTCAACCACCAGAGACCAATTGACGTAGGTGGAAAAACAATCAAATACTAGAATGTTACCATATAAAATAAGCAGATGTGGTGTGACTGCTTATGCGACAACTTTCCACCAGAGACCAATTGACGTAGGTGAAAAACAATCTGATACTAGAATGTAACCATATAAAAAAAGAGATGTGGTATGATTGCTTATGCGACAATTTTCCACCAAAGACCTACTTTCGTAGGGGGAAATCAATGTGATACTCGAATGTAACCATATAAAGATAAGTAGAAGTGGTATGATTGCTAATGCGACAACTTTCCACTAGAGACCAATTGACCTAGGGGGAAAACAATATGATACTAGAATGTAAGCTAGAATGTAACCATATGAAAATAAGGAGATGTGGCATGATTGATAATGCGACAACTTTCAACCACCAGAGACCAATTGACGTAGGTTGAAAACAATCTGATACTAGAATGTGACCATATAATACTTTAAACAATATGAAAATAAGGAGATGTGGTAAGCTTGCAATTAACTTGATTAGACAAGTTGAACTATCAACCAAAGTTCAAATAAAGTAGATGTGAGCGATTATGGACAACCGTACGGCCTTCAACAATGAGAAAAAACCATACCGTATAGTCGGCTATAAATATTATATCAATGCGATATTTGTCTTACATTGTATATCATAGCGATGATGTTTTGATATCAAAAATTTATGAATGATTGTGATACTTTTCTAATGTAACTGCTATAGTTTTCTAATATAAAATGAATACGATGACTCGTCATAATGCATGTCAAGAAAACTGCAAACATAATTCAAAAACCTATAGATCATGACCGGTTTAATATTTTAGGATCAATATCACTAAAATTTCGTAACTGTAACAAAATTAACGCTTACATGAACCTATCATTTCGAAAATATTGCTTGACACTATTGATAGTTGAAAGTGTTAACAACCTGTTCAGTCTATTGTTTACAATCACATGGTTTAACCGACTAATTCTATTTGATGTGATGATGCAAATGGCGGAATTTAAATGCGGTTGCAAATAGTCTACCGACCTTTTAGATTCTAAAAAGTAAAATCACAAAAATACTGAACTCAGAGGAAAATCAATTCGGAAAGTCCATAATCACATGGCAAAATCAAATAACAAAACGCATCAAAAATGAACTGTCATATTCCTGACTTGGTACAGGCATTTTCAAATGTAGAAAATGGTGGATTGAACCTGGTTTTATAGCTAGCTAAACCTCTCACTTGTATGACAGTCGCATCAAATTCCATTATATTGTCACCGATGCGTGAACAAAACAAACAGACACAATAGGTAAAAATGTCAAAAATAGGGGTACAGCAGTCAACATTGTGTTATCATCTTAATCACTATAAAAACAACAAATGTAACGAAGAAGCACAAAAAGGCATACATCAAATTAACATCCTCATTTTGATTATATTATACGATTTTATTTGTCTATGTAAAATGCACCCATCAAGGAAGGAGGGTTTTGAGTACTGGTGAAAATTGCGCGTTTGAAATTCGCACATAATATACTGGTCACACTGATATAGCCTATCCACCTTGGTAATATCGAAATAGAAAAAAAATCTCATTACTTAAAAGAAACATTCATTCAAACAATCCAATCCAATACAGCTCCAAATTACGTTTTTAACTAGTAATCGATCGTATAAATACGCGAACATTTCTTGGTGCAAAATAACAATCCGTATCGCTTGTTATAAATTCATTTCTTCAATGAGTACTAAAAAAAAAAATTGTTAAGAACACAAATAAATAAGATGTAAATGTCTTTTGACGTTAGAAATGTGTATATATCTTTTCTATATTTATGAATTTAGATAGTTCAGTTGGAGGACTGGAAAGCAGTTATTTATTAGGGGGAATTTTAAAGATTTGTAGATGTAAGAAGGTTGTGCATGAGTTCGAATGAGACAACTTTCCATCAAAGTAATAATTTGTTTAAAGTAAACCATTATAGATCAAAGTAGGGCCTTAAACACGGAGCCTTGGCTCACAACGAACACCACGCTATATAGGAACAAAAACATTACTACATTTGTAGTGTTAAACCATTCAAACAGCAAAACAAACGGTCTAATTTGTATAAAAAAGGAGATTCAAAAGTGCAGGTCAGATTTTGTCGAATCAATCTGAACGAGGACAGTATGATTCATCTTTATCACACGTTAGTTTCATTGTTATCAATAAAGAAAGTCTTCCATGCGTGCGTTGCGAGCATATCGGATATATATAATTTCGGTGCGTTCATTATAAAAATTGCTAAATGTTATATATGTGAACAATCATTTTGATACTTAACTATTTGATTACGACATTGTTTATTAAACCCTTATTTGATTAGCTTTCAAATTGCTTCCAAAACCAATTGAGAAATTTGTAAGATGTTACCAAAAACAATTTGAATTTAGGCAATGGTCTTAAAACTGCTTATTTACATACAATACACGTAAGAAGTAAAATCACAAAAATACTAAACTCTGAGGAAAATTCAAAACAGAAAGTCCCTTATCAAATGATAAAACACACTAAACGAATAAATAACAACTGTCATATTTCTGACTCGGTACTGGCATTTTCAAATTTTGAAATTGGTGGATTGAACCTGGTTTTATAGCTGTGACTTAACCTCTCACGTGTATGACAGTCTCATCAAATTCTGTCATATTTACAACGATGCGTGCTCAAAACAGACATAATAGGTGAAATTGTCAAAATATTGGTACAGCAGTCTAATATTTTAAATACTTATAAGTACTAATATTGATATAACAAAAACACCGCTATGATATTTTAAAAGTATCGCATTGATATCAGAAATAATAGCATTTGTTTATTTATGTATATAAGAAAAACACAACACTTCAAATTTTACACGGACATAAACTTTAGCTGAATGTATTTTAAGACTCAATTGTTGTTTCTATTTGAACAATACGTTTTAAAGCTAGTATTTTCTTAATTTTTCGTTGCCAAAAACAACATTTTCCGCATGGAATGTCTGCATATTTACAATTGATATTAGACAATTAATATCGCTATGTGATATATAAGAACAGTTTTTATCGATACGCTTCTTCCATAGACTGTAGTATAAAACATGTAACCTTTATGTAAAATACAAATGTGCACAAAGAAAGAAAAACATAATACTGAAGATAAATTGTTTGTAAATCATAATTTCATAAAAAAAAAAAAGTCTTATAAGAAAACAACTATTCAATGTATGAGCTAAAAAGTGTTGTATGTATTTACAGTTCATAAGAGCAATACATCTTTTCTCTGTGTTCATTCTGTCAAAGTCATCAATATGTTCACGTGATTTTTGAAAAAAGTTCATATCGGAAGTCTGCATATAAAGGACAGACCATAAAAACATGTATTTCGTTTTCCACACAGTTCGTACTACAACATTTATAAAGTCTATCATTAAATGGTATCTGCGGTCTGGAATATCTTGCTGCCGAGATTTTTTCTTGCTATATCGCGCCAAAAGCATATTGACGTTTCTTATCTGTGACGTTGCAAAACTTGTGCCTCTCTGTAGAACTGCGCTTTCCCGCCGTCCATAGTTTTTCCCGCGTCAATGTAGCCGTAATTAAGAAAAGCGATGTATAAGTAATTTTACGGAAGTTAATGCTGTAAGATTGTCATAAACGATGTTTTTTAATACAACATTAATTAAAAATACAACTTTTAACCTTGAAATATATTTTTGTTATCTTTCTTGTCTAAAAATAAAGTGAAAATGATATACCAATTGCTATACTAGCTTTGAAGGCGACCTTGTTTTATCTTTGTCAAGTGAAATGCATAAATGATTCTTAACCACATATAAAATACTTAAATATATTTATTCTCGTTTTTTATTAGGTTAGTAAACCTTGTTATACATGTAATTGGTAAATACCGTAAAAAAATTCTCTCAAATCATTATATAAACGGCAAAACATCGGCACCCAATGGAAATAAAAATAAAACAAAGCGTGTACAAATAAAAATAACTAAAATCTCGGAGTAGCTGTTCTATGATTCTATGAACTACTTCTTGTTGTAAAGTATCAAACGTGGCAGATTAAAATTTTAATTTCAATCCTTATTTCGGCAGGCGAGGAAATATTTTTTTATAAAAATTATTATCCATATTCTATTTGCTTATTTTTTAATCATGTTTATTATTATTTTGTTGACCACTTATTGCTTAAAATTTTAAAGAATAAAAAAAAAAACATAGTAAAAACAAGGGAAAAAACTCTCTAAAATGAATTGCTATTGTCTACAAGTAAACCTGAATCAATAATAATTCATTTTCATTTACTATGATAAAGTACAAACTGTAATTGACATACACGGAATATCTTTAAAATCTGTTAAGGTAGATCATAAGTAAATGTTTTTTGAGACAGAATTTTCTTATAATTTTCCAAAATGAAGATTTTACTATGCTTTTTTCAAAAATATAATAAAAAGTATCGGTCACCGTGTTATTTTTCAAGCTATGAGTCGTTGAAAATTGCCTAAATTTGGTTAGTTTGTTCATGAAAAAACACATAAGAGTGCATAAAAAAAATTCTATGAGATAGAATTTTGAAATAAATTGTGAGAAGATAGGTTTCATAATATGTTTTAAGAAAATAAAAAGAAAACATGGTGTCACCGAACTTGTTTCCTTGCCAAAAGTAAAAATTAAAAATTTCCCTATTAGCCCAGTATAAATTTTGTATTTAAAGAGTTCATTAAAAAAAATGATTTTAAAAACCAAAAAGTTTGATATTTGTTAAAATATTTTGAATAATACAATAAATTAACAAGTTTTCTTTATATAAATAAACAGTGTGACCATTAAATTGCAAATCTGGTTCCTAATTTGCTGATTTGGGCAAATAACTAGACCGATTTTGTACTGTGATTGTACAATCCAAGATGGCGGTATACCATGAATCTACCTTAATTGATAAATTGTTCTCTTCTCAACGTTTAGTGGCAAAAATTTCAGTCATGCAATATAAAGGACGTCTGAAATTCAATATACAATAAATCTATTGTTCAGTGGGTCCTACAAAGTAAAAGATCTGTGATGAATGCCAGAAAAAAAGGGTTCCCGCTGGGAAAGGATATCGATTATATATATGATAGGAGGAGAAATAATTGTGTCTACTACTAATTTAACATCCCCTTTTCGAATGAAAATAAATATTTTTATGTCAGTGCTTCCATGATGAAACGGGTTTAAAATGTATTGAAATGTCGTATTGCAAGCAATACAAGTACATCGGTTAACGTGTGTACTTCAAGTTAGTTTTTTACACAAAAAAAACTAACTGAGATTTCAATCGCAACATTTGAACCCTAAATAAATTATCCAGTTCTCTTAAATAAAGTGTGTATTGTGACTGAGTATAAATATTTCGCGTAATCAAGTATACCAGTTACCTTTTTTATGATTATTCATTAGGAATACGATTATTATATGAGATAATCTGACTGATAGATGTACGAAAAAAACGTAAAACAAATTACTCGAAAGAATGCAACATTTTATATCAAAATGACGAACTAGATAATTAGTAAATACGTTAAATAATTTGGTATTATAGTACTAACAAGCTTATGATCCTGGGGCCGTGTCAATGAAAGTATCATAAGATATGTCCTAAGATAGGTCTTAGGACATTATTTAGGATGGTCTTAGGATATTATTTAGGATGGTCTTAGGACGTGTCTGAGACATGTCTTATGATGTAAAACAAAGCTATCTTAGGACAGTCCTAACTACGATGGTCCTATGACCATCCTGACACATTAATTTAATTGAAAAAAAATATGTAGGGAATTCAATGACATATATTTCATTTAATTTTCTATACGTGTAAAGGAAGAAAGGATGACTCCGAGGCTTTTATGGAAAACAATTATGCAAAATAAAAGTTCAGACGTAAACAAGATACGTTATTATACCCTATACAAAAATATAAATGAATTCCATACGACAACAAAACTAAAAAGTCACACAACTTTGTTAAATGAGATATTCGTGCTAGAATTTAATGTTAGTATGTAAATTGTTTTGTCTTTGGGTCCACTCGATTTCATTGCATGTAATGAAAAAGGATTAAGTAAAAGGAAGTAATGTTTTTCCTCACATTTAAATTAGCATTGCATCGTTTGGTTAGGTGCAAACAATGTTACTCGTGATGATAGTATTTTTAAGCAAAAAGGACAGCCCCATTTATTCTATTTAAATGTATGAGCGTCACGATATGAAAACGTCAAACATAATTTTTGGAGATCTACAATTGATGTCCATTTCAAGGCCGTAAATACCCTTGAGGCAAGTGAGGCAATTGCCTCCCTAAAATTACGACACTATTTATGTTTTTTATATAAATATATATAATAGTTATTTGTTGTTCTGTCTCAACCTTTATTTCTATAACTTGTCATCATTCCTTTTAAACTATTCTTCCTGGATATAACTCAGTATCTCAACGGGAGATGTTTCTCGATTACATTAACATAGAAACGATAATCATCAGGGATCTCTATAGTTAAAAACAGGCTCTTGCAGAAAAAGGAAAAGCGACACTGAACGTAAAAAAGGAATGATTCTAGTAATTAAAACTAGTTTTTTTGTGTGAACAGAGTCTGAGTATTGCATATTACTTCATTAGAACAATCCAAAAACGATACGTAGACTGCCAAATCAAGGACTGGTCATCGGAAGGGGCAGTCCCGTCTGCATATTCATTTCTCCGTTTCACCAACTTTTGACAAATCAAGAACTGGGCATCGCAAGAGGCAGTCCTGTCTGCGTATTCATTTCACGAACTTTTATCTTTCTCTTTACAGATAAATAAAATATAAATAACATGAAACATGCATGGATTCGTTTTTATCCATGTTTCTTTAACCTTAAAAATTGAAAGAATATCCCATATTCCAATTTGATATTATTGAGGAATGGTAGAACCTTTAACACAGAAATTTGTCTTTACTTATTCGGGACTACGGAATTTCGTCTTTTTATATTGGGGGTTTCGGAATATAACCCCTAAATTTATAGATTCTGGAACTAAAATACCACTAACTATTTCCAGAACTGAATAATTTGAAATTACGGACCTACATGTAAACGTCAAAAACTTCATTCCATTTCCCCTGTACCCATATCATATATATTAACTCTATAGATATAATCATATACATGTATCTTATCTCATTCTATCCCTAGTTTGTCTACTTTTTGTCAGCATAAAAGCGAGTTTAATATTTTGTAACTGCGACTGTATGATGGTGCTTACATGCAGGAAAGCTTAATTCCCTTTTGCAAACAAAACTGTTACTACCAATGCTGCTACAGAATTGCTGATGGAGAAGGAATTGGAAGAAGACAATGATCATTGTGTTGATGATGATGTGCTACCTTCAGAAACACAGACTGTCCTGAAACGACTGAAAACTTGGAAAAGAGCATGCATAAGTGGCGAGAGAATGTGCGGTCTTGCCATGCTCCATGTTAATCGCGATAAGGATATCAGCAGACCAAATAATGATTCTGAAACGATTTGACAGAACCGGCTATAGAAAAATTTGGCAAACTCTACTGAATCGATGTTTGTTCTATGTTCTGGCAGCAGATTCAAATCAGTGACATTTGGATGATTATCTTACATATAAATTTAAATAAAGTTGTTAAAAATTTGGTGTTAGTAAAAGTCTTAAAATATGAAAAATTTATATAAAAAGTGTCCAAATTCAAAACATTATCAAACTCTCTAAAAATGCCTAAAATGCAGGATTGTGCACCATTCATTTCATACCCTCCAAAAAAGGTTTTTCGCCTCGCTTCGCTCGGCTCAATTATTTTGCCTCACTAAAATAAGATGCCTAGTTACGGCCTTGCATTTCATATGGATTTGTGTACAGAAAAGCAATTTTAGCTTATAGAAAAGCATTTCACCAAATGACTAGTCCGCAATATCCCAATGTATTTAGGTATATACATCAAGTAAGTTCTAGCACATCCACACAAATGTCTTCTAATATGCTTATTATTCCAAAAACTCAAACTAAATAGTATGAACGCTTTTTTTTTTATATCTTGAAGTATTTTAAATATCAAATTAATTTGTCTACAATTTGAAAATAATGTAACACAAATGAATCTTTAACAAATATTGAAAATTTTTGTTTAATTAGTTTGTTTTTTTATAACATTATACTAGTTTAGTATTGTATTAGTATTTTTATTGATGAATTCATGCCATATTTGTTGTTTTTATTTCGTTTAAGGACATCGTAACTTTTAGGCCTATCCTAAAACACCTATTTATATATCCTAACTCTAGGACCAACTTTAGGACATATCTTATTTTAGGACACCTTCGTTAACATGACTTAGGACTAAGACGTGTCCTAAGACCATCCTAAGACATGTCCTAGTCCTAGGACAGCTTCGTTGACACGGCCACTGTATAATTTCTTGACATCCGTTTTAAGTATACTTTTAATGCATTTTATTCAGTTTGCTTCCTTTTGGCGCCGTCTTTTGACGTTGTCAGTGCCCCTGAGTATTGTGACGTTACCATAGACCTTTCACGTTCTACACAATCAACAAGATTTGTGTGTAGAAGCCATAAATGTCCCTTTGGCAGCAAGAGGGTTAACAGTGTTAGTGTCCGATTCATAAATAATGCCATTCTACGTCTCATCGTTCGTAAATGTTGAGATGTGATATAGTTTTCAGTATCTAGCTTCGTTTTATGTAAGCGGTATGCAGATAAAAATATGAAGATGTTAACGAGTTCTGTGCCACAGGGCCGATTATCGGCCCAAAGTCATACTCCTTTCAGTGCCAAAGGGCCGATTCATCGGCCAATTGTAATGATGTTATGAACTACGTAATGTACTATGACGTCGCCGTTTTTGTGATAAATTTAATTCCTCCGTCTTGAAACCTTCGCGCGTTTTTTTACCAAGATTAAAAGATATGAAAGGTAGCTTTTTTTATGAAATGTATGAAAATAAAATTATGTTAGGATGCATTTATATATATCTATATAATATTTAGAACTATAGCATCTCAAATCCACTCTTTTTCCCGACGCTATTGCAGTAGGTCATTTAGTATATTTATGTATTATATAGGATTACTTTCCTATTCTGGCTAAAGTTTTTAAGCGTTTACTTTACAAAAATTGAAAGAATATAAAACAAATAAAACTGTACAAACATAAAATATAGAAGATAGAAGTTACTCAAATACCTTTACAAAGAACAGATTAGAAAACGTGCAAAAAATAAAAAAAAAAGTACTTAAAAGTGCACTACACAATGATGAATGACGTGATTCGTTAACACAGTCATCGGATTATGGGTAATCCTTATCCGTGGTTAGTTAGTTTATCATCCTGAGTGAGGGATCACACATAATTTAACCAGAGTGTAGGACATATAAAAGAATACTGCAGAGAAATTTCAAAACCATTGCCTATTTCATGCTGATTTTCACAATTCATTCGACGAAGAAGTTTGTCTTGATAACATACAGTTATGCCCATGTTCCATTTATTTTGAGAATTTTAAGGCATGGAATAAATTTCGATGATTTCTTTTTTTCCCCTGTGTTTAATTTTTCTAGACTTTATACGGCATACATTTATAGAAATTTCAAAGTCAAAACACTAAAAACATGAATAATAAATCAATCATTATGGGTTGTATACAAGGAAAGTATTTAAATAAAGGCAACAGTAGTATACCGCTGTTCAAAACTCATAAATCCATGGACAAAAAACAAAATCGGGATAACAAACTAAAACCGAGGGAAACGCATTAAATATAAGAGGAGAACAACGACATAACACTAAATATTTAATATTGTACTTATCGTGTGAAAATGCCGGATTGTGCCGGCCAAATTACTCCAGGTCAACATGACACTTTTAATTGATACATGTAACAAGTTTCCTAGTAAAATACATTGATCTTTGATCGGTGCATGTCTGTGCTCATTTATTATGTGTCCCATCTTCCAAGTAAAAGAAAGCAAAACCGTAAACAACCTAAAATCTTTGTGAACAATTATAAATTCTAAATTAAAATCACAGTGACTTATTATTGTACGGTTGTCAAGAATTAATGAACACATTATTTTTCATATAAAGATAGTCATACGATAGAAATTTCCTATTAAAAGAACTCTGACATTCATTTTATACAAATAATTAATTGATGACATTTCGGAAGATCATATAATAAGAAACAAAAAAAGGGTGGAAAATTGCCAGTCGAAAAAAGAGATTTTTCTATATGTTCTGTACTGAATGTCCCTGGTGGCACGAAAAGACCGAAGCATGTATATGCATGTGTGCTCTCTGTCGTAAAGTTGTTCATAAATTATGTAATAAATAGAAGAAACACAGCAGACGATATAACACTGACGAATAAAATATCTTTCTTGAGAAATGTTTATATGAATCTTGAATTTTGTATCCCAAGCTCATATAATGAAGTTGTTCACAAAGAATAATCATAAACTTTCTTTGATTTATAAGTAGTGACAAATTAATTTGCATTATCTGTTTTCGTATAATACCGAATTTTGACCCTGGAGGTATATGATTTAAAGACAGGTTTGCCTTCTCCGGGTAGGGCATTTGATTTTCTGGTATCATGCAGTTGAAGACAGGAAAACTGAAAGAAGTAAAGTCAAACTTACAATCGGTGCAATTATGTTGCCATGTTTCATGGACACGTAAAATAGTTATCCCTACTCAAGGCCCATACCAAAAAAAATATTTTACCTTATTAAGTTGCACTTACTAGAACCAAGGATTCTTACTATACAAATCCTTGCTAGAACTGGAAACAGAATATTTTATAAAACGTAATTTGTCGAAATATTTTAACTGCGGAATCAAAAATCGGTAATATATGAAAGAAAATAGACTTTTATTAAAAAAGGTTTATTATTCCCGCCATTTTCAGTTAAAATCTTTTTGGCGCTATTATACTTGTAATATATGACGTCGCTGTTTTGCTTAAACGTAAAGACAATAAAAAAAAGCATTGACACTGACGGGGTTTCGTTGAAGATTTAGTTGGCAAAATCCGTATCATATGTCGTATCATCCCGAGACACCAATTTCAGCCCAAGGGCCTTTAGGCCCGAGGGATGATATTGGTCGAGGGTGATACGGCATGTGATACGGATTTTGTCATGTTTTAAACGTTTTATCATATATTTCAACAGGAGAGTATTATGTTATATGAACTGTTTTCTGATCCATACCACTGGGTTACCTTTAGTTCTACGTTTGTCTTGCTTCAAAAACCTAAAAAGAACTTCTCAATTACTTATCCGAAGCACCTGGGTTACCTTACAATTGCGTGCTGTTGTTTTGAAAATATTTTGTTTATTATTGTATTTTGTTGTGTGTTTTGTATTTTTTATAGTTGCATTTATGCCTCGTTCACACGTACCTTTAATTCGAATTGAATTCGAATCGAATGCGAATCGAATTCGCTAATCGCGTTCACACACTCTTCTTTTTTAATTCGAATTGATTCGAATTAGCTAATTCAAGGACAGTAAAGCGAATTTGACGCGCATTCCAATTCGCATTAGAATTGACGTTAGGACGTTAAACGTGTCGAATGCGAATTAAACTAATTCGAATTAGTTAATGCGAGAAGTATAGTGTGAGGAGTATGAGCCTTAAACCTCGGACACGGGACGCGAGCTGCGCGCATGTGCTGACGCTATATTTGGGCCTTAGCGTGGACGCCGTAGAGAAAACTAACGGCCTTAATTATATAAAAAAAATGAACGAAAAACAAATATGTAACACATAAACAAACGACAACCGCTGAAATGCAGGCTCCTATACAATATATTTTTTTTATGGGATAGATTTCTTGTCCTTTTATATATCTAATAGGGCCGTTTTTTTTTTTGTTTTTTTTTTTGATTGTTTTACACAAGTAATTTTTGGGTCATCAATAGCTTACTTTTCAGCATTGGACTTATGACTGCTTATTTTACTAAATTATGTCTTTGTTGGAAAGATGTCTCATTTGGCACTCATATCTCATCTTCTTGTTTCTATATACAAAGCACGTTTTAGAAAAAAAATAATAAGTAATATGGCACCCACTATGATCCAGAGACTTTTAATATTGGAGATATTGTACATACGTCAACAGGACAGCAGCCGAACGATAAAAAAACCTCTGAGGTATATTTTGTGATAAAATCAGCAACAAACGGATGTTATCAATGGATGAATTCAAACTATAAAAATGTATTGAGCTATATACCGTCCCCGCTCAGTGGCGGATCCAGGGGACGGGGGTTCCGGGGGATGGACCCCCTTTTTTTGGACGATCAGTGCATTTGGATGGGGACATGTAGTTGGAACCCCTCCCCTTTTGTCCAGGGTTAGGACCCCCCTTTTTTTAAAATGGCTGGACCCGCCCCTGCCGCTTTCATAACACTTCTTTTTAGCATACTGAATATTATGATGTTCTTACTATTAGTTCAGGTCCTGATAAAAAAAAAATACACATTCAGTTAAGAAAGAAGTGTTTCAATGAAAGTTTCGTGTTTTTCTAGGCAGAAATGATTTTGCAATGACATTATACAGGTTTAAAAGAGCTCAAATGATTTTCTTACTGGACAGAGAGAAAAAAAAAATCAGGTTACAAATTAAAACCGAGGGAATCAACTATAAACCTTGTAATAATCAAGTTATGGTGTTATTTCAGTGTTAGCTATTACACTGTTTAAACAAAAGAATATCCAATATTTTGTTCTGTGAGGTCAATTGTATTTCATTTTTTGTTGTCCATATCTGCTCATATTCTCAACAAACGTGAGAACATAATAGCAGTTATTGTTTAACTCTTTATGAGTATTTATATAGTATTGAATCCACCTTTTTAAAGTTACCATAGGCAACAGTCTTGAAAATCACTAAAGGTGTAGTTATTATTAATAAATTTGCAAGTTCTTTTTATTGGACTTGAGCTTGAACTAAATTTTGATCTCAAATATATGCCACTGTTATGTTGTTGTTATAAAGTATATATACATATGTCTAAAATTAAGTACAATTTTTTAAACTGATGCATATGAGTTGTTGGAAGACAGTAATTGGAATACCCTTTAAATTCGCTATAGATTTTAAGCAGATCTGTATCAGAGGTTTCGGTGTAGATATGTTTCTGCCATTTTCCCCTTGAGCTGCTACAATATTCTGATGATGACACCGACATTGTTACAGCTAGACATAACATATGCCGACGACAACACCGATATTGAGACCGTTAGACATAACATATGCTGACAATGACACCAAGATAATATAGTGGTATTACAACAGTTAAACCTAACAAATACTAATATATCGGACGTTAGACATTTAACAAGTTTTTATTTCTCATTTTTTTGTGCTGTAATGTTTGTTGCAAAATCTTTTTGTAATCCTGTATGTACTTTATCTTGTTTGGTCAATGAGGTTATTTATTACACTTAAATGACTTGAATAGTATGTTATATTGATAGAAGAGCACTTGGCCATTACCTCGTTCTGAATAACTGTTTGCCTCCTGCTCTTCTATTCACTATGCGGTTATAAACTAAAACGCCCAATATATAATTCTAAACCAGCGCCATGTAGATGTGATAGAAATAGAAGGTAAGTAAGCTTTATTTTTTGAATACTAAAATTACTCAAAAAGAGGTACTATATATTGTATATTCTATGTCAGCTCACTTTAACATATTTAACGACGAAGGTGATCTTTTGACGCACTTTATATTAATTTCAACTCTCCACTTTGGCTTATTCGTTAAGTTCATTTTTTTTTTGGTTCTGTAGAGCGTAAAATAGTAAATAATCTTTGTGTTCCTCTCTCTGTTGTTTCAAGTATTATTGACATTGAAATGCTTCTTACGAATACCAGCAAAGTCAATACAATTAATTATAACATGTTTAATAGTATACTTGCAGTTGCAAGGTACACATTGTGGTTCATCTTCATTTTTTAAAAGATACTCGTGTGTTATTCTAGTATGACCAATACGACATCTAGAAATAACACACTGATCTTTTCTGCACATAAAATTATTAAAAGATTTGCCTAAATTAGGGTTTAATTTCATGTAATTTATTGTCATTTACTCCATTTATTTTTCAATATATTAAAAACATATTCTCTTATATTAGATTTAAAATCAGTATATGGTATATCACAGTTAGATAAAGGGCCACACAGGGCATTCTTTGCCTCAATGTCTACAGCTGTGTTTCCAAGGATTCCAACATGACTCGGAACCCATAGAAATATTATTTCTTTCAGAAGAATTTTTAAATTCCTCATTACATATAAAATTTTGAGAATTGTTAGGTTTTTAATTTTAGTATTTTGTATAACTTGTATGCCTGAAAGTGAATCAGAACATATAATACATTTTGATTTATCTGAAGAAGCAATAAATTTCAACGCCAGAATTATTGCTTCTGCTTCTGCAGTAAGGATGGATGCATCAGATGGCAAACGAAGAGTTGCGGCTCTGTCCCTGAAGACAGCAGCAGATGCAACTCTGTCACCATCTTATGATCCATCAGTATAGACAGTTGAAAAATCTAGATAATCGGCTTTAATTTCAGCATAGTGTTGCTGAATTAAAAGAGGATTTGTTTTATTTTTATTGTGTTCACGGAGATCAAATATCATTTTTGGTTTGGGAAGTTCCCATGGAGGACATTTGCAAGTTTTAACTTGAGCAACATCTCCAGCGCTAGACTTTACATCCCAAGTTCTAGACTTTACATTTTTAGCGCTTGACTTTACATCTCCAGCGCTAGACTTTAGATCTCCAGCGCTGGACTTTACATCTTCAGCGCTAGACTTTACATCTTCAGCGCTGGACTTTACATCTCCATCGCTAGACTTTACATCTCTAGCGCTAGACTTTACATCTCTAGCGCTAGACTTTACATCTCCATCGCTAGACTTTACACATCTTCAGCGCAGGACTTTAAAAGAAACTGTATAATCTGTGTGAGACCAACAGGGCTCCGTATATAAGCAACAGACTCATGTTTAAATATGTTCTCCTAACATTAAACACGCAGCTTTATTAAGATGCATACCGATCATTTTGAAATATTGTTATTAGATATTCAAAAAGCATTTCACTAAAACATTTCATTGGAGTTTTTTTTTATAATGTTTATAGCTCTTCAAAGTTTTTGATCCTTATCCTTGGCTTTCATATATTCGGCTTTGATCGTGTTTGGTGAAGATAAATCCAGAAAAGTGCTTCGGGCGTTTTTGGTGAAGGTAAATCCAGAAAAGTGCTTCGGGCGCATGACATTTATAATGTGTTGTTTTCATTTGTTTTTGAACTCAATACTTTTACATGTATATGCTTAAATGGACATCTATGAGAAAACCATGCAGATGGTGCTCCATGCAAAGTTGTTTGATTTTGATAAAACTTTGCTGACATGTTCAGGTTAACCTTATATGAAAGTCATGCAAGTTTGAAGCCCTTACACTGCTTGTAACCATGGCAACGATAGGGATTTAGGGTATTTCCCAGTTTATTTATAGATGCATTTACTGAAATGCATAGATTTCATAGATTTCTCAAATAAAAATAAATACTATAATACTTCTGAGTGTTTAAATACTTTAATAGCAGAGATAGGATGTGTATGAAGTATAAATCACATAATTTTATTAAACATAATGATATATATAGAAAATAAGGGCGTGGCAAAACACATAAAGTGATAAAAAATATGGCCTTTTCATCAAATCACACTAAAACAGACACTACAGCCCAAAAGTCGCTTTAATTTACCCTAAATTTCAGACATACATTGCATTTTATTTGGTTCAAAATACTGTGAAGGGATTTCGGTTGCAAATTTATTTTATAGATTTTATTGATCATTTAGATAGCCTCCCCCCTTTTTTTGGGGTATTTTCGCAATAAATTGAGGAAAGTCTCATATTTCAATTAAACCAAGCATTCAAAAATAAATACTTGAAATATACAGATTGTATAATGCAAAATAGGTAATTCAAATAGAAAATTCAAAGTGAAATGGATTTTTGTGTCACAAACAATAGTAAGCATCAGGCTTAAAAAAGGGGGGAGCTGCAAAAGACAAATTTTTTTTGGTATTTTTTTTATTCCAAATTCCTTCAGTACACTTGTCCTTATTACTTTAAAGAGTAAAATCCTTTCATTTCTTCCTAGTAATCCTATTTTGGTTATTGCAGCTTGCTAATTACTAAAGTTTTATTCTGGTTACTCAAAAATGATATGAAATTTAGTGTCGAGTTCATCATATTGAAAAATCTTAAGTATTGAGCTTCAGAATATGTGTTCTACAGGTAAACAAAGATAAGACAGTTGCAACCTTTTACTTGCATGCTGGTAACAATATAAGTCATTTTGATCATCAGTACCTGAGACAGTGATGATAAAATCTGAATTTCTATTGTACAAAGGGAGATAATCCAATAAAAATGTCGTTTCTTAAAACCTTAAAATTGCATGTACATATTTATTTAAACTAACATACGCTTCATCAATTTAATAAAATACAAATATATCTCTATTAGGTTATCTGGTGAGAAAGTTAATATTGCAGTTGAGCATATATACTATTCGTTTGCTTTTGTTTTAGTACTTTCTTAAATTTTCCTCGAAAAATGTCTAATTTCCTTTTAGCATTGATATATTCATAAATATTTCAATCTGTTTAAATGATCATAAATGTTATTTTATTTATAGCATTAGTTTTATATTTAACAATCAATGTAGATGATACAATAACACAAAATGATGCTTAAATGCAAGAATAAGATTACTATAAACATAAAAGTTAATTCAAATTGACTTAGCAGCACAAGACAATTGTTGCATTAGGTATGGAATTTAGGGACGTATTAAATTATTTCCATACTATCGGATCAAAATTTACATACATGTACCTACATGAACTACGAAAGGTAATTTACTAATAATTCAATCAATAAAACAAGTTAGTCAATCTAAGTAACTATTTCTGATAAATGAAAATATTATAATGTTAATCAAATGGCCAAGTACAACCGTAATCTTCTTGATTGTCTTCAATATTGATGACCTTTTAATGCAGAAGTAATTTTTAGACTTCTTCTTTGCTGATGAGAAAGCCATTCTGATGGTGAGACAGTGAGAACACTGTAAGTCCTTGCAAATGTCTCTCTCTTCTCATATGTGTTGCAACTGTGTGTTGACTTGGTTGTTGGTAAGACTTTGGCGAGATTCACATTGCTGTTTATTTATTTTTTTCAAAGCATATCCATGAGTTCCATTCCATTTTTTTTTTGAGCTTGCAATTTTTAACACCAACAGGAAAAATCAAAGACAGATCAGAGTCTTATTCAAGTATCCGTAATACTATCTAAGTTTTTCTTCATCATAAACATGTTTATCAACATTAAACAAAGGAAGCAGATGGATTCATGACAAAATTGTGTTTCAGTGATGGTGATGTGTTTGAACATCTTACTTAACTAAACATTCTTGCTGCTTACTATAATCTCTATCTATAAGACACTTGGCCCAGTAGTTTACAAATTTTATGAAAATTGTTAATAAGAGTGCACACGCTGAAATGTCTTGCCTTCTTTACTAATAATTGATATTATATTGATAGTCCTAAGTATAAAGCTTTATTAAAAACTGTCACATAAACTTAACATTAACCAAGATAACTAAACAAAGACCAATGAACCATGAAAATGAGGTCAAGGTCAGATGAACCATGCCAGGCAGACATGTACAGCTAACAATGCTTCCATACAACAAATTCTACTTATAGTTTAAGAAAAATAGACCAAAACACAAAAACTTAACTCTGAGCAATGAACCATGAAAATGAGGTCGAGGTCAAATAAAACCTGTGCGACTGACATAAAGATCATAAAATATTTCTTGACCTGATAAACAATTTTACCCCATGTCAGATTTGCTCTAAATGCTTTGGTTTTTGAGTTATAAGCCAAAAACTGCATTTTCCCCTATGTTCTTTATTTAGCAATGGCAGCCATCTAAGTTGGTTGGCCGGGTCACCGGACAATGTTTTGAAACCAGATACTCCAATGATGATTGTGGCCAAGTTTGGATTAGTTTGGCCCAGTAGTTTCAGAGAAGAAGATTTTTGTAAAAGATTACTTAGATTTACGAAAAAAAACGATGTCAGATTTGCTCTAAATGCTTTGGTTTTTCAGATATAAGCCAAAAACTGCATTTTACCCCTATGTTCTATTTTAGCCATGGTGGCTATCTTGGTTGGTTGGCTGGGTCACCAGACACATTTTTTTAACTAGATACCCCAATGATGATTGTGGCCAAGTTTGGTTTAATTTGGTCCAGTAGTTTCAGAGGAGAAGATTTTTGTAAAAGTTAACAACGACGGATGAAGACAGACGACGCCGGACGCAAAGTGATGGGAAAAGCTCACCGGGCCCAAAGTAAAAATGATCATCAAAACCAACTTTTCAATTTCACTATTTCTGGGAATTGATATCCTTTTATCCCCTAATATTTTAATTTACACCCTCATCTGGTTTTTCCTTATCCCAAATATCCTTAAGATAAACCTACAGTGCTAGTCATTTTTTCAGTACATTGTTAAAGTCGCATACTATAAATAAATTATTTGTGACTATTAACAAGATAAAAATCTATATTAAGCCTGGTCTAAAGAGATACCAAATTGACAACACTTAAACTGATAGTTGTATCACCAAAGGATCTTCAGGACACTTAACTGCAGGAAATTATTACTGATAAAATATTTATTGATATCAATTGGATTGATCATGATGTATCATGTTTGTTGCTTACATGTATATTGTTTATGTATTTCAATGAAGTTGTTGATTGTAAATGGCCCCTGTATGACTTATAGTTAAATAATAAATATTTGAACTTGATTTTTTTTATATGAATATTCAGACTTAAACCAAAGTTATGAAAGTAAAAAACAAGAGGCTCTCAAGAGCCTGAATCGCTCACCTTAATTCTTTTGGTTAAATCTCTCATCAATGATTATTTTGGCTTATCAATTTATTTAAATGTTTTTTGGATCGTCCTATTTTCTTCTAAAGCCAAAAAAAATAATAATTTTCTCCTATGTTCTATTTTAGCCATAGTAGCTATGTTTCTTGACATACAAGGAAATAAAATATAAAATTTATACTAGATACTCTGAAACTCATTTAGCCTAAGTTTGGCTGAAATTGATACAGCAGTTTCAAAGGAGAAGATTTTTTAAAGTAAGTCAACATGATGAACAAATTGTGAAAAAAAGTCTTTAAAGGGCTATAACTCCTTAAGGGGTCAATTGACAATTTTTGTCAAATTGACTTAATTAAAGATCTTACTTTGCTGAACATTATTGCTGTTTACAGTTTATTTCTATCTATAATTATATTCAAGATAATAAACAAAAACAGCAAAATTTCCTTAAAATTATCAATTCAGGGGCAGCAACCCAACAACAGGTTGTCTGATTCATCTGCAAATTTCAGGGCAGATAGATCTTGACCTGATAAACAATATAACCCCAGGTCAGATTTCCTCTAAATGCTTTGGTTTTGGAGTTATAAGCCAAAAACTGCATTTACCCCTATGTTCTATTTTTAGCAATGGCGACCATGTTTGTTGATAGATCAAAACTTCGGATACAATTTATAAATAAGATACCCTAAGGAACATTCAATTAAAGTTTGAAAGTATTTGGCCCAGTAGTTTCAGAGGAGAAGATTCTTGAAATAGTTTACGACGACAGACGACGGACGACAGACGACAGACGACGGACGACGACGGACGCCAAGTGATGGCATAAGCTCACTTGTCCCTTCGGGGCAGGTGAGCTAAAAAAAACAGACCAAAACACAAACACTTAACAAAAGTTGCAGGCTCGACAAAAAAATCAAACTAAGTTTAGTTCTGAATCCCTTATACCTTGATCTGGTTCAATTTAAAGCTTTTAAGACATGCCCGAAATTAGAAAAAATATGACTATAATGCACTGTTTAATTTTGCATAATATCAAAGAACACCAATTATTCCATTGTTTTATCAAATCAAGATGAACTTTATTTAGATTTAAACATATTTTATTTGCTCAAAGCAAAAAAAGATTGGACACAAGTAAAACATACTTAAAGTTTAACTTTGGACCCTTTTGACCATATAGCTGATATGGATCATTTAAAAACAAGCCAAAACATTTGAAATTGGTAAAACAATAAGCATTGAAAACAAATATATAATTAATTTTACAGCTAAATTCCTAAGGCATGTAAATCGAAGACTTCGGTTAGCTTGCATGGTTTGTTTGTATATTGTACAATTGCAATTAGCATAACGTCTAATCAAATTTAAAAGTACTCAACAAGAAGATATCTACATTAATTACAAAGCTTGAATTAATATTTATACAACGGAGCAAGCAAACCTTCCAAAGTTTTACTCTACATTTAGTAGGAAAATAGCTGTAATAATGCTTAAAGTGCTTTTTTCAAAAATTAAAAATACAAATGTAGTCTTCAGGTTTACAATATATGCATGTATACTATAAATGAGGATCTTTCAAGCTGACATATATTTTTTTCTAGGTTTACATGTAATTCTTAAAAAAAAAACAATTTCAATATGATGAGTAATGAAAATTTTGTTGTGTAAATTGTACTGATATGGCCCTTAATTGATCATAAAAAAAGAATTTGAGTGTTCTGTTTGTTATTTTTACTTTTTGTTTACCAGATTCAACTTTTCAAAATTGAAGGGTTAATCTTATTTACTGAACATTTATCATGGTTTTACAATAATAAATGTAACTGGTCAATTTCCAATTTCTATATATCATGTATATGATTATATTTCACAAATAATGCCACAACACAGGTCTTTTTTGCTGTCTATTTAGTAGTCTCTTGTTATGTCTTGTTTGATTCATATTTTTATCAATTATATCATATATTTACCTATATGATCTCTTATCACATCTGCTTTCATTTTCACATTTTTTTTGTGCATTTCCATCTTCAACATTAACCTGTTGATAAGAAATAAAATGTTGTATATTTGTGCATTTGCATGATCAGTACAGTGAGTTATATCTACATGTACATTATACATTGAGTTGGCTTTATAAAATAATGCATTGGATCATTGAAAAAAAAAGTTTTGTAGATATGATAATTAATCTGTGTAAAGTAATTCATTTCTTCAGTATTGTTATTTTGAATTTGTTTTATCTGAGTAATCTGTAATGTTATAATCTCATGTTGCCCCTTCTGTGCCCTTTAATTTGGAATACATTTGTAAGCATATTCTATTCTGATTCTATTTTATTAACTGATAGAAGTAAATACATGTACAAGTTCTCTTTCCATGTTTTTAACTGTGATACATGACCTTCACTTAGGAAATATAAAGAAAAAGTCTCACAGTAACAAATATTTAGAGAGAAAAAAAAACAAGCTCATAGTCTGTAAAACATGTTTTTGAGTTTGAGAACCATATATTGAATCAATCTAGTTGCATTGTACATACAATGTACATGTAGTATCGATAAAGGAATGAATTAAGACAGGAAGTTCACAACTCTTTAACAGTGCTTAATCAAAACCTCATAAAAATCTTTAGGTAAGGGATAAAAATAATGGTACATAGGTTAGGGTAATGCGGTTAACACACATACTTTTTAGTTGGCCTAAATGTACAGTAGTTTTCGTTGTTTATGTACATGATGTACATTAATTTGTATGTGTTTCTTGTTATTCCTTTTAAGACCATTAGTTTTCCTGTTCAAAGGGTTTTACACTAGTAATTTTGGGGTCCTTCATCATTTTCATAGCTTGTTGTTCCGTGTGAGCCAAGGCTCTGTGTTGAAGGCCGTACATTGACCTATAATGGTTTACTTTTATAAATTGTTATTTTGATGAATAGGCACTCATACCACATCTTCCTATATCTATCTACTGAATGTTTTCTATTTCAATGGGTTATATTTAAAAACAGGGATTTGAAGCAACCATTAATTTTGAATTAGGAGAACAAAACCTGAGTCAACGGACTCTTTAATATTGACAATTTGGACGAACTTTGTAATCGAATATATATTTTATTATGATTATTATAGATTTCTTGAGAGAAAGAAAAAAGTCTTTCTATTAAAATTAAGAAGGCAAACACATCAATCTTTTAGTTTCAGAAGAATTCTGAATCATTATAAATGTATGTCAATGAAAATTAAATCAGTGTTTGCTTCAAGAAAATTATGAAAATACCCCCCCCCCCCCTTCTTTTTCTCTCAAAGACAAATGGTCAATGCTCTTCTTCCTATATTTATGAGCTGATGTGATGTTTCTACAGTAGGTCTTTTTATGGTGTCAAATTGCTTTTTCTAACCAAAAGAAATAAATAACAAACTTACCAGAACCAAATGAAACTGAAAGTTTTGCCTTCGAATTTCCGTTGCTAGATTTGCAAGGGTCATGAAAGGATGACAGCAACTCATTTTGTCTTCTTGTCCAATGCAATCCAACTGCTGTCCATGTTTGCAGCATATGCATTTAAAATTATGTTATGTGAGTCTGAAACCTAGACATGATAGTGATAGTCTAGCCTCATGAGTCATGTCTAGACTATCTGATCAGGATCAGACTTATCCCAATGGCAGTGGGAATGTCTTGGCCACATGGTTTACTATGTCTTTGTTACACTCTTTCAATGAAAATAAGTTTTTGGCTACACCATATTCATCAAAAATACCATTATTTTCTATCCTTCTGCACATTTGTTGATTTCCCTCCTTCTGTTATTGACATTAAATCTACCTTTTATTGTGAAGACTTTTACAAAGGGAGATAATTTTAGGAATATTTTTCAGTTTTTCATCTTTTATTCAAATAAGCTTATATCAATTTGCAACGAAAATCCCGTTAAGGAATAGTAGTTTGTAGTGAACCATAACGTTTAACAAAATATTGTTTCAATTTGAGTGACTTTTGAGGTTTTATGGACATTTTCAGTAAAGGCTGAATTTAAATTTTAGAAAAACACATTTATGTCAATAAAAATAAAAACAAAAATAAAGGTTGAAATAAGATCAAAATTACAGTTAATTTTAGTAGAAAGTCCGAATTTTAAGGTAAAACCATTTTTTTTGTTATATAATACTTTGAACTATTCAATAAAAAAAAAAACAAAAATGTCCATTTTCAACAACATTTTTCAGCAAATTTGGTACTAAAATAGAATTGCCCTGTATTCACATATTTTGAGATAAATTGTCATTTTTTATACATAGAACTATTAGATGTACTTAGTACTTTACTAGGAACCCAAAATCAGCTGAAAACTCCACAACCCCTTTCATAATTTTTTTTTGATTTTGCATGGTTTTCTCGTAGACATCCATTTAAATGATATGTGTTCAAAGAGAGAACATTAATGTCATACAAGTGACAGGTTTAGCTAATTATAAACGCAGGTTCAATGCACCATTTTCCACAATAGGAAATGTCTGTTCCAAGTCAGCAATATGACAGTTGTTTTCCATTCATTTAGTGTGGTTTAGCTTTGAATTTTGCAATTTGATAAAGGACTTTCCGATTTGAGGTTTTCTCGGAGTTAGGTATTTTCAATATATTACTTTCTACAGAAATTATTTCGACAACGTTTTATTACATTTATACAACCTTTATGGAAGTACACCACTAATTCATGGCCCCATTACTTTCTCTGTTATATTCCTCAACTTCAAGCAGTCACAGATCTTTTGTTTTAAGTTCAAATAAAGTTGCAATCATTGCATGTCAAAGCTACACTTTATGGTGTCTTGTACTGAAAAAATCAACAAACATTAAATGGCATATACGAAAGAACTGGTTCCCGGCACTTCGGATGTACCAAAACAGGTACTTTAGATCTGACAAACAAGCAAAATGTATATTATTTTTAAAATTTGGTGCATTTTTTTTTAATATTCAAAGTTATAAGTCAAAAAGTGTTCTACAATGTTCACAAGTCATTCAGCTTTCATTTGTTACCAAAAATACCTAAATATTCTACATATTTTGAATGTTACACTCACTCGGGTCCGAATTAATGATGTAACACCTTACGCGATTCCTAGCTTTGCATTGGCGTATACACGGTAAATGCAAAGTCTTAAGTAAAATTAGCCCTTCTAACATCCGCAATAAATAAGTATATTAAAATATGCATCCAGAATATGTTAAATGTTTATTGTCAGAATTCGCAGATTTAGCCAAAAGTTATGTCGAGCTTAAAGACTAGGAGGGCACATGTTTTTCAGTAACAAAAAGCACTGTCAACCTTACTTTTCATTAACATAAATGGTCAATATCTATTATGTCATGGGGAAATGATACATACTTACTGCCTCATATTGCGTCAAATTAAATAGCTTACTTGAACGTACGATACATTGGAATTGAAGACAGCGCACAAGGTCATGTTTTTCTCTGACGGTTAATGTCGTCTTTACACTAAATCCATTGAATGTTGGATGTGTGCGGATTGATAGTTTAGTCTTAGATGCATGATTTTTATATTAGTTGTTAATGGCTTTAGACTAGCTATCAGATAACTGCGAGTACTCTCAGATCTGTTCATTGTGTCTGTTTATGTCGGGATGTATAAGTACCCGGCCACGTCACTTGTATTTTTGTTCATCTGATGAGTTGAGCCTCTTTCAACTGTTATTTATAGTTAGTTTCTTATGTAGTATTATACCACTGTCCCAGGTTAGGGGAGGGTTGGGATCCCGGTAACATGTTTAACCCCGCAACATTATTTATGTATGTGCCTGTCCCAAGTCAGGAGCCTGTTAATTCAGTGGTTGTCGTTTGTGTATGTGTTACATATTTGTATTTCGTACATTTTCTTATATAAATAGGGCCGTTAGTTTTCTCGTTTGAATTGTTTTACATTTTCTTATTGGGCATTTGTAACTGACTATGTGGTATTGGCTTTGCCCATTGTTGAAGGCCGTACGGTGACCTATAGTTGTTAATTGTCTGTGTCATTTTGGTATCTTGTGGACAGTTGTCTCATTGGCAATCATACCACATGCCAATTCTTTTTTATAAACAAAAAAATAGTTTATTTCTGGTAAATCGAGATCTGTCAACTCTTCACTTAAATGCATATGAGTGGAAACTTGTTAAGAAAAAGACCTGCCCACTCGTGAAACTAATAAAAAACCCAATTTAATGCCGCTATGCAAGGAGATAAAAATCAAGCCGAACAAATGAAAAGACGTTTTATCCCTCTGACGAAAAACACTGCCAACTGACTCCAAAAGTTAGGAGTAATTCAACTCCTAAATAAAGATCCAAACGCGACTTACTAATGAAAATGATATGTAACCCTTGCTTTTTTAAGATTTCGAAACATGGTGTGCCTATCTCATTGAGTGAGTTCTATTATTACTTTTAATTAACAAAATAAAAACTTGTACATATTTGCAGCCTCCCCCACCCGTTATATAGTTAATGTATACTTCACTCAAAATTTAAAGCATTGATTAATACAACGAATAAGTTCAAAACAAGCTAATGAAGAGAAAATAATGTTTCCACGTGTAACTAACATTGACGGATGATGTCAAGTTCAAATCGTTTATATTTACACCCTTCATCTTCCTGTTGTGATGAGTCAACATTAAACTTATAATTTTGTCACGTAGTACTTATCTTGTATATAAAACATGTTATCAAGGTCGAACTAAATGTACAACAATAACAGAAATTATGCAGTCTGATTGTAGTCTCTTTTTTTTGTAGATTGGCCGTGCTGTATTTGGTAACAATTTCTTGTATTCGTTTGTGTTTCAAATTTTTGTTGTTTTTCCTAGTGAGATATTTCCGATTGCTTGTGACTGATGCATTCTGTTGCAAATGCAATGCAATGCAGTTGAATAAAAAAAATCGATATAATTACATAATTATGATAATACAAGCACATATATTTCATGCTGAGATACATATTCATTAAGACAATCCCCCATCATAATTGAGTTTGCAGTGAAATCTGGAGGACACACACTTTCCAAAAAAATACATTATTTTAAATGAATTTATAATATGAAAAAAGTAGATTCCTATATGATACATGTAGCTGTAAGTTTGAATTGAACATAATTACACCTTATGTAAGAATGCTGGATTCTAATTGGCTATCAGCCAGTGCATTTTTCGCATATTCAAACCTTTTTTCCTCATTTTAAACGAATGTGCCTGTGTTTTACCACTGCCAGTGCATATGCCCCAAATTCCCCTCTATGCCGTGAATTTGTCATTATGAATATTATATTTTCCCTCGCGTGCCTCTTCCCGCCAACATTATTCGGATATGGTGTTAAATAAAGACAGTGCAAACGCTTGTTAGTACATGTATAATTCCCGCGGTACTTTGATAGTTTCTACTTATCCTTCAAAATTATGCATAAACATGTTTATGGATTACAGATTACTAGTAAAAAGAAAAAAACCCTTCCCCTGTACAGAGTTTCAATCAAAATCTATTCGGTGTTATTGAACAGATATATCATGTTATGGAGGAGTATTTGCGAAATATACTAGTCTTGGGACCAAATTTCCCACTGATGACTCATTAGCGGAGCCAATAAACAAGTATTTGCAACCATCAAATCACCAATTGATGCCGTCGGCGCTTGAAATACAATATTGTTATCTCCATTCTAATGAAAATGACAGAAAACAACGTCAAAACATACGTCGTCTGAGCTTGGACGTACGTTTTCATAGCTTCAATAGGGAATTGATGCCATGCAAATTCGTTACGTTATCCAATCAAAATGAACGTTACACACGATGTTGCATTAGCATGTTTGATATACATTTATTTTAATGTCTTCCTAACATTTTATCCCTATATATTTACCTGCAGAACTTGCCGTCTCAACAAGGACAAACCCATCGAATGTTCAAAATATCACGTTTCTACTTGTAACGAAAGATGTCAAGTTCAAATCGTTTATATCAACAATCTACATGTACATCTTCCTGTTATGATGAGTCATAATGTGATCACGGAGTGCATGTTGTACTTATACTGTGTTTTAGAATATGTTTTCAAATTATAATAACTGAGTTGGCCTATTGTTTTAAGGCACTGGCTACGGTTACATGGAAATGTAACAATAATAAAATAATTATTGTTACATTGGAGACTAATTGCCGGAATACAGGGTGGGGTACTGATCCGACTATTTACGAATGTAACAATAATATTTGTGTCTGCGGTTACATTAAGTTATTGTTCATACATTACTGCACCAAGTGCACTTCAACGTACTGTAGGTTTATTAAACTTAAACTAAACCTTACCTAGTTTTGTTGCTTATTTTTTTCGCCAATTAAGAACAACGATGAACGAATGCATGTTGGCAACTGTTAACATTAATTGCATTCAAATTGACTTTTAAGTTTTTAAGTTTTATTAGGTTTTTCAGCTATGCTAAGTTGGATATTGAAATCGGAGCGAGGTGAACATAAAATCATACAATAACTCACAATAGTCATATAGTCATTCGATAGTGCAGAATGGAATTGTACAGTATGCAATACTGACGTGCAAATTGCTGCATCACTCGTTTGTAAAGGCTGCTTAGAGTGGTTTCACCAAAATACGTCGGACTAAAACATGCCCCAAAAAACTGTCATTGTAAATAAAATTAAAATTAAGAAATAACTCCTTCAAGTCATGCTCTATGCTCATTTTAACATGGGTAGGCATTATATTTGTCGATATTTTACACTGAGCGTGCGGTAGGTGTAAAATATGGTCAAATATAATGCCTAACCATGTTAAAATGAGCATAGAGCATGACATGAAGGAATTATTTCGATTCTAATAGGACAAATACAGTATTTTTTATAGGTCGAAGCGTGCTGAATTACCGTAAAAACGTTTGGCTGTTTCTGTATCCTCCTCAAGGAGTCTCTGCATTGCAGTTCATATTTGATAAGTTTAAAAACTACGAGCAGGGTAAATATATGTTGTTTCATTATATTATTATTGTTACATTTCCATGTAACCGTAGCCAGTGCCTTTAATTGTTTTTGATCAGAATTTTTGGTATTCTTCAATGTTGTTTTTTTCTGGTCAGAAATGTCGCTACATATTACTGCTTGTTGATGCGCCCTGTTGAGCTGTTTAATACGCAACTCGATCAAACAAATACATTCGATAGTATTGTCCAAAATATTATAACTATTACATGCCAGACATTTTTAAAAGATGTAGACATTCTATAATTTATTCTTATGTTTTACTGTTTAAACACTATCCAAGGTAAGAAAGATGGTTGACGCCTTTTAGCACGTTTCAACCTACCACATTGTTGATGAGCCCGCCCTAAGTAAGTGGCTTGTAGTTCAGTGGTTGTAGCCAGTTCAAGATACAATTGCTTTTCTTAAATTGTTTTGATATAGATTGAGTCGTTAGTTTTCTCAAATGAAATATTTTCACATGTTTCATGTCGATGCCTTTTATAGCTGTTTATATGGTATAGAGTTTTCTCATTGTTGAAGTAATAACATAAATGGTACCAATTGTTCTGCACCAGATGCGCATTTCGATAATCAATGTCTCCTCAGTGATGCTCGAGGCCAAAATATTTGAAAATCCAAAGCTTGTTAAAAATATGAAAAGCTATAAAAAGAAAAAAGGACCAAAAAGGATAGCCAAAGCGGACAAGGAATCAGAGCCATATGCTTGTCTTCAATTGCTTACATCCTTTTCTGTCGACATTTGGAGGATAGTTTTTTTATTACCAATCATATCACATCTCTAAGATGAAACCACTCTAGTTTGGAAATAGTCCTTATATTGTTACACCCTTATTTGCATTACACTGTTGTGGGATAATCAGACGCAACTTAACAAAAGTAAACTCGTCAGATATACAAGGATTGAAATTGTGTACGTCAGACACGCGTTTCGATCGTTTAAAAAAAAACACCTCATTAGTGACGCTCGAATTAAAAAAAGATAAAAAAGGCAAAAACAAAGTTGAAGAGCATATTGAACCAAAATTTTCCAACAACATTCAGTTCTGGACCTGAATATAAATGACTAGATTCCAAAATTTTTGATGAATTAATGAGTTCGGTTAATGCTTATATATTATATCTTTTGTACTTTTTTATGAGGAAGATTGTTATGAGAATATGTGCACGCATGAACGATAATACACAAATTTGCAATCTGGTTTATACAATGTTGTGGGAAAATATGAACCACGTAAGACATTGAGTAGGTGTACGTGAAGAAAAAAAATCTTATGTTTTCAGGATTAATAGTTATTAGAGGTACCAGGCTTATAATTTGATACGCCAGACGCGCGTTTCGTCTATATACGACTCATCAGTGACGCTCAGATCAAAATAGTTAGAAAGCCAAACAAGTATAAAATTGAAGAGCATTGAGGACCAAAATTTCCAAAAAGTTGTGCCAAGGCTAAGGTAATCTATGCCTGGAATAAGAAAATCCTTAGTATTTCGAATAATTCATAATTTTGCAAACAGTAAATTTATAAATTGACCATATAATTGATATTCATGTCAACACCAAAGTGCTGACTACTGGACTGGTGATACCATCGGGAACGAAACGTCCACCAGCAGTGGCATCGATCCAGTGGTGTAAATAATTATCAAAGGTACCAGGCTTATAATTTGAAACGCGCGTTTCGTCTACATAAGACTCATCGGTTATTAAACTTGGATATAATGTATCATTTAAATCTTTTCTACATTTGTATTAGAAAGGTCGCAAAGACGGATATTTGCAGATAAACGGAAAATAGAAGGTGAACAGTAATAGAAAACAATGGTTCTCAGTTTATTAAAACTTGAATTTTCAGTGGAAAGATTTAAACGGTTTAACTTAAGGGGGCTTGTGTCCCTCATTTTCTTAATTTGACCGTTATTATTTAACGCTGACAGACACATAGACTTTCAGAATTGATTGATAAAGACCTATAATGTATTTCCATTATAGTCTTCATAACACTAATTGCTTTATGCTATTTGTGTTGAATATTTTAAATTATCTTATAAAAACTCTATTTGCTATCTCCGAAACTTTAATTAAGACAAATATGACTTCGTCATCTAGGATTTCATAAATTTGTATAATTCATATTTTCAAAAATTATCAAATTGTTTGACCTTCATTTTTTTAGTATGACTCGAATGATTGCATTACAGCAATAACTAACTTTAATTAAAATTCTTGAAAGAATACACAATTTGATAAATAGAAATGAAGAATTGCAAATTCTGGCCCAAGACCACAATTAATGACCCCACTTATCTTTGACCACGAATATAGTCCCTTGTTATTACAGTGTCTTTCTTCTTTATTTTTGTTTTTTGCTTTCCTGATTCATTTCTTAGTCTTTATGGGGTGGAAATGAAAGAAGTAAGTTAAACTACATTTTTAGATGCATTAGTTTAACTATTCAGTTGTGGGAATGAGTGATTAGGTCAGTTGCAAAAGGTACAATTTATAGTTTTCGAAACATCTTTTGACTAGTCCATACATTGTAGCAGTAGGGATTTGTTTTGGCTCATTTTATGAAATGCACAGAAGGGATTTTCCTTAAAGTTGGATATAATGTGAGACTTATACTGTACATTACATATACCAAAAATTTTGCAAATTCGCACTGCCTTTTGTTTTAATGCGAAAAAAACGTTATAAAGAAATGATAGGGAGATTTTTTGTGGTCTGTGGCCTGCTGTCGCCTCTTAGAAATATGCTGAAATGACAGTAAGCTTCGGAATTAACTTTCATGGAAGATATGATGTTATTTTCTTCTGAATGTGAAGTAAATACGCGTCATGAACTTGTTATCAGTAAATGTTAATCATTCGGTTAAAATTTAAACAAAATGACAGAAATTTCATTTGTACATAAGTTTCAACTTCCTTTTAACAGGATGTTTTTCTCGTCAATTTGGAATTTTGAAAGATTGTTAAATCCATCCACGATGAAATATAGGTTAAGTGTATTTCTTGGAAGTATATATATATAGACACAACTTATGAAAACTCATGAACTAATAGTATAAGGACAAGTTGCGAATATCTAAAGACCTGTTATGGACTAAGATATTTGGAACATGCGTTTCAATTACAAAGTAATTATCCGTGCTATGAAGACAAAGAAATACGGACCGTTTTATTTTCCTAATTAAGAAATAAAAAAAAATTGTTCGTGACAGAATATTGATATTTTGGAGAAATACAAAGACTTTTCTCTTAATGATAAATATATATATATAATTGTGAATTGTTGTAGAATGGATTTGATTGTAAGACGATTCTTTTATATTGTGTTCATCTTGTCGTTCCCCAAAACTGTATTTAAGAGATACGTGAAATCGCCATCTTATTGTTTTCTTATAAGATACAACAACCCGACCATAGAAAAATCAACAGCAGAAGGTCACCAACAGGTCTTTAATGTAGCGAGAATTCCCGCACCGGATGCGTCCTTCAGCTGGTCCCTAAACAAATTTATACTAGTTCAGGGATAAAGAACGTCATACTAATTTTCAAATTGTACACAAGAAACTAAAATTAAAATAATACGAGACTAACAAAGGCCAGAGGCTCCTGACTTGGGACAGGCGCAAAAATGCGGCGGGGTTAAACATGTTTATGAGATCTCAACCCTCCCCCTATACCTTTAGCCAATGTAGAAAAGTGAACGCATAAAAATACGCACATTAAAATTCAGTTCAAGAGAAGTCCGAGTCTGATGTCGGAAGATGTTACCAAAGAACATAAACAAAATGACAATAATACATAAATAATAACAGACAACTAGCAGTAACTGACATGCCAGCTCCAGACATAAATTAAACTGATTGAAAGATTATGATTTCATAATATGAATATCAGGCAAAATCCCTCCCGTTAGGGGATAAGTATCATACCATCATAAAAATAAGAGAAGAACGTAACACGTGTCATGACAACAACTGTTTTTTTAATAAATGTGTTTAGTTCCGATGCAAAGACCCTATAAGTGAATCAATATTAACGCCAAAATATGCAATCGTTAATGACCTGACAACAGTATCGTAACTATATCCCTTCTTAAGAAGTATATTTAAAGGTTTTATTAGTTTCTGAGGTGAATACTGACATGTTTGTGCTTTATAAAGAATATTTCAATACAAAATTGGATGTGAATTACCTGAATGTATAAGAAGTCTGCATGTTGAGCTATATTTATGAATGATGTCCTTATACCGATGATAAAATTTGGTAAATATTTTGACTAGTTTGTGATATCGAAAACCCTGGTGTAATAATTTTTCAGTAATACATAAATTTATCTCGTTAAAATCTACAACATTGTTACATACACTCGCGAATCGTACAAGTTGAGATATGTAACATGTATACACACCGTAAGATGGTGACAAGGGAACGTCACCATCTAAAAATGGATAATTAACGATAGAAATGAGAAATCATCTCTTTTATCATAAATTTTAGTATTAAGCTTTCCGTTAGTAATAAAGATATCAAGATCGAGGAAAGGGCAGAGGTCATTGTTAGTATTAGCTTTATTTAAAGTAAGTTTAACAGGATGAATTTCTTTAGTATTCATAATGAAGTCATCATTGTTGAGAGCCAAAATATCATCCAAATATCTAAAATTATTAATCCATTTGTTTATCAGATGTTGTTACGATGGGTTTTTGCTGATTTTTGTCATCAATTGTAATTCATAGTAATACAAAAACAGATCCGCAATAAGTGGTGCACAGTTAGTCCCCATTGAAATTCCGATAATTTGTATGAAAAGATCAATTGGTTTTGATAAAGCAAGAAAAATGTTATTATCTCAAATTTTCCAGATGCTGTATCACTTTCTTTATCTCTTCCAGATTCAATAGCAACGGAAAGATCACTAATTTCAAATTTGCTTAATGTTTCTTTTTGTTTCAAGGTTAGGGTATGTCAAATGTTTCGTTTTTGTCTTTATTCAGTTTTTACATGTATATGCTTAAACAACAGAAATTTAAATGTTGGTCAAGAGATGATATCTTATTGTTAAATATTTTGTTTATATCATTGCTGAAATTAATTAAAATAGTATGTTTTACTATGATTCTTACAGACTATGTATTTGTTTTTAGTTTCATCTTTGGGTTTGCTAATAATATTCACGGACCTCATATGATTTACATGTGAGTACCATGAATATTTGCCTTGATCATGAAGTGACTTCGAGAGAGTTAACACCCTTTAAGTAAATCACTCAAAAAGTCGTTCTCATATACAAGTGATTGCGAGGCAATGGAAAAATAAATGGGAAATCTTTATAAATTCAGATCTAGAGGAACTGTACCGGCACATTTCTTTATTCCATGTGTAAATTTACAGAAGTGTTTCAGGGGGACTCTTATCTTTAAAATTGAGTTTAACCAAAGGAGAGTTATCTTTTCATGGCTCTAGCAATTGCATGATATGCACACATCCATATACCAAATTTCACAATTTTATCTACGAATAGGAAGACTCAAATAATCAAATAAATGAACAGATTTGATAGGGTTCACAACGTTGAGATCTTTCTTTTGACATTGATTCAACAGATGACAATAAGTTTCCATTTTGTGAGTGCAAGCTGCCTAAGAACTTATGTATTTCTGTGAGTACAAGCTGCCTAAGAACTTATGTATTTCTGTGAGTACAAGCTGCCTAAGAACTTATGTATTTCTGTGAGTGCAAGCTGCCTAAGAACTTATGTATTTCTGTGAGTGCAAGCTGCCTCAGAACTTATGTATTTCTGTGAGTGCAAGCTGCCTAAGAACTTATGTATTTCTGGATTCTAAAACAGTCTGCTTGTAATTAAGTAATAAAGATTTACGCCACACAGAATCAGAAACTTTTAGAAATCATTAACTGTCATTTGATGGTAGGACTTTGTGAGCATCAGGGTAAGTTTTTTTTCATATAATCTAATGACATTTTTTCTTTCGTTTTTATCAAATATATGCATTCTCTTTTAACATCATTTATTTCGATCTATCTAGATGTGATTAATATAAAAGTAATGATATTTAAACTTTTTTTTGTGTTCAATAAGAATTCAATTAGTTCTTTGTTCATGAAAATCATGAGCCTTCATTTGGTATTAGTTCTCTTTGTACATCAAAATTTGTTGTTTTGCCTAAAATAGGACAAATATATAATGGCTCGTGACACTCGTGATATGTAGTGCATTTCTTTTTAACAAAACATGCGCTTTTTAAATACTATTCTTACAGTGTGATGTATTACCTTTGGGACAAATTGATAAACAGATCAGCTCTAACTCCAACTATGGATATTTTTATGTTGAGGAGGACTTGCATTCAGTTTTACATCTTCAGATATTCCAATTTTTGACCTTTTTCAACCGGACCAAATAAATACTTTATTCGTTAAAATGCATGACCCTATGTGTTTACACTGTAATTGTAATACCCTCAACTTGCTACTGGAGGAATGGATATGAAAACATAAATTCGGAAGGTTAATATGTGAAGACAACAACAATCAAAGGGCGATTGTATTGCCATCTGGCCAGAAGTAAAAAGATAGTATATATTTGTTCGCATTGTTTAAAATGCACACATTTCTTGTTTGTTTTTAATTTCTTTTTGTATATGTATCTACGCAAATGCAACGCTTTTTCCAAGAGGTCATGCCGATGGATTAGATAGTTTTATAAAATGTGAATAGTCTAAGTATAATGATATTTAAACTTTTGTTTATGTAAAAAAAGAGTGCACTTATTACTTATGATAATAAAACCATGAACCGCCATTGAGCACACAGGTTAGTGTTCTTTCAAATGAATTAACACTGATTTTAGATGATTGCGTCGAATTCGGCCCGGACAGAAAGCACATACCAGAAAGCAGTACATATTTAACACAAAATAGTTCCTACGCATGAGTGTTACTTTCAAAGTATGTATAATATTTAGGTATTGTTGGTATGAAATAAAAGCTAAATGACTGATGATCATTGTAGAACACTTTTTGACTTATAATTTTGAATATTAAAAACAATTTATCAAGAGGGTACATTTGTCCTGTTTGTCAGATCTGAGGTACCTGTTTTGGTACATCCAAAGTTACGGGAACCAGTTCTTTTTTATATGCCATTAAAGAAATGTTGATTTTTCCAGTATAAGACACCGTTAAGTGTTGCTTTGACATGCACTGATTTCACTTTATTTGAACTTCAAACAAAAGAGCTGTGTCTGTTTGAAATTGAGGAAAGCAATGGGGCCACGAATTCGAGGTGTACTTCCATTACGTCAGACTTTTTAATAGCTTGTCAAGTGGTAATCGGACATATTGTGTAAGGTGGTAGTTAAGTAAAGCAATATTAAACGATAATGTTTGACTTCTAATGAATGGACCGTTATATTTTTTCAGTCTTAGCTTAATAAAAATCCAAGAACGATCCCCTCCCCAAAAACCATCTAAAAAGGGCAATGCCGTATATCATTAAACAAATGTTTTCTTACCATATTCAATCTTCAAAAAGTGACCGTATCTGCATTTGTTTTACATGTATTTAAAGCAAAAGTTTTAAGATTATGTAATATAAAAGTCGATAGAAATGTATCAATTAATCATCTTCTATTCAAAATTGTATCTCTACTATTTCTTGTTTTGCATGTTACAAGGCTTTTAATGAGACATGTAAAGCGCGTATTGATTTTGAGCTTTTTGACTGACTTTGTTTTATTCTACCGGTCAGTGTATAAAGTCATTAGGTAATTAGGTATTGAAACAATTTATAACATATGTTTTATAAAATTAGCGTTGGTGAATATTTTATAGATTATTAACAATAGGGAAGCCTCTAACTCCCTATGTTGGATGTTTTTGATTATTTTATAGGTACCGTTTTGTTATATAGTTCTTATGTTAGATGAATTAGATTATTTTGTAGGTACCGTTTTGTTATCTAGTACCTATGTATGATGAATTTGATTATTTAGTAGGTACCGTTTTTTTATTTAGTCCCAACACGTGTTGACGTATCTATACATCAATGATATATATATTTGAGAGTTCGTGATGAAATAAAATTCAGAACATCCCATCGGACGCACGATATTTAAAGAGTCTTTATTCTCATATGTTGTACTGGAATTGTAATGCAAAACCTTTTTGTTATTCTGTCTTTATTTTAACATGATTGGTCAATATTTACAGTACAGTAACGATTTTTTATAACACTTAAATTACTTGGATGTACAATTAATAGAAGAGCGGTTCGTCACTGCCTCGTTCTGAATAAATGTTTGCTTCCTGCTCTTCTATCCAACATGAGGTAATACTCTAATTTGCGACGATATTATTTTAAACCAGCAAAATGTAGATGTGATAGCTATAGAAGGTAAGTAAGCTTGTTTTGTTCTATATATTTTTGTTCTATTTTAGCTCACTTTAACTTATTCAACGACATAGACGGTCGTTGATGTATTGCATATTAATCGCATCTGGGCACTTTGGCTCACTTTTATATGTTTGCAGATATTGTCTAGAGGAATAAAAAGGTAAAACTAGCAGTATAATAGGAAAGGTGAAAAAACAAGGCTGATAAAATAAGTGTAGAATGATATTTGTCCTATTCTGTACCTTTGAAGAAAATAAAACTATGATAAACAAAAATTAGGTAATATTAGTCTTGCCTTCTTATAACGTTAATGTTTAGTAACAAGAATAAATTCATCTTGTACACTTAACTTCGTGATAGCACTTGGCAGACAGTGTCGACATACTAGTTTACGAAAGATGTTCTATTTGATAAACAGTGAACATATTTTGTTTAGTTAGATGAGTCCATTTAATTGATGTTGTCAGTTTTTAATGACTTTCCCTTTTAAAATTGATCTTATAGTGTCGTGTATTTGTTAACATCTTTATCAACTATATGACTAATTATATCCCTGTTCAGTAACATTTTAGAATAAAACAAGACAAGATAGTTGTGTATCAACTTTGTGAAAGGGGATCAGAAATTATAAACCCAGGACAATAAACCTATCATAGAAATTGCTAGCTTAGAGACAGAATAATTTGCTCTTTGATGAAGGAAACACGTCTTTAATATGTTGTTGTAATGAGTGTAATGCTGTAAAGTATATTGATGTAAAGGTATCAAAGTTAAAAAAAAAACATATTTTTAAATTCAACGTAATGCACCATATGACAGAAACAACCGTTTGTTATTACAGCTGTCTCAAAGACACCATACAATACACAATATAATCTAACGATTGATTTTTAACCAGCAAGATGTAAAAGTTATACCAATAGAAGGTCAGTAGGCTTGTTTTGTTCTCTATTTACATTTATTTTTTAGTTTAACTCATTCATTTCACGACACAGATGATTGTTAGACGAACTTCATCTTTATTTCATTTCGTCACTTCGGCTTATCTTTTTAAAAATTTAACGATATCTTTAAGAGGCATTGAAAGATAAAACTAAAATTAGAATAGGAAAGGAGAAAACAAAGGTTGACAAAAAAGGGTGGAGACTGAAACTTTTGAAAAAGCATCTATATGCAGAAAAAAAACCCCAAAAAACACATTGTAATCTTGCTCTTTCATTCTTCTAACGTTACTACGAAGTAAACAGAATACATTTATCTTGTACATTTTTTTTTCTTTGCAAGAGCTTTTGGCAGGTAGTGTCGAAATACTAGTTTGCTAAATATGTTATATGTGATAAACAGTAAACATGGCTTGTTACATGTAGAATGACTCCTTTTAATTGGTTTTGTTAGTGTTCACAGACTTACCCTTCTGACAATTGACCTGTTAGTTACGTGTATTTGTTAAAACATGCTATCAACTAACTAATCAATGAAAAGGAGGCTAATAATTTGCTCGTAAAGTAACATGTTTAAATTAAGACATGATGGTTGTGTATCAACTTAGCGAAATGAGATTTATTTTGCTGTATGACAAGAAGCATCATATACTATAATCCTATGATTGATTATGCTGTCTGCCTAGAGGACACAAGCCACTATGTTTTTAAGCATCCGGTTTATTATGCTGTATGTCTGAATGACACGAGGCATCATATACTATTATCCTCTGATTGATTATGTTGTCTGCCTCAAAGATACAAGCCAATATGTTATATAATCCTCCGATGTATTTTGCTGTCTGTCTCAATGACACCAGACAAAATGTAATACAACCCATAGATTAGTTACCATGTCTGTTGCAATGACACCATACACTATGCAATACAATCCACCTATAAAAAATCCCGTGATTGATTAAGTATTCGTCTCAGTGACATCAGACAACATATAAACTAGTCTTCCGATTTATTAAGCTGTATGTCTTTATGACACGAGGCAACATATGCTATAATCCTCTGATTGATTATGCTGTCTGCATCAATGCCAAAAGCAAATATGTTATATATTACTCCGATTGATTATCAAGACTGTCTCAATGACACCAGACATATTGTAATACAATCCAACGATTGGTTAATATGTCTGTCTCAATGACACCATACAATATGTAATAAAATCCACCAATTGATTATATTTTCTGCCTCAATGACACCAGACATCATATACTATAAGCCGTCGATTTATTATGATGTGTGTCCCAAGAACCACAACACCAGAAAATATGTGATATAAACCCACGATTAATTATCATGTCTGTCTATATATCACCAGACAATATGTAAAAAAAATCCACCCATGGATTAACATTGTTGTCCCAATGACACCAAACATCATATAATACATTCCCCCGATTTAGTATGATATCTGTCTCAATGACACCATGTACCAGACAAGATATTTCCCCGTTTCATTATGCTGTGTGTCTCAATGACACCAGGCAAGAAACAATATATGTCACCGTTCACAAGGCAACACTCAGTTTATTTCATCATTTGATTATGCTATCTGTCTCAATGACACCAGCCACCAGACAATGTATTCCATCAATTGCTTATGCTGTCTGTTTCAATGACAATTAACAATCTCAATCACACCAGACAATGTCAAATACATTACATCGATTGATTACTATGTATGTCTTCATGACGTCAGACAACATATAATAGAACAATGAGTTTTGAAAACAACAGAGATGGCACCACTAATGCCGTACATTCGAATGAAACTCATTTATATAACCAAGATAAAACAACAAACAGAACTGAAATAATGCTATTTAAAGTACAGAACTAACATACATGCAAACAAATGGCGTTAAAATTCATTGAAAACATGAAATAACTGGATTTGATACCCTTGTTTGATAAGATCTCGAAACAAGTTGATTGTATGCATGTTATATCTGGCAATAGCTTTTTTTATTTTCATATATAAACCCTTAATATTCTAAATATTACCCTTTATCATATGTTTAGTACTAAATACAGCAATTTTGTATATCTAATAAAGGTTCTTTTTTCCAGTCGGTATCACCAACCCTGTATCGCATACCCCGAATCGCATAGCTAAACCCGTATCGCATACCCCGTATCGCATAGCAAAGCCCGTATCGCATACCTGGCGTGACGTCATAATTTGAATGACGTAAACGTTTGATCTTTGACGTCCAGTTGCTGAATTTTCTAGCAAAAGAAAAAATGAGTTCCCACTATAAAAATGTCTTATCATTTCAACTAAATTCGATATTTTTTAAAAAACAGTTACTTTACGAACGATTTTTATATATAGATATATAGGCTATATATAAAGAAAGTCACAATAAGATGTAGAAATATCTGATGTATTATTGTTTCTTTGGTCATACTTTTCGTGAAGTTTGTTTTCATTACCTAACATTGCCTAATGGATTAAACACAAATGCAAGTGCAAATTTTTACGATTTTAATTTGGTTAAAATAGATAGCAAACTTTTCAAGGCATATTTTTCTTGCTGTTCACCTTGTTAAAAAATTAAAATGATCATGAATAATATCATCGCCAAAGGAACGATATGATATCCTATGAATCTGATTCTATTAAAATAAATGATAAACAGAATAATACATGGTAAAATATGTATCGCATGCTGTATCAGCACTCGACCAATATCAGCCCTCAGAACCTTTGGCCCTCGGGACTGATATTGGTTTCCCGTGATGATACAGCATGCGATATGGATTTTGCCATGTATTATTCTATATTTAATATAAAGCTATTACTCCTCACTATACTAACTATTACCCCTAGTGTATTAAATATAACCCCATATCACACTAAATATTTACTACACTCGTAATATCATGTATTGAAAAGTACAATATATAAGGTTAAAATATGTTTATGTTGAGAATATAACATGTCCACTTAAACCTACGGATGATATCAAATGTACATTTCTATATTTACAACCTATATCTTCCTGTTATGATGAGTCAACATTCAACTTATTATGTTAGCACGTAGTATTTATGATGTTTATATTCAAAACCTTGTTTCAAGGTCGAACTTAATTTCATATGACAGAATATATAATGGTCAGAAATAACTTATAGATTACCCAAATAGTCATTTGTAGTTTGTTGTTTCTATACATAAGCTGATATAGTGTACTTTTCAATACATGTTATTATGAGTGTAGTACATATGCAGTGTGTTATGGTAAATATTTAATATACATGGGGTAACATTTAGCGTACTTAGGGGCATGTGCCTGTCCCATGTCAGGAGCCTGTAATACAATGGTTGTCGTTTGTGTATGTGTTACATATTTTTTTGTTTGTTCATATTTTGTACATACATACGTCTGTTAGTTTTCTCGTTTGAATTGTTTTAAATTGTCATTTCGGGGCCTTTTATAGCTGACAATGTGGTATGGGCTTTGCTTATTGTTGAAGGCAGTACGATGACCTATATTTGTTACCTACTGTCTCATGTTGGTCACTTGTGGAAGGAGAGTCGTCTCATTGGCAATCATACCACATCTACGTTTTCTATAGTAGTGGTCGTGTTGTTTATTGTCCGAGTTTTAAAAAGATATATACAACACGAGTGGTCATTCCGTAGATTTACAAATAGTTTGAAGACCTGTTGGTGACCGTCTGCTATTGTCTGCTCTATGGTCGGGTTGTTGTCTCTTTGGCACATTCCCCATTTCCATTCTCAATTTTATCTCATATTACTAGAGCAGTATTTCTTGTATATTTGCCGAGTGTTATCTGATTTATTTCTAGAGTGGTTATTTTGTATATTGCTCGAGTCATTTTGTAAGACTGACCACTGCTTATCTAATTTATTACCTACGTGGACATTTTGTAGATTGGACGATTGTCATTTTTTGTAGATTTGCCGACTTTGAATTAATATTTTTACCGAGTGGTATTCTTGAAGATCGGCATAATGGTATCTTACATATTGTACGGCTGGTTGTTTTTTTTTGTATTTTGGCAGTTGTCAAATTTGGCGACGAAGTCCCCTATAACAGTGAAAAATCAATAAAAAACAATCAGGTTCAAACTTTTTTTTGTCGAGTTTTGAATTCACGCATTTGCGAAGAACACAGAAATCTACTTCCTTCTTCCGGACTCGTTGTCGTGAGACTTTGAGTTATCTAGTAAAATATAGGAACTCAAGGAACACAATACCAATATTTCATTTCTAATAATTCTTTGTTTTTGATATGAATTGACGTTACCTGATGCTTTGCGTTTCTTTGTTTACATTAAACATGGCGTCATAACTTAAATAACGTCACAAGTAAAATCTAACAACAACACCAAAATCGGAAACGTTACGGTATTTCCGTTTCTTTTTTTTTAAACAAATATTTAAGTTACAAAAAAAATCATTCCTACAGACTTCGTCCCCATTCACAGGTAATCCCTGCCTCACATTATTTAGTATGTAGTCGCTTTACAGATGACAACGTGTTACCGGACATATTATCAAGCGGTCATTTTAGTAATTGGCTGAAAGTTATCTAGAATATAACCTCAGTGGTCGTCTTGCCGATTGACCGTTTGTGAGCGTATAAACAGCATGATTGCTCAATTTGTTGATTAGTCAAATGCAATCTCCTATTAACCGAGTGGAAATTAAGGTTGAATGATTGTGCGTTATATAATATGTTACAAGATTAGCATTGATGTAGATTGGTCGAGTGTTACCTTACATATTACCGAGAGTTATTCGGTTGAAAAGAAGAGGTTTTTTTCTTATTTATAAACTGGTTTTTTTTTGGCATGAATTAGTGTAAACCCAGTAAAGTTAAATTGTTTAGGGTTATTGAGGGCTTATTGCTCTTCTCAGAATGAACCGCCACATATAAAGTGTCGAAAATAGCCTTCTTTTAATTTTGTATCGATCGCTATCGGAACTAGAGTAGTAAATCTGGATATCAGCAACACGTTATTAGAATATATTGTTTCATCATTTCTTATTAATGCTTTTGCTTTATGCTAGATGTTTTAATATCGATATTCAAGGAATCATTTTCACATACTATGATATTATGTGAACAAAAATTTAACTATGTTTTCTCAATTTTAAATACGTAACGTTTTCAAGATGCATACATGCAATTGTAAAATGTTGTTAAAATGTTTACAAAAAACTTCTTACATGCGCTATGTATATATTTATATTAGAAAACTGCTCGCAGTATATTTAAAGTGTTTATCCGTCATGATCCATATATTTAGCCAAATGTGGATCTTAAAACAATGTCAATCTAACTGTTCACCAAAATAACTGGTCAATACCAAAATATGACTTGATAAAATTAAATATACTAACTGCATGATATTGCATCTCATTCAACATAAACTTACTTGTCTGTATGATACACTGGAATTAAAGACATTTCGCTGCATTGCAAAATCGCCCAACTGATGGAGAATAGTTTATCTGCTGATAAATAAAGATATGTAAACTCGTCGCTCAAATGCATAGGAGAGTTATCTAGTTAAGAAAAAGACCCACTAATCAAACTGATGAAGAATAAACTGTTAGATACCTATATGTAAAGACAAAAAAACACGCAGGACAAATGAATCCCTGACAACTCGTCCCTATAGTTAAAAGTAATTTACCATGATTAACAGTTCACAAAACTTGGTTTACTAATGAACACTATATGCAATCCTTGTTTTCGAAATATGTTGGGTTTATCGCATTGAGTGATTACTGTTATAAATCTAGATTTGAATAAAAACATGTAAAAATTATCAGCCTCCTCCATCCGTTATATTATAGATGTATAGTAAATAATAAATTGATATCATTGAATAAAAACATGTAAAAATCATTAGACTCTCCCACCCGTTATATGATAGATGTATAAATTGATAGCATTGAATAAAACAACAAATAAGGTCAAACCAATCTAATGAAGATAGTGTAATGTATCCACTTGTAACCTACAGAAGATGTCAAGTTTAAATTGTTAATATTCACACCCTTCATCTTCCTGTGATGATGTTTCATTTAACTTATGATTTTGTCACGTAGTACTGATATTGTGTATACATATTTTTCAAGGTCTAAAAAATGTACAACAATAACAAAAAATGTTGCAGTCTGATTTATCACAAACATTTCGCGAGTGTAGTCTCTTTATTATGAGATTGGTCATTTTTATTTCGTAAACAATTTCTTGTATTCGTTTATAATGCAAAGTCAAAGTGTTTTTTTCCTGATAAGATATTTTGAATTATTGGTAGCTGATGTTTTCTGTTGCACGTTTTAATATTCAATTCAGTTAGAAAAATAAATCGCTATTATTACAAAATCATGAAAATTCAAAGCACACACTATGTTGTTGATGCGTCCGTCCTATGTAAGAATGCTGTAGGTCAGTAGGTGTAACCAACTGATGTCTGTTACAAATTGTCTTGAATGTTTTGTTATAGATAAAAACATTTTGTTTATGTTTCATGTGAATGCCTTATATAGCCATTTATATAGTAAAGGGTTTTCTCATTGTTAAAACCATGCGTTTATATAAAATTACTTACATCAATTTCATTCGACATTTGAAAGATAGTTTTGAGATGGACAGTCATACCACATCATTCACTTTGATACCAATCATGTTTTTTTTTAAAGTGAAATCAGAATCATTAACTTAACTTAAAGCCTACAGGATAACAAGCAGTCATTGCCTTGATATACAAACCAAATCAGTGTAGCTCCTGGTGAATTATGATTATTAATGAAATAAGGGGGCACTCATGTTTCTAAGATAAAACCACTCTAGTTTATAAATATTCCTTATACTGCTGCACCCAAATTTGTATTCGATGTTGTTGGATATGTATAACGTAGCAAATCAACAGTGAAAGTTGTGCGTGTAATTATAATTATTAGAATATAAAGATTTTCTGATTACGGATAATGCGCATTTTATATCGTTTTGTACTTTTTTTATGAGTTGAATCGTCAAGAGAATATGTTCACGCATAAAGGGGTAACATGATGTCCATTTCATAAGCTGGTCTAAACAAAGTTGTTTGAAAGTGAACACTCAAATAATGTGTGTGTGAAAAAAAAAAAAAACACTTGACTTATATTTATAGATTAAAATTGGGATATAGTTTACTATTGAAATTGTATCTACATTTTTATTAGAAAGGTCATAATGAAGGCTATTTACACAGATGGATTGGACACATAATAGCCGATTCACTATACATAAAGTATTATATTTCTCTTTTTTTTTTAAACTGGACTATACATGGGAAAGCGTTTACAGTTAAACCACAAAGGGGTTGATGTTTTCATTTTCTGAACTTAAACGTTATTATATGACACGGACAGATACATAGAATATCACAATTGACTGATTAAACAAATTTATGAAAACATCTTTCTGCTATCTCCGAAACTTGAATTGATACAACAGTGGCACCGACCTCTAGACATTCATAATTTTGTATATATCATGTTTTGAGAAAAAAAAATGAAAATTTGTGACATAATTTTCATTTAGTACGATTCAAATGATTTTCATTACAACTTATTTTAATTATAAATTTTGAAACAATAAACAATTTGATATTTAAAAATGAAGATTTGTAGATTCTACAACATTTTAGAAGTAGGTTGAAATGACAGTAAGCTTCAAAAGTAACTTTCAGGGATTTCGTCATGTTATGTTTGATTGACATAAGCGTTATGGACTTTTATCAACAAATTGTAATCTATGTGTCTAAATTTTAACAAAATAATAAATATTTCCCTCTTAACAAGATGTTTTTCTCGTCATTTATGAATTCTCACAAATTGTTATATCCATCCCCAACGAAAATTAGGTTAAGTGTTTTTCTTGGAAGTTTTATTATATACACAACTTATGATACTAAAATAGGACAAGTTGCTATATCTGATAACGTGTTATGGACTAAGACATTTATAACATGCGTTTCAATTGAAAAATTATGTTCCTATGAGTATGATTCAAATATTTTTCATTACCGCAATAACTTACTCATGTTACTTTTAATGATTTTTTAAAAACAATAACCAATTGAGACATACAAATGAACAATTGTAAATTCTGTCACCTTTTAGAAATATGCTGAAATGGTAGTAAGCTTTGTAATAAACTTGCACGGATGCTTCATGATATTTGATCAAAATAATCGTTATAAACCTGTGATGAGTAAATTGTAATATAGTCGTCTAAATGTTAACAAAAATTAAGATATTTCATCATTCCAGAAGTTTCAAATTCCTCATAACAGGATGTTTTTTTCTCATCAATTTTAATTTTTGATAAATTGCTTTATCCATCCCCAATGAAAAATAGGTTAAGTGTATTTCTTGGAAGTTTTATTATGACCACAACTTATGAATGCTCATGAACTTATAAGGACAAGTTGTGAGTATCTGATATCGTGTTACCTCAGCCGTATTTTGCACAACTTTTTGGAATTTTGAATCCTCAATGCTCTTCAACTTTGTACTTGTTTGGCTTTATAAATGTATTGATATGAGCGTCACTGATGAGTCTTATGTAGACGAAACACGCGTCTGGCGTACTAAATTATAATCCTGGTACCTTTGATAACTAGTTAATGACTAACATATGTGTAACATGCGTTTCAATAACTAAGTTATGATCCTTGCTATGAAGACACCTGGTCACGGCTTGCTTATTATTTGTCCTTATTATGAAATCAAAATAAAAAAAATAAAAAAACATTTTCCATGACAGATTATTAATGGATTGGAGATACAAAGACTTAAAGAATTTATCTTAAAGTAATAAATATATATAACTGTGAATAGGTGTAGAATGGTTTTGATAGTAAGAAAATTCTTATCTAGTGTGTCCATCTTGTATCTGACCGACATTTTAATTAAGACAAAACTAAAATTGCCATCTCGGTGTTTTCATACTGAATTGATGCTCTTCTTGCTTAAGACTATTTATTTTGTACCCTAAGCTAAAAATTCTCCTATACCGTATCTACTTTAAAATGCAAAACAACGAGATATTTTGAAGTTTTCTACAACTATGTTATATTAAGATAATTGTCTTTAGTATGTTATATTGTGATGCTTAACTTCAGAAACGTATATGTATCTGCATCATTTGTTCATCTTATTCCATATATTGGAATCACCATTTCCTTGCATAACGTGGCAAATTGCATTGTTGTAAATTATGATGAAGGACATTGTGACAGTGATCACGAATTTGACATACTTGGAATAAATATCGTTATCATTTTATTTATTTTTTCCTCTTTTTTCTTAGTGTTGATCGTGTCAGATGGTGTTTACTTACTTACTTAATTGTTCTGTTACATATCTCAATTTTGTATTATTACCAAGAAAACATTGTTTATCATGGCCATCAAACAACTTTAAATTCTTACCCGTTTTCCAATTATGTACCTTATTTTAGAATTGACATCGCCGTTGTGTTATATATTTTATAAGTACAAAACAATGCCAAAGTCCAACAAGTTACAACTTCCATTTATCATTTAAATACATTGTAAATTGAGATTGAAAAAAAAGTAAAATTAAAAAAAATACCGAATTCAACGGAAAATTCAGATCGGAAGTGCCATCAAAGGCTCAAACACATCAAACGAATGAAAAGCAATTGTCATATTGCAGACTTGGTAACATGTTATTGATTTGAATGGATATGCCGGAAGTTAGTTTTTTAGAATTTTACCATAAGATGTAATGTTGATATTAAAAGGAGGTTAATGTCCAATGAACAGGTCAGGGGATAAAGACGTTAATTCTGAGTGAAATATTTAAAGAATTGTCACAAAGGGTCATTCCAGCTTTATATCATAAAATCATTAGTTTTGTAAATTACTTATATTGAATTTTTCGCATAAAAGGACAAATATGGCAACATATCTGTCCATCAAGAAACAAGCTAATTGGAACACTTGATATCATGATTTCCTTGATTTAGGATTCTGCTCTCAAGGAAGCTATTAAACCAATAGTTCAAGTGGTGAAGTTGCAGTCATTTCTATCTGTCGCCCCTCTTTTGATATGATGTTTTAAAAACCTTTAAGATAGCATTTTTTTTGCAAATGTTATCTTTTAAAATGGATAAAGGCTATATGTATAAGCTGTATACCTATACTACTTATTTCTATATTATGAATTTCTGACATGACAAATCACATTCTCGCATAAGGATTGTTAAAATGCAATCGTTTATACAACAATTCTGGTGTCTTTTCTGACAAAATTCAATGATTAGGTGTAAACAAAAATCGTCATCATCTGAGTGAAATATGTAAAGAATTGTCACAAAGGGTCATTCTAGATATATACTTATAAAATCATTAATTTTCTAAATTACTTTTATTGAATTGTTCGCATAAAGGGACACATCTGGCAACATCTGTCCTTGAACAAAAATGCTAATTGGAACACTTGATATCATGATTTCCTTGATTTAGGTTTCTGCTCCAATGGAAGCTATGAAACCATTAGTTCAAGTGGCGAAGTTGAAGTCATTTTAATCTGTCGCACCTCTTTTGATATGAGTTTTTAAAAAACCCTTAAGATAGCATTTTGTTTTAAAATGTTATCTTTTAGAATGGATAAAGACTATATGTATGAGCTGTATACCTAAATCACTGATTTTTATATTAGGAAATTCTGGTGTCTTTTCTGACAAAATTCAATGATTATACAAATGTTTTACCAAATAAATATCCTATTTGAATATACCAGACATTCTAATAACTTTGCATGCCCGCCATTTACTTTAAATTGCAATTTGCATTTTTTTACTTTTCCACGTTGATGTATAGCTAATAACGCACGATTTATTTTCATTTGTTTGAGTGTGTTATCAAACAGTTACCTTTACCTGAGGAATACCCAGGTTTGGTGTTTTGTACGATTTACTTCCCTTGCGTATTTAATAAAACCGATGCTGTAAAAACATTATATTTTCACAAATCACACTTACTTCCATCAATATGCACTCCGGTAATGTTTTTGACTAGTCAGTTGCTTGTAGTGCATTCTGGAAAGACTTGTTCCACGATATTCGTTCAACCAATTTATTTTGAAAGGGTAAGCAGATCCTGATCCACAAGTGCACCAGTCAGATAGTATTAGTACAAACCCTGTGATACATCTAATTCGGTGTGTCACTTTCGTAAAACAGAGAACTTGATGCAGCTACGACCATTGGCACAGTACCGTCGTTATCTGTGAAATAGATATGTCATACTGGTCAACCAAATCATGATGGCGTCCTTAACGGATTCGAAGGGTCGACTTGCATTTCTCCATCTGGAACTTTTGTCCAATAGCTTTCTTGTAAGCATCAACCCTATATCATGTAAATCATTATAGAAAACGCAAATCTTATAAAATCTTAATATCTGGGAGATTGATATATCCCAGCCTATTTGCGTGATTATACTTTACATGAAATGCATCATTTCACATATATTTACCTTCATTTTTTTGTCTAACATATCAATGTCTTCAATGCTATATTGACTTAGCTTTGGGTTTGAACTACAAGAGCAACACGATTCAGGAGCACCTGGTACAATCCCTAGTGTTAAGAAGGGTTCGTGTTGTATCCCTAGTGTTAAGTAGGATTCGTGTTGTATCCCTAGTGTTAAGTAGGGTTCGTGTTGTATCCCTAGTGTTAAGTACAGATGGGTGCGGTCCTAACCTTGACAAAAGTTAACTTAGAGTTAACTTGTTGACTGCTTTCTAAGTTAAGTTGAGAATTTAAACAGTCAAGCAAATTATCTTCGTCGTTGGTGGATTACGGTCTGCTTTTTAGACTGCTGCAGACCTATGGACAAGTTTGTTTTTAACCAGTACTGAGGACAGGTCTGCCCCAGACCAGACCTGTGGACAAGTCTGCTTTTGACCAGTCCTGAGGACAGGTCTGCCTTAGACCAGACCTGTGGACAAGTCTGATTTTGACCAGTCCTGAGGACAGGTCTGCCTAAGACCAGACCTGTGGACAGGTCTGCTCCTGACCAGACATGAGGACAGGTCTGCTTTTGACCAGTTTTCATATCAGACTTGAACTTTAATTAAAATACGTAAACAACATTCGCATTGTTTTACCACATATATCATTTATTATTTATTCGCTAGACTTTACTAGATATTATTCAAATTCTCTTTTTTTTTGTATTTGATATACATGTATTCTTAAATAAATTTAAAAAAAATGCCTATACAATCACATAGAGTGTTTTTTTTTTATTAGAAGGCGGATAGAAAGGTTGTCCAACGCTTCGGAGCAATATTCACGGGATATCAACAACATTGTCGACGTTGCTTCGTTTCCCGTTTTTACCTGTCCCTTCCTTGATTTTACTTTAATGCATAAATTTGTACACGCATGGATATTTCATTGTAATTCAACGTGTTTGCATTTGATTAACAATTCTAGTTTCCGCAAAATATTCCATCAGAAATTGTACAGTGTCCGTAAGCATACGGTGTGGTAAAACTATGAACAATCTCGTCAAATTCGTTAGATTGGTCAAGAGATTTGTCTTTGCCGATTAATTGAGATATGGGACGTCCCATAATTATACTCAATGCGCACTTTAATGAAATAGTTGCCACTTGAGGTTTAGCAGTAAGCAAAATCAATCAACCGACATAATAGATAAACAGTATACTATTCCCAGAACAGAATCTTTTTTTTATTAAATCATTGTAACTAGGGTAGTATTTACAAACGAATACACCTTAATATCGCTATTTGTCCGCCATTGCTGGATATCACACAGGTTCTAATAAAAGTTGGATGTCATCAAACAAAATATATGACGCCACAATGGAAATGTGATTGTTGTATGCGTCAAAAGTTCAATCGGCTGTGTCAGCCGGGATTAGCTATAAGCTGTGGATTTGACGGCAACTTTTAGCCAATGAAAAACATTGTTACATTCAAATTGCATTAGAATGACGTATATTCAATATCTACTTTTAGGATATATCTTTTGTGTCGCTGGTTTCTCCATAAACGTTGACGAATACTCAAAATCTATTTTGACTTTATGTTATTCTTGTCATTGGGTTGCTGTATAGACGTTGACGTATGTATACACCGCAACTCCACGTGTACTCTTTCTATATGTTATTTTTGTCGTTGGGATGCTATATAGAGGTTGACGTAAACTCCACATCTACTCTTTCTATATGTTATTTTTGTCTTTGGGTTGCTACATAGAGGTTGACGTAAACTCCACATCTACTCTTGCTACATAGAGGTTGACGTAAACTCCACATCTACTCTTTCTATATGTTATGTTTGTCTTTGCGTGGTTGACGTATGCTATTGGATTAAGTGAAGTTCTAATGGATATTTGTGTATCCTTTGTTATACATGTATCTGCAGTTACTTCTAATTATACACTCTTTCAACAAATAAAATATCACACACCATAGTCTAATATTATCTGAAAAGTCTTACCAGCTTAGAAAGACACGAACAGAATGACTGGCGAGTAACTGTTATATTCCTTTAACTTTTTTTTCCAGAAAAATGTGTAATTTACCACTGAGAGGAGTCAACTTCTAAATATTTTAAAAGTGGTATAGAAGACATGTTCTGCTTTAAAAGGTGTCCTACTGTTAGTCCAGTCGAAATGTGAAACAATTGCTCAGATTGTGGTAAAAGCATCAAACTTTGCAGAGTGTTAGTTGAGGTCATAACTAACATTCATAGCTATGGACCCAATTCAGAAAATCAAAATGGCGGTTCTGTGCGGCCATTTTGAAATCATGTCCAAAAAATCAATAATTTTTTTTTAGAAAAAATATGAAAAATATGTTACTAAACTAATTTTGATCTTATGACAAAGAATATAAACTGAGGACTATTGAAGTATTTAGTGGCCATCTTGAATTGTGGTCATTTTGGAAACGTAAATTTGCAATATATTATTATTATTATTACTATCCTAAATTGTTTTTTTGAATTAATACTAAGTTTTATATGCATTTACAACTAGTTTTGCTAATCATTTATTTATGACTGTTGCTTTTCATATAAGATATATTCACCAAGTGCTCAAATAAGGTATTCATATGTTAACAAATAAATGTAATTAAAGAAATACGTAAATTCTTTTAATTGCAGTTTAGCATGTAGGGTATAGGGACTTTTTTTAACCATAAAAAAAATATGCGTATATACAATATGAGCACTGTATGTTGAACAGGAAAAATACGTAGGTATCAAAATCACTAGAGCTGAAAAAATCTAATAAATAGATAGACTGGAAAGAATTCCGTAACGGGAAGAGAGGACACGTGATGATTTACAATGACAAGCAAATACAAAAAGAGCAGACATAGACATTTGAGCTGGTAATCAGTCATTTTTTGTAAGAATACAACTGTTCCACGTTGATGAAGGCCATGCAATGGGAGAATCACAAGACAAAAGGTACTAATCCTGTCAAAGCAAATCTTAATATATATAGTCAGGAAAAACACAATGAGTCACAGATTGAAAAAAAAACAGTAGAATAACCAGCCACAGTTGTGATGAATCAACAAGAACAATGATTGCAGATATTTCTTTCTTTCTTTGTGATGAGGTATCTGACTATCATCATGAAGCATCAACAATTGTGATCGACAATAGAGTATGTGACTGTCACTTGAACTACTAACCATTGTTCTTTTAGCCAGACTCAGTGCTGAAGATTACAAGATCTACAATATTTCAGGAGCCGATCTCATGCTAAATGTTTATTAAAACTGCACGACAAGGCAATTAGACAGAATTCGAGACACAGAAAGAAAGTCAAGAATCTGTTATCCATTGCAACGGGGCTTGCCAAAATAATAGAAAACTGTGACGGCTCACAGTCTGGTACAGATATTGTTTTAATATTTGAAATTGATGATATGGAAAAATGGTGCAGTAAACGTCTTTAGTGAAAATTAGTTGTCATGGAAGGAATGATTAATACAACATTTATGAAAAATTAAATAATAGCTATCATAGATGATATGCAAGCACACATGAAAGGTTGCGTCTTTCTCTGGATTCTCAATGACTATGTTAGGGAAGTTCTGAAACAGGCCATGTCTTTTACAAATTGTTAACATCGTGATGGGGAAGGCCTTTTCATAGTCAAAGTCACTAGAATAGTTTGAAGAGTTCGGCTTGCTACTATAGAAAGGTTTACAGGGACATTCACTGTAGGCTTTCAAAATGAATCCGTTCCACAATCTTTTAGACATCTTACTCTCTATCGGAGGACTGAAAAGTTGCAATTGTATCCTCTCGATGACGAGTTGCACAATTGAACTATTATAGCTGAGAAATGGTGAGTGTTGTCTTCCACTCATCGATATTACTGGATTGTGTCTCGATATTTGGCCATCCTGTATTATTCATACTAAGGAAACTTATGTCTGGTGAACTGATTCGTGTTAATAGCTGTTGTTGAGTGTCCTTGTAAAGCTTTTCTAAGTATCAAGCATATATACTTTGCCTGCTATGGCTATGGTGATACCTTTTAATTATCAGGTCTGTTTCAGAGCTTCAAGAATACCTTTGTTGAAAATCAAGAGAACTAATTTATCTTGCTTGTATGCTTGCAAATATCCTTTGTTAGCTACATTCCTATTTTGTTAGATGCGTTGTATCAGTCCTTCCTTTCATGATAACTACAAGTTGTTCCAGGCATTTATTGTACAATTTAGCGTGGTCTGCAAGCTTGGAGATTGGTACAATACCTCTGCCAGACCGTGTGCCGTCAATCTATTTTATTATTTTGGCAAGCACAACTCCAAGGATAAAAGATTCTTGGCTTTCATTCTGTGTCTTTTATTCTGCCTATTTGCTATGCTGTCAAGTTTTATCAATCATCAAGCAGGATACTGGTAATTTGACATCTCCAGCTCTAGCTTTGGCTAAGGAAATATGTCTTGTAGTACAGGCGCACAGTCATGTCCTATTTTTGTCGATTTTTAAATTTCGAAGTATCATGGAGATCTTCAGATACATCACCACAGAAAAAAAAACATTGCAGTCATTGTTTGTGTTGATTCAGTATTACTTAACAGTGTCTAGTTACTTCTTGTTTTCTTTCAACTGGCAATTTATCTTCAACATCAGAAGTATGTTTTCCCTTTTACTGATGAAATATTTTGAGGTCTGAAAATTTGTTTGACAGAATTTGTGCGGTCTGGAGTGCTTCTGCAGTTCCATAACCCTCATTTAACTGTTTCAAATTGAGCTAAAGGAAAACCAATTCAAGACCCAACATCGTTGTATGCCTGCATCAAAAAGAGTGATTGCCAGCTCAAATGTCTATGTCTGTTCTGTTTGGATATGCTTGGCATTGCATGGAAACCCTCACATGTCCTCTCTTGCCGTTTCACACATTCCTTCTAGTCTAAACGCCCATTATGTTCTTCTGATATCTAGCTCCAGTGTTTTAGAAATCTACAATTTTGATCTTTTCCAACAACAACGTTCGGTCATAAATTATATCATATATACGTAATTTCTGTTTTAAAAAGTCACTTAGGCAAACGTGTAAGTAACAGTTAGAAATTCTTATACTAATATCTTTATTTTGTAAACATGTGCATGCCTTATCTGACCATTTTATAAATATCCAATGCATATTAGTAAAAAAAGTGTGAATGCAAACAGAATAAATAAGATTAGCGAATAATGTTGTATTGGAAATTCATTTTTTCAAAATAGCCATCATTCAAAATGGCTACCAAAAAATCAATACATATGAAGTCCTCAGATGACAGTCCTTGTCATCTGTGATGAATATATCATATGACTTTATAATAACTTCCTGCAGCAAGCGCTTAACTGATAAGTCAAAGTGAACACGGTTACTAAGGAAATGCAAATGTGTAAAGGCAGTATTAAGTTGTACTATTCTATGTAAATATGGAGGACAATGTGATAGAGTGAGGTTTGACAAATCATGTACATTTCATTTTTGTTAGATATTGTTAACGTCAATTGAGAACATTTGAGCAGTTGATGTTCCTATAACATTAATTACTTGTATGATATGAAATTCATTATGTCTGCAATCAAGGTTTTCGAAAGTTGTTTCAAATGAACAATATCAACAAAGCGAATTATCCTGTAATCAGCCAACTATTATAAATGACAGGTATAAAAATATTGTCTTGCTTTATTTATACTTGTAAAATAAAATTATCCTATTATTCTATGTTGAACAAGCGGTGATACGGATATTGCTTTTAGAGTAACAGTTCATTTTATGATCTCGTTCTTGGTCGCGTTTTAACTATGTCGCTTACTTTTGAACATTACAGACATGTATATTGTCGGAAAATATAAAGTAATTTGTACCCTCAACGAAACAGAAGAATAACCCGGGGGGGGGGGGGGGGGGGGGGGGGTCATAGGCTCGTTTTTCGTCCTGTTTATATAGCTCAAATAAATACATTTGTATATCTTCCACATTGGTTTTTTTTTTAATTTTCATCGAATAATGACTACCTTTTTTGGCTTAAAAAAACAAAGATTTTCAAAATGGCCGCCATTCAATATGGGTAATATTTCATAAAACTTTGTTCAACAAGACAATTGGAATCAGCACTATTATTCTATTACCCAGGTTTCATGTCAATATCTTCTCTCATATTATTTTCATATTTTTTTTTATTAATCTATAGAGATCAAACGGCCGCCATTTTAAAATGGCCGCCTCTTCCGCAAATTTCGACTTTCAGAGTGGGTCCATAGCTTAAAATGTTGTCCATGACATATTCTACCACTATTCCAAATTTCATGCTTTTACCACAATCTGAGCAATTTTGTCAAAAATCTGCACAAATCGACTGGACTATGTTTATCATCATGAATTATAAGGTATAAAAACTTAGATATGCACTATATTTCTCTTTTGCATCAATGTTCTAATTGGCCTGCCTATGAAACAAAATTATTTCCGAGAATATCCCACATTATGGTGGCATATATCTGCCCCCACTTGTCACTTAGTTAAGTCGTCATAATTAGCTAATAAGTCGACTTGTCAGTTAATGCAGTCTACTTGTCACTTAGTTAAGATAAGAAGATGAAACTCAGGGAGACGGATTTATAAAAAGTTTTTCCAAACTTGTTTCTGAATTTCATATTTAAACTTTATGTAACACTGTAATACTTATCTTGTAATTTTTCATTAGTAAAAACTGTTTATCATATGTTAAGTAGTAAATACAGTAGTTTTGCAAATTTGATAAATAGCCTGCTGTCTAATCCATATCGCGCAACTTTGATGCGCACCCTTTATCGCATACCCTTTATGACACCCCTACCGTTTATCGCATATCCTTTATCACACCCCTACTCTTTATTTTTTTTTTTTGCTTTAGAAAAAATTTCCTCAAAATAGGTAAATTTTTTAAATGACGTCATTGTTTGGTATGTGACGTCACGAACGTCAAGTTTTCATGTTGTATGTGACGTCACGAACGTCAAGTTTTCATATTTTTTAGCACACCAAATGCAACTATAAAAAATATAAAAACACACAAATAACTACAATTATAATAAACAAATTATTTTCAAAACAACAGCACGCATATTGTAAGGTAACCCAGGTGCTTCGGATAAGTAGTTGAGCAGTTCTTTTAAAGCTTTTTAAACAGGACAAAAGTAGAACTGAAGGTAACCCAGTGCTATGGATAAAAAAACAGTTCATATGATATAATACTCTTCTGTTGAAATATATGATAAAGCGATTAATACATGGCAAAATCAGTATCACACGCCGTATCATCCTCGACCATGGGCTGATATTGATGTCTCGGGATGATACGATACCTGGTATATGATACAGATTTTGCTATGTATTATTCTCTATTTTTAAACTAAACTGTTTTGTAAAAAATTAAAACATCTTTTAGCGTTTTTGCCCATTTCATGACATATAAAAACAGACTTATATATCTGACAAGTGCACTTAACTAAGTGAAAAGTAGACCTAATCTAATAAAGTGACAAGTAGACTAAATTACGTGACAAGTAGACTTGGTAGATACATAAGTCGACTTGTTAAACTACACCAGTGGACTTGTCAGATACACAAGTCTACTTGTCACTTAAGTAAGTTTACTTGTCAGATACACAAGTCTACTTGTCACTTAAGTAAGTCTACTTGTCAGATACACAAGTCTACTTGTCACTTAAGTAAGTCTACTTGTCAGATTATACACAAGTCTACTTGTCACTTAAGTAAGTCGACTTGTCAGATACACAAGTCTACTTGTCAGATACACAAGTCTACTTGTCACTTAAGTAAGTCTACTTGTCAGATTATACACAAGTCTACTTGTCACTTAAGTAAGTCGACTTGTCAGATACACAAGTCTACTTGTCACTTAAGTAAGTCGACTTGTCAGATACACAAGTCTACTTGTAACTTAAGTAAGTCGACTTGTCAGATACACAAGTCTACTTGTCACTTAAGTAAGTCGACTTGTCAGATTCACAAGTCTAAGTGACATGGAAAGTTTCCTAGTTTTGTGACATTGTTTTTACTGTTTTTTTAGAGACCTTAAAATTTACTTGCCCGTGCTGAGACCTGGTCAAGTAACTGTGAAGTTTTTGATATGTTTATCTGTGTCATTATATGTTTGTCAACGGTTGATTGGGGTACCGGTTCATTTCTGTATTCTTTATTTTTTTTCGCTCGTTATTCTTTATCTTTAACAATAATGGCTATTCTGTAACAACTTGATAACTGTATTCTGACGGAACATTGTTCTTTTCTGTAATCAGTATATTTTTACCCAATTCTTGAAATTTTGCAGTTATTTATTATATTATAGCACCCCATTAATCTCTATTCTCTTTTTTGCCCATTTTACTCTATTCTTTATTTTTGCCCATTTTACTCTATTCTGTATACCCCATCCACACCCTCTTATATACCGTCTGTCTAAAGGTTGGGTGAACGTGAGGTCGGACGATCTAGTAAACAGAAAATAACTGAAAATTGTCGACTGTTAACGAAACTTTTAACAGGAGATACATTCTTAGCAAACAGAGGATTTGACATATCAGAAAGTGTAGACTTTTGTGTGCGGAATTGAAAATTCCTGCATTTACCAAGGGAACACGTAAATTATTTTTTTCTTGAAATAAAGCCAACAAGAAAATTAAGTGCACGCACATGACTGTTTTCGCATACTTGTAAGTTGAACTTGTACAAAACAAATATACCATTCTACAAAAAAACTTTTAATAAAAATTGTATATAGCGTGAAAAATTATTTATTATTTTTGGCGATCAAACGGGGGGAGCCGGGTCTTACGTCCTCTACCCCCTTTTTTTCCTTGAATCAACCGTTTTAAATGGACCCAATCAGTGTTTCACATTGGTCATAGTTGTCTTTGAAAATATTTAAAATCGTCCTTAAATGGGTCCAATCATTGTTTCAAACTGGTCCGATTTGTCTTTCAATCTAATCCGAGTTTCTTTAAAAGTGGTCCGAGTTTTCTTGGTCCGACTTGTCCCAATCCTGATATTCAGTTTCTCGTTTTGACAAAACTTCCGCGTTGCTGCTATCGACAAACTGCCAACACATTCTTTTTAACCAAGAAGACGTCATTTCGAAGGCTTTTTAAGGGTAAGTTTTAAATATTTCTGTTATATCTGACTCATGTGAAGAAATGACATACTCATTTTAGCTCATTTTAAAAATATTTTTGACATTTTTGACACAACAGCAACAGGTCGATGGACATATTTCCGGGTTTCCATATCTCTTCTTCTTCGCATTAAGACGAAATGTTTAATTAATCATTTAACTAAGTGATTTTATGTTCTTCAAGGTAAAATTGTTTATGGAATCAAATTTGTAAGTTAAAAAGTGCATTTGAAAAGTGTAAGAGTTTTTGGACACCAGGCGGCGCTGAAGTTTGTCATGTGTTAACAAGTATTGTTTTTTAAAAACCTTGTATGAACCTTCATTTACAGAGGCGGATTTAGGGGCAGGGGCAAGGGGCCCGCCCCCCCCCTTTTTGGGAAAAAAATTTGGTTGCTTATATAGGGAATCACTGAAGTGCGACTAGAGCGGGCCTCCTCTTAGGTCAGTCAGTGGGCCCCACTTATGAGGGGGTCTCTCATTGGGGGGTACCGATCCCGGATCCCGCTTACTGTTTTGTCAGATTCCCGTATCCCGCTTACACTATGTACGTAAGCAATGTTATTTTTTTGTCATTTCCCGGGTCCCGCAAGACCTCATTTCCCTTTAGTTTTACTTTCACGTGTCACGCTTACAAAAAATCGGCAATCCCGCGTCACGCTTAGACCTCAATGAGACCCACTTATGAACATTTCTGGATCCGCCACTGCTTTATAATGCGTATAGAATCAAAAGTGTGCATACAATATAAAATCTTTGTATTTGAAAATTAAAATAAAATTAAGAACTGATTATTAACATCAAGTTAGGTTCCTCATCCACAGGTATGAGACAATACACCTTATCGCTAATCCCAAATCTGTCCCGCTCGAAATATGGATGTCATACAACAATCACTTTATCCATTTTGGCGTCAGATATTTTGTATTATGACGTCAAAATTTTACGAGAACCTGTGTGATGCCCAGTAATGGCCTGCAGACAAATAGCGATAGGTGTATATTAAAGATTTTACATTATTATTTACCACCAAAGGTATACATATAACTTAAACAAGTTATTTCAGAAAATAACAGGTATACTAGTACTGTTATTGGGGGAATTCTTATCAATTTATATCTCCTCCTGTCATGAATTGTGTTGAAATAACCGGTTATTTTACAAAGAAACAATGTCTGTATGTCATGTATGTTATAACGCCTTTCAGTCATCACAGTGGGTCTCATTGGGGTCTTAGCGTGACACAGGATTGGCTGATTTTTGGTATTTGGACACATGAAAGTCAAATTTTTGTGCCTGAAAACAGGAAACAAAGTTGGGCGGGACACGTAAACTTACTAAAAAAATAGAATCATAATCAGGCCTCTACAATAACTTTTTTTTCAACTTGTACATACAAGTACATACCAAAATTTACTTGTCCGAATGAAATTGTTACTTGTCCAAAAAAATTCTACTAAAAATAAACTTAGTTGATTAAAGGAAAAAAACGAATTTAAACAATATAACAGAATTTGATGTATTTCTTTTGAAATACTTTTTCAAAAATATGAGTCAAGTACAACTGCGAAACTAGTCATGTCACAGGAATAAGGTTATAGTTTCATCAATTCCAGTCTCATCAGACTCTAAACATGAGGCACCATCTGATAGGCATGTACACTCATTAGATTTGTATTCTTTTTTTTTAAGTTGAAAAAAGTTTATTCAAATGCAATCAATAAAAAGAAGAAGATGAGCCATCATAAGGTGTGATTGCCAATGAGACAACTCTCTGCAAGAAACTAACAACAATAGGTCACCATATTGCATGTATTTTTTTTTTCTACTTATAATCAAAGATGATTTTGTGAATTTTATGGTAAAAAAAAAAAATTGTGAAAAAAATTACTGGTATGGTATTTATCATAAGGAAAAGAATAAAGTAGCAAAATGAGGTACTGGTTCGTCTTGGTCCCGAAATGTCTCCTGCCTTGTCAAACTGTCTATCAACCATGTCTACTAAATATGTCTCCTACAGTGCCAAACTGTCTATTAAACTTGGAGCTGAATCTTTCGAGGTGACAACTGTGCTGTAAAGTTACCTTATCTACAAAGCGCATCATTGATTCGGATCAGTAAGACTGGTTTCCAAGAAAAGTATACCTTTTACCTATTTAAAAGTACCTGATAAAGAACCAGTTAAAAATTATCGATTGCAAGTAAGCATGTTGATGAAAAAGGTTTTGCATTTGAATAAACAGAATTCAGAAACATGTCAAAATAGTATTTGTTTTCTTGTTTTTTGTTTTTAATTACTGTGTTCATCAAAGTTGTATTAAATCTATGTTCTACAGAATAAGTGTACTTGTCCCGACGGACAAGTTTGATACAGGTTTTACTTGTCCGACCTTTTTTTTCTTTGGTTCCGGACAATCGGACAAGCGTTATTGTCGAGGCCTGATAATTGTAATAAGCGTGAAATCAAAATTTGCTGTCAAAAGTAGTGATGACTTGTTTGTATGTACGGTTTACAATCTTCGACATTCCGTTAATGGTTTTTGCATTTCGAAAACTGTATCCCTAAATGACTTCTGTACATAAATACCTAATTATAATTAAAAGAACAACAAGATCCAGTCAAAGAGACCAAAGATCAAGAGGTGCATTGCAGGATTCTTCTGTTGAGAAATCTGATTTTTCATTCTGAAAGTAATAAAGACCGGGTTGGGTGGATCCATAAAACAATTCATTTTGAAAATGTAGCATAATTTAATCTTGGTTTCATTAAAAAAAAATATGCATGTACTTCCGTTTAATTCAATACTTTTATACGCAAAATACGCACTGCCACAATAGCAGATAAAAGGCATATACATGTGCAATACAATATACACAACAAAATATATAATCATATTACAACATTTTCATTGACACATATATATTGGCAATATCTTCCAAGTACCCTTCTGTGAAAAACTAATTGCTGTACCCAGGAAGTATTAAAGAAATTCAAAAACAAAATATATGTTTTGCAAACTTGGCATGGACAATGAGTACATAATTCAGGGGTGGATTCAAGAGGTACGGCGGTCATTTTTTTCTGGAATTTATTTTTGTTCATTTAGGGGCATTTTTGTCATGTTTTGCTAGCTCCCACGCTTTGGCCAAAAATGTAGCTGGTTTTTTTTTATTGACAGCTTTTCTCCGATAAACGAAAGATTGTCGTATTCATGCAAAAATGTTAACTCGTATTAAGAGTTCAGGCCCTCGCGAGTGGGAGAGTCGATCGCGGGGAGGGACTGAATTATTCGGGTTATTGGGAAACAAAAATCTTGGGGCCCTATAGTAACACGTCAGCCATGAGAAAATACAAGGATTTGTATAGTGAGACAAATCCTTGAAAATGTAGTATTCTAGTAGTTGTGCCCGTTTACAAATGGAAAAGTTGCTGAATTTTTCGTTTCTGTTCTCTAACTTAAGTTAGCCTCAACCAAATTTTGATAGTGATTTTTACCGTTCTTCAGTTATGTCCCTTTATAACTTTATATGATATGCGAGCGGGGGCAACTTCTGTGTCCCATGGACACATTCCCAATTTATTTGTATATGGAATCATTATAAGGTGTACATGTCCTACCGGCAGCTGTCACCCGACGTTGACCTCATTTTCATGGTTCAGTCAGTCAACGATATAACTCTCTCTATAGAGTTTTTACAGAAAATTAACATACATTTGTTATTATGGACTAAAAAATCAAAGAACTGTGATAACATATGTATGTTACATGTTTCAAAGGAACAACATACATCATTAGTTTTGTTAAAATGTATACAAGTTCTATTGATATTACTATTGTCTTTATGTACATGTATGCTCAACTATAGAAAGATATAACAGTTCATAGTTTGCCAATCATGCATAGTACACATATGTTATTACAGAAAAAGTACAAGAATGTCTGTAATAACTGAAGGGTGGGGGTGGGGGGGGGGGCAGTTGAAGTGTGCCTCTGGGTGTGGAATATTCTCGCTGTGTTGATGACCAATTGTTGGCCTTTGGCTGTTTTCTGCTCTCTGGTTTTGGTTGTTTTCTCTTTGACACATTCCTTGTTTCCATTCACTATTCTGTTTAATCTGTTTACATGTTTTAAATTTTAAACAGTTTGATGAAGGCCCACATGTAATCCCATATTGACGGTTGAAGAACTTGCTGTACCAACAGATTTCACTTTGGGTATTTAATTGTATTGATACTTAGTAATGGACTTTATTTTAACACGTTTCTTTAAAAATCATCCTTAACCATTTTTCATTTTTAGCTCACCTGACCTGAAAGGTCAAGTGAGCTTTTCTCATCACTTGGCGTCCGTCGTCCTGCGTCCGTCGTCCTGCGTCCGTCGTCCGTAAACTTTTACTAAAATCTTCTCCTCTGAAACTACTGGGCCAAATTTTACCAAACTTGGCCACAATCATCCTTGGGGTATCTAGTTTAAAACATGTGTCCGGTGACCTGGCCATCTAACCAAGATGGCCGCCATGGCTAAAAATAGAACACAGAGGTAAAATGTATATTTTGGCTTATATCTTTGAAACCAAAACATTTAGAGCAAATCTGACATGAGGTAAAATTGTTAATCAGGTCAAGATCTATCTGCCCTAGAATTTTCAGATGAATCGGACAACCCGTTGTTAGGTTGCTGCCCCTGAATTGGTTATTTTAAGGAAATTTTGGAGTTTTTGGTTATTATCTTGAATACTATTATAGATAGAGATAAACTGTAACAGCAATAATATTCAGCAAAGTAAAACCTACAAATAAGTCAACACGACCAAAATTGTCAGTCAACCCCTTAAGGAGTTATTGCCCTTTATAGTCAATTTTTAACAAATTTTCGTCAGTTTTTGTAACTTGTACAAAAATCTTCTTCTCTGAAACTACATGGCCAAATTAAACCAAACTTGGCGATAATTATCATTGTGGTATATAGTTTGAAAAATGTGTCTAAGGCCATAATAAATAATAGGTTTGTTTGCCCAAACGCTACCTACCCAAAAAAAAAGCTGCCTACTCAAATTCTTTTATTGTCCTGATTTGAAGAAGTTTTTTTTTAATCAAAAAGGCATGAAGACTAATAAACATCTGATACTAAATTTTCTTTTTTTTAATAAAAAAAAGAAAATGCCTACCTACCTACCCACTGTCTCAACCTTTGGGTAGGGTTTGGGCAAACCAAAATATTTTTAAGTGTGGCCTAATGACACCGCCTACCAAACAAAATGGCCGACATGGCTAAAATTAGAACATAGTGGTAAAATGCAGTTTCTGATTTATATCTGTAAAACTAAGACATTTAGGGCAAATCTTTCAAGATTTAAATGTCCATCAGAATAAGATCTATCCCCTCGCAAATTTTCAGATGAATCTGACAACTCGTTATTGGGTTGCTGCCCTAAAATTGGTAATTTTAAGGAAATTTTGCAGTTTTTGGTTATTATCTTGAATACTATTATAGATATAGATAAACTGTAAACAGCAATTTTGTTCAGCAAAGTAGGATCTACAAATAAGTCAACATGATAAAAATTGTAAGAATACCCCTTAAGGAGTTATTGCCCTTTGTAGTCAATTTTGAACAAATTTTCGTCATTTTTGTAACTTGTACAAAAATCTTCTTTTCTAAAACTATGGGCCATATTAAACTAAACGTTGGCACAATCATCACTATGGTATCTATTTAAAAAAAGTGTCTAATGACCCCACCTACCAACCAAGATGACCGACATCAGTAAATACAGTAACAGGTGAGCGACACAGGCTCTTGAGAGCCTCTATTTTTTTTTAACAAGTTATGTTGAATTCATACCTGTCAACTGACCCGTATTTTGCGGGTGTGACCCGAGATTTTCACAATTCTGAGGGATCACCCGGGACACCCGCCGGGTCATTGAAATAACCCGGGAATACCGAAAATGACCCGATTTCACCCGTATTTCTTAGCCTTGAGATTGATTTAGTAATATTCCTTTGATATACCGGCAAATTCGTAATTTCATCCATGAACAGGAAGTTCATCTAACTATGTAAACTGTCAAATTAAGTGCATGGCTTTATTTGACAGCTTTGGTGTCAAACACACTGTTAATTAACACAAATTACCTTAGCTTTAGGTCGTAAATAAATTGCACTATAAACATAAACAAACATATTTCAACTAGTTACTTCCCCTTATTTGTCACCATTCAAAATTATTCCTTATTTTTCGCGTTTTATGGATGAAAAAGATTAAATCATAAAAATATAAAATTCAAATACATATTGAAAAATAACTTTTCGTTATTTTCATACCTTTATACAATATTTAAAAAAAAGTTGCAAATTATTTTTTACATTTATACTTCTATTAACTGTATTACTATATTTGATCATAGTCTTATTTCCTTGCTATTGAGAACTATCATTTTAGAAGGCAACTTCGCCAATATTCATAAACTGTAAATATACATTTGAAAAATAAATTGAAGTGTTAGATAAATACTAAAAATAAAGAAGAAAAGACTCTGTTACACAAATTTATAAAAATCTTCAAAAGTGCACTGACATACAAATTAATAATAAGACTTAAAATGACTTAACCAAGTGAACATGCATTGATGTTTTGGTATCTTTGATATGCATTGTAAGAAAATGTACCATAAATACTGAAATTCAGCTCGCAAAAAGTTCGTATATCCTATGACCTGAGATTTTATTCTTCAATGCAGGTCATGACCTGCATTTTCATCGTCACAGGTTGACAGGTATGTGAATTTGAGGATCTTTTAACAGATGTTTTGGAACTTTTACAATGTAATTTGTAATCAAAATTTTGAAGCGTGTATGGAAATTACAAGGAAAATAAAAATGTCATACTAACTGTCTCATTAAATATATTATTCAACGTACAATCAGTGCAATAAGGAAAGATATGAGATAAACATTATATACATATATCGATATATGTGTAAAGGTAGAGACAGGGGTGTCCTGCTTTCCCTTGTATAAAGCACCCTATATTTTTAGATTTTAATCGTGTACAGTGAATCTTAAAATATATATTTGATAAGGCCCAGATATTTTTACCTTTTAATTGTGTATGGTGAATCTACAAATTTATTTTATAAATCCCCAAATATTTTTAGCTCACATGGCCCACAGGGCCAAGTAAGCTTTTCTCATCACTTGGCGTCCGTCGTCTGTCGTCCATCATCGTCGTCCGTTAACTTTTACAAAAATCTTCTCTAAAACTACTGGGCAAAAATTAAACCAAACTTGGCCACAATCATCACTAGGGTATCTACTTTAAAAATGTGTCCGATGACCTGGCCTGCCAACCAAAATTGCGGACATGACTAACAATAAAACATAGGGGTAAAATGCAGTTTTTGGCTTATATCTCTGAATCTAAAGTTAAAGGTTAAAATGTACAACAGTTTTAAATCTATCTGCCCTGAAATTTTCAGACGAATCAGACAACCCATTGTTAGGTTGCTGCCCCTGAATTGGTAATTTTAAGGAAATTTTGCAAGTTTTGGTTATCTTAAATATTATTATAGATCTGTAGATAGAGATAAACTGTTAACAGAAATTTAATGTTCAGCAAAGTACAATCTACAAAATAAGTCAACATGACCAAAATTTTCAATTGACCCTTAAGGAGTTATTGCCCTTTATAGTCAATTTTTAACAATATTTTTCATAAATTTTTGCAATCTTTTACAAAAATCTTCTTCACTTAATATACTGGGCCAAAAAGAATTAAACTCTGTGAGTGAGCTACAATTTTCAGTAAGGTATCTTGATTGAAAAATATATCGGATGACACTGCCATCCAACCAACATGGCTGACATGGCTAAAAATAGAACATAGGGATTTACTATATAAGTCTAAGGAAAAATTGTAAAAAAACCCAATTTCAAATGGTCACAAGCCAGTAGCCTGTAATTCAGTGGTAATGTCTTTAGTTGCTGTACATGTATATATCATATTGGTTTTTCGTTTCTTGATTTGTACAAAAATCTGGCCTAAAGTTGGTCCGAGGATACAGTTATCGTCCTTTGATTTTCGTTGTCTACAAATATAGTCCCTAGTGTGAACAGTGTATAACTTGAACATTTTTTTTGATACACTTTCCAAATTTATTCCTTTATAAGTTTATGTTATGCATGAAATATAAAGTATGAGGATGATATTACATGTGAAAAAAAGATTTGGGTGATGAATTGTAATGTAAAGTAATGATTTTGTCCAGTTGAAGAAGGTCAAGAATTAGTATGTCTGAAGCTGTCAAACTGAATTATAGACCCCTTATAACATAGAATTGGCCATGTTTTAAGTTAGAGCTGGTAGACTTTTCTATAATTTTGATATTATTTGTCCCAAAAGTAGCACTACACTGTAAAAACTTTTTGAGATGCAGCAGATGCGATTTTTTTAATTTGAATTTATTGTCTAAAAGAAATGCACTACGAAATAAGTGTGTTCTCAGTCCTTTCTCGTTGGAAGTGCTTTACATTTGTCATTTTGGAGCCTTACTTATAGATTGCTGTTTGGTTAAGGTTTTGCTCATTATTGAAAGCTCTCTGGTGAAGAGTCATCCCTTTAGCAATCATGCCACATCTTCTTACTTTTAACAGTATTTTACAAAAACAAGAAAAAAACATTTCTGACTGACAAACCCAATTTCGACAAATGGTAGCTACCAGTACTTTTACATTTTCATATTATGGATTAAGTGCTATCATGGCTCTGGTCCTTGTGATTGATTGAAAAATCAATGTTTATGACATTTCTGTGTAATAACTTGCAAAACATTTAACCAAACCTTTTAAAGTTTTAATATTTGTTGTTTCTCATGTCAAAATGGAGATTAAGTGTGATAGTGCAAATCTTCTTTCATGCTGTTCAGGAGTTATGGCCCTTGATTGTTTCAACAATGACATTAAAATGTAAGCAAAATTTGTACATCATTTTTACAGCATCTTTTTAAAAAAGAGTAATTTTGTTTTAAAGTTTATCTAATTTACTTGTATATGGTGGAATGTAGTAAAAGGACAAGGTTAGAGGATAATCATAATTTGGAGAAAATACAGATTTTATCAACATTAATATTTAAAGGTATTGGGGCAATCTAAATATGACATCATGATTTCAACAACAATTGAAATATTCCTCGTAAAATTACAACTCCTGTATACAAACATATTTAACCCCTCCTCATTCTTTATGTTCCTGTCCCAAGTCAGGAGCTTGTAGTTCAATGGCTATCACTGGTTCTTGTCTGTCATATATGTCAGTGTTCTCCCCAGGCTGTTATAGCGTCGCGGTACCGCGGCGCTATATTTTTTCACCGTGATGCTATAATAATTCCCGCGACGCTATAATTATTTTGAAGATGCTATTTTACTTGTCCTCAATTTTGAACTTTCATCTATTATCGATTATGATCATAAAAATTATATCACCTTTAATTGTAATCCCTTTAAGTCGGACACTAAAGGCAATTAAGAGATTAAATAGCTAGGTGTTAATTGCCCTCAGGGTGATAACTGTTTGGATGCGAATATCCCAAGCTGACACTTGTGGCATGACTAAAACCACGTGTCTGCAATCGCCAATTTCGACATGGAAAAATGCAATCACAAAACAATTCGAAATCTACGTTTTGTATTACGAAATTTCAAAGATTGAAACGATTTTTTTTCTTTTAAAAAAAGGTCGTTTATTTGTGCAACTCTCCAAAAATTACTTTCTTTCTCTTCCGGTAATACGAGAGCAAGAATTTTGGTTTAGAGCTAAAATAAGTTTAATACTTCTTTAAAAAGTTATCTTAATTTTATGTTTAATCCATTTAATGCATTAAAAGCGTCTTATTCATTCACAATCTCTTGTCAAACAATGTTTATTGTCGGACTCATTTTCGTAAATTTTTCTACGGCCGCCATTGCACATTTTTGTGTAAACTACGGATCGGAACCGGAACAGATATGACAAAAAACCGCATTTTCACGATAATGACAACAGATGGACAGTAGACAGAAAAAATATACCAAGAGAGAAAACTACACATTAACAGACTATTTGTTAGATAACTTTGTTAAAAATATATATCATTTTGATGTAAAGATAAGAAACAACTGGGACTAATTCATTGAGTGCCATGAAACAATGAATTTCATAAACATGATAAAAACAAAATTTAAATTGATTTTTTTTTTTTTGTTACTTTATCTTTACTTGATATAATATAAAAAATAGTTAATTTTGTGTACTATATATTTAGTTTTGTATATATACAGGTTGATCTATAATGAACCATTCATTCATCATTCATTTGACTTATTGTTGGGTAACTGAAACCACATATTTATTTTTATTTGGCACAAGAGGAAAAAAAATTTCTGTAACTATAAATGAATAAAGAAAACATAAACTGAAACAACTGTTTTTGTGGTTATAGTTTAATTGTATTCTCAGTTATGAATTGAACAATATAAACTTAAACATATAAAGGAAATAGAGCATCAACACGACGCGACAAACGACATTAAAAAAAATACAGTTATTTTTTTTTACGCAAAATGTGATGCTATCCAAAATTTCTGGGGAGAACACTGTATGTCTTTCGTAAATTGGTTAAATTGTTATAAATTAGGCCGTAAGTTTTCTCAATTGAATTGCTTCATATTTTTCATGTTGGGGCCTTTATAGCTGACTATACGGTATGGGTTTTTCTCATTGTTGAAGGCCTTACCGTTGCCTATAATTGCTTACATCCACTTTATTTGAACATAAGTGGATAGTTGTTTCATTGGTAATCATACTGTATCTCCTTATTGTTATAAACATACAATGATTTATCTTTCTTTTACAGCATATAATGGCAAGTTGGGATGAGGTAAGTTTTTCTTCTTAAAAGTCAGTGTTCATGTGACCTATGTTGTTTATTAAATGTAAAGAAAGGTACAGGCGTGCAGTATTCTTAGGGGGAGAACAGGAGAAATCAAAATGACTACAGTGAAAAGAATTTCAATATACTAGTTCAAAATTCCAGGACACAAACAAAGAGACATAAGATATCAAAGGACATTCACAACTCTTTTAAGTCGAAGAGAAACTGACGACGTCGTGGCAAAAAATGAAAAACAATCAAATAAATAAACATTCTTCAAAACTTTACATAGAAAATTAAAGACCCTACAATACTAACCCCAACAAAAACTGAGGCTCCATCTCAAAAATGATGCATAATACAATTGTCTAAAGATTTTTCTAAAAAAAAATCTGAAATTATAGACAATTTCTTTCCTTCTTCATAGTCATTGTATTTAATATAAGCTATTATAGCGAACCCTATGATAGTTTTCCATAGATTCACCTGCAAGTTACCTGTCGATTTAAACTTTTGTAAGTTCTATTGTCCCATCTAACAAATACAACAGGTATTGTTCTCTGTATAGTTCATTCACCAAGACCTTTAAATTTCTTCTAGGAGAAATATATCATACATTGATTAATTTACCTGACCAAAAAATTATCTGTTTTTTTATTGAAATACTTCTATAAACTCACATAAACTGTATGCAATATTGTATTTATTCAATATATCATTAAAATATTTTCAATCTGTTCAATATAAAATCTGTTTTAATAATAAAAAGTTTATTTTAGACACATTTTTTAGTATTTTCCAATAAATTTGCATGTTTTTATTGTTGTTAATTTATAGACTATGTTTATGAAGACTTTAATTTAAAAATAATAATATTCAAATTTTTATTTATCAAACACACAAAAATATTTATTGAATATTTGATCAGAAATCAACTTTTAATTTTTAAATCATTATTAATATTGAACACATTAAAAAACAAGTTTTTGGTTTTGAATAAATACAACACCACATGCAGTTTTGTGAATCCTTTCTTAGTATTGGTATAAGTATTTTTTCATCATTGACAGTTCAATTTTTTGTTCAGGTAAATTAATCAATGAGTGATATATTTCTCCTAGAAGAAATTTAAAGGTCCCAGTGAATAAACTACACAGAGAACAATACCTGTTGTATTTGTTAGATGGGACAATAGAACTGCCAAAAGTTTAAATCAACAGGTAACTTGCAGGTGAATCTATGGAAAACTATCATAGGGTTCGCTATAAAACTGTAAACATGTAGCTTATTAAATTCAATTATTACATTTATAACACATTTTTATATTCTAGAGGAAAATGTAAAAACTTTGTTTTGCTTACAGAAACTTCTTACAGCTGCAGGGAAGGGGAATATAAAAGAAGTAGAATCATGTGTAAAGAATGGAGCTAGTTTGGAATGTAGAAATTTTGTAAGTGAAGTAAAATGTATTTATTATATATAGTACACACAATATGAATCAGTTAAACATTGCTCTTGTTAGTGTTCAGTGATTCAATGTTAATTTCTGGTTATTATACGCCACGCAACTCATTGCGTGGCGGAGGGTATAATGTTTTTGACCCGTCCGTCCGTCAGTCCGTCCGTCATTCCGTCCATCAGTCCTGTTTCTTGTCATCGCAACTCCTCTTAAACCACATAACAGAATTCCACGAAACCTTTTCAGATAATAAAGACATACTAGGTAGTTGTGCATATCGTTGGGAAATTGCGATTCAATTTTTTTTTAGGAGTTACGCCCCTTTGAACTTATTTACTTTAATGTACTACTGCAACAGTTTGTCATCGCAACTCCTCTGAAACCACACAACAGAATTTCACGAAACCTTTTCAGATAATAAGGACATACTATGTAGTTGTGCATATCGACGGGAAAATTGCGATGCAATTTTTTTTCTAGGAGTTACGCCCCTTTGAACTTATTTACTTTAATGTACTACTGCAACAGTTTGTCATCGCAACTCCTCTGAAACCACACAACAGAATTTCACGAAACCTTTTCAGATAATAAGGACATACTATGTAGTTGTGCATATCGACGGGAAATTGCGATTCAATTTTTTTTTCTAGGAGTTATGCCCCTTTGAACTTATTTATTTTAATGTACTACTGCAACAGTTCATCGCAACTCCTCTCAAACCACACAACAGAATTTCACGAAACCTTTTCAGATAATAAGGACATACTATGTAGTTGTGCATATCGACGGGAAATTGCGATTCAATTTTTTTTCTAGGAGTTACGCCCCTTTGAACTTATTTACTTTAATGTACTACTGCAACAGTTTGTCATCGCAACTCCTCTGAAACCACACAACAGAATTTCATGAAACCTTTTCAGATAATAAGGACATACTATGTAGTTGTGCATTTTGACGGGAAATTGCGATTCAATTTTTTTTCTAGGAGTTACGTCCCTTTGAACTTATGTGCTTCAATGTACTTCTGCAACAGTTTGTCATCTCAACTCCTCTAAAACCACACAACAGAATTTCATGAAATTTTGTAGATAATAAGGACGTACTATTTAGATGTGCATATTGGCAGGAAATTAATTTTTCTTATACAATTTTTTTTTCTTACACTTATTTAATTTCTCCAATGACAATGTGGGGACGTTGGGTATGTGAGCGTGCTCAATAACATGAATAAGGTTCTTTAATTGCAAAAAGTCATCAAAATATTAAGAAACATTATTACACATCCCGAATGTATATAGAACTCTTGTATTCCACAAAAACAGTGCAAAACGTTATTTCACAACACCAATATATACAACTCCTGTATTCAACACAAACAGTGAGAAACATCAGTACACAACATCAATGTATCCAACACCTATATACCCCAATAAAACAGCGGAAAAAAACACATTAAGTACATCATGTACATGAAGTAGAAGAAGAATGCCATGGCCAGACGAAAAGACAAACAACAGCCCCAAACAAACTTGAAATACTTCATTACACTGATGAATACCACTCCAGTTTGTATGTCAAAGGGTTGCTGTCTGATACTTCATAACTGTATACAAGTGAAATATTGTGATTTACTTCATTACACTGATGAATACCACTCCAGTTTGTTTGTCAACGGGTTGCTGTCTGATACTTCGTAACTGTATACAAGTGAAATATTGTGATTTACTTCATTACACTGATGAATACCACTCCAGTTTGTTTGTCAAAGGGTTGCTGTCTGATACTTCATAACTGTATACAAGTGAAATATTGTGATTTACTTCATTACACTGATGAATACCACTCCAGTTTGTTTGTCAAAGGGTTGCTGTCTGATACTTCATAACTGTATACAACTGAAATATTGTGATTTACTTCATTACACTGATGAATACCACTCCAGTTTGTTTGTCAAAGGGTTGCTGTCTGATACTTCATAACTGTATACAACTGAAATATTGTGATTTACTTCATTACACTGATGAATACAGTACATTCCGTGACATAGTCTGAAAAATGTCGCAGGTTTTAAAAAGGATCAGCATCAGCGACCTAAATGTCGATGATTGATTACCTGTTGTCAATCAAATCATCAGCTGATAATAAGTGCAATAAAATCAGCCAAGCGTGCATGGTCGGCCGCACATGCTACTTTATATTATGTAATTAGTAATGATAATGTTACAGGTAAAATCGATAATTACATAATAGACATTTAAAAGGCATGAACGGTTTTCAGATTGTTTCAGTTCAGTTCTAATTATTTAATTTACCAATAAAAGAAATATGGTTTTTTTCAGGTCTGTCCGAGAAAGAAACATTCTACACATTATTGTTCTCTTATTTATCTTCTCAGTTTATCTTTTTTACGATTCGAATATAAATTCAAATATCCTTTCCTTTCCGTTCTTTTCTCATTACTTCTACATTCAGTTATATGTTCTAGTATTTTGTAGATTAGTTTTCTTTTAAAAAAAACATGAGTTTCCTGTCTTTATTCATATTTGAAAACGTAATGTGAGGGAGGGAAAGAGGGGTCCTGATCCCTGATCGGGCAAAAAATACCCAAAATCTCCAAAATCCCGGGCTTAAAAATACGAAATCCCGAGGTCCCAAATTCGAAAAAGAATTTCCTGATCCCGAAAGGATCACTCTCGAAATCCCAAGCTTAAAAACACCCGATCCTGAAGTCCCGATAAAGGTCCTATCCCCCTCTTATACCTATTCTCAAAACGTGAAATATTACTGTAATAAGAAATACACGAATGAAACAGCTGATGGAACATCTATTATTGAAAAATTGTTTTTCGTTTGTAAGATACGATGTTTATTTTTATTGTAATAAAATATTTGAATGGGAAGAGAATTTGATCGAACATTTAAATGTATTGCTGGTGAAAGCGGGGTCAAGGTTGAAACGATAATATCACGTGTGTACTTGTGTTTAAAACTTTGGGGTTTCCTGTTCAATTTCATGGATAAAATTATCAATCGGAACTTTTGACGAAGAAATAACTCTTCAATAATTATTGTACTGCATAGCGAGAACGGCCGAGTAGTTACGATTGATAAAATTATAAAAGAAATTATTAGCCTAGCATGTAACTATGTCCAGTGTTTATTCTTTGTAAAAAAACACAACGTCATATTCAACAGGATTAAAACTCTATGATAACAAAAAATCGAGATTTTCTTCTCAGTAAAATAGTTTGCAGCAAAAAAAAATATCTCCGAGATTTTTTCTAGGTAAAATAGAATGCATCAAATTTTCTCAATTATAATTTAAAACTTACTGAATAGCGTAAATATGTGTTTACATAAAATTTCGATATTTTCTTTTGTACTTGAACAAGAACATGTAGGATAAAAAAATATATACGTTTCAGAAATCAGTCACAAACAGTAGAGGGTCACTACTTGATAAGGCAATTTGTGTATAATTAGTAAAACTCTTTGAAGCCCCCCTATGAGTGTACAACACATTGAAGATATCTTTTTGAATGATTTGTGTAGCCTTGAAAAAGACAGTTATGAAATAGTTTCTGCTGCATCTCTCGTTTATACCATGTTGATCTCCTAAATACCGGACTATCACGCTGACTTTCCAATTCTGACGGAATAGAGATAATATTTCTAGTCTATGGCAGTGACTAAGTTTAGATTTCGGCATTATCGTAAACGATCTTTTCTCTGAATGTGCATTTACAATACTGAATAAATAATCTTTATTTACAAGTCGTTATATATACATGTAGGATATATTTTAATCATATAACTTTAATATTTACAACCATATGGAGGTAGGCATGTATTTCCTTTCACTAAACATGCCGGTGTCACTTTTAATAAACATACTTCAGGGCCGTAACTAGCCTCTTGTAATTGTGAGGCAAAACATTTTGGGCGAGGGGTCTGGGGGCCGCTTCAGGCCCCCAGAAGCTCTGAGCGAATTAACGCAAAATCGTGCATTCTGAGCGTTTCTCGGACTCTTTCTTACATTGAAACATAATGAATTTTTAGCTATTTTTTTCCGACAATATTCTGGTCTCAAAGCAAAAACAAAGATTCATTGTAATTTAAGACTTCAAGTCTTTTAGGTTTTAGGGACACCATTAAAAGGCCGATATGTAGGATGAAGCAAATATCGTTATTCTCATAATCATCAATACCAGATCTGTCTGTCTGTTCTGGTCTTGTATTGTGCTTAGACTTTGGGTATTTTAAATGACTAGATTAAAAATATAGTGACAGTGCAGTATTATACTTTAAAATAAACAGAAGATGTGGTATGATTGCCAATAAGACAACTACCCACAAAAGACCAAAATGACACAGAAATTTACAACTATAGTTCACTGTACGGCCTTCAACAATGAACAAAGCCCATACCGCTTAGTCAGCTATAAAAGGCCCCGATAAGACAATGTAAAACAATTCAAAGGAGAAAACTAACGGCCTTATTTATGTAAAAAAATGAAAGAAAAAAAAACAAATATGTAACACATAAACAAACGACAACCACTGAATTACAGGCTCCTGACTTGGAACAGGCACATACAGTCGACTCTCGTTATCTCGAAGTCAGCCGGACCGGAGAAATATTTCGAGATACACATAGTTCGACTCAAACGAAAACCGGAAGTTTGACTGAACAAGGAACACAACTCTTGCCTAGCATGGTAAAGCTAAAATAAATCAAGGTGAATATGGGAAGGGGATTGATATTCTGGTATCAGATCGATGTATTTGTATGTCATGGTCTTTCGTTATTATAATAACATTGTTTTACTTATTCAATTGTTTCAGTTACAATTGTTTCCTATGCCTATTATCCGAGAGAGTAATTTCAATCGATAGTTTCGTTATTCAGGTCGTTTAAAGTTGACAAAATTGTTTATTCTCGGATACAAAAGACTTTTAAAAAATTTAAATTCCTCTTCATTTTGTTTTATCTCACTCTTTCTTTTAATAAAAGAAAATACAACAAGATTAAAGACGCCGATTGAGTAATTTTTAGGTGATCATCAACGGAAGTCATAATCCTTACTTTATACACACCCAAGCTCATTATCATTTTTAAATTATTTGATACCAGGAATTGGGTGGCCTTACTTTAATTTAAACCATGTCAGCAATCTAGTCTTTATCTGCAAAAAAAAAACCAGTTTTGTATTCTTTGAAATCAAATTCAATTCCCCATGAAGGAACGACCATTTTTATTATGTGTCCAGTCAGCAGTAGAATCGTATAGTCTTAAAATATTTTCTGGCATAATATCTGGACATCAATGGACATGCAACATCGCAAAATCTGACGTTTACAAATGAAAGTTAACACCCAGACTATAGTAATACAGTATAATTGGACCATAAATGAACATTTTTTTTATTTTTTTTACTTTTTTTTTTTTTTTGAAATTTCAAACATGAGGCATTTGCCTCATTTGCCTCAATGTAGTTACGGCCCTGTACTTGACAATTATCATGCATGTCTCCGCAATGTCTATCACAAATACATGTATGAAACTAATGGGAAATAATATTTTTTTTAATATTAAAGTATGTGTTTTTAAAGAGAAATATATATTAAACTCATTTCCAAAACAACTTTCCAGTGAATTTATTTCTGCTCTTAAAAATTAATTGATAAAAGATGAGTTTTGTTCTTTTTCTCAAATCAGTTAAAAATCAAAGAAATAAAGGATAATTGTGTTGACAAGCATTCTTAAATAATCTTGTTTTTGTTTTATTTATTCAATTAATGAACTTGATTAAGAACAAAAGCTTTAACCTATAAAATCTGACAAGCCGGCTTCACAAGATTAAAATAAAATAAAAATTTAACAAATATTTTATTTACTGGTGAAACATCAAAAACAAGACTAAATAATACCAAGAATGCTACAAATAACTAAAGAAAAAAGGGACAGCTTTAACCTATAAAATCAGACAAGGTCACAAGATTAAAAAAAAGGAATTACACACATACATTGTTCATGTACCAATTCAAAACATATTCTTTTATATATAAAACCAAAATCCTTTAAAATGACAACTTGTTTTAGCACAAACAAGAGAAATAAAATAAACAAACACCATTATTTTTTTTTATTTACTGATTTCCTTAAAAAAAAAAATCTTTTTTTATTATTTGTAATTATCCATTCAATAGATATTATATTAATTAAATAAATAGGAAGATGGTTATAAATATATATTACATTTAAGATTTAGTTTTTATTAATATTTGAACAAATATTAGATTAAGAATAAATTCTTTAAGATACAGCAGGTGAAGAATATAAAACAGATATATTCTTTAATGTTTTATTCTGACAGACAAAATAACTGAAAAGCATAATAAAAGTTATATTTTTTCTTAATTCTGCAAGGACAACACAGGTAAATTTACCTGTACAGCTAAATATTATGTAATCAAGACATGAAACCTTCTACCTGTTAAAGGATTTAAAACACCTGGCTGATCACCTTTAATTATCCCAGCAGGTAGTCTGACCATCAGCCAGTGATTTATGACCCCCCAATAAAAGCCCAGCATTTAATGCCAGGCATACAAGATGCTGATGATTTTTCAGACCATGTCACAGTGTGTACTGTACCACTCCAGTTTGTTTGTCAAAGGGTTGCTGTCTGATACTTCATAACTGTATACAACTGAAATATTGTGATTTACTTCATTACACTGATGAATACCACTCCAGTTTGTTTGTCAAAGGGTTGCTGTCTGATACTTCATAACTGTATACAACTGAAATATTGTGATTTACTTCATTACACTGATGAATACCCCTCCAGTTTGTATGTCAAAGGGTTGCCGTCTGATACTTCTTAACTGCATACAACTTAAATATAGTGATTTACTTCATTACACTGATTAATACCATTCCAGTTTGTATGTCAAAGGGTTGCCGTCTGATACTTCTTAACTGCAAACAACTGAAATATTGTGATTTACTTCATTACACTGATGAATACCACTCCAGTTTGTATGTCAAAGGGTTGCTGTCTGATACTTCGTAACTGTAAACAACTGAAACATTGTGATTTATTCATTACACTGATGAATACCATTCATGTTTGTTTGTCAAAGGGTTGCTGTCTGATAATTGTTAACTGCATACAACTGAAATATTGTGATTTATTTTATTATACTTTATGACACTTAACATACACTTTCATGGTATTCTATAAAAAAATTCCTTTGGTTTTACATAAATTTTGCATCATCATGACACAAGACATGACACATGATCATACAACAATCATTTACCAATTCTGTATTAAACATGACATGTGGCACCTGATCATACAACATTCATTCACCACTCCTGTACTGAACATGACATGAGACACCTGATCATACAACATTCGTTACCACTCCTGTACTGAACATGACATGTGACACCTGATCATACAACATTCATTAACCACTCCTGTACTGAACATGACATGTGACACCTGATCATGCAACATTCATCCACCACTCCTGTACTGAACATGACATGTGACACCACATCATACAACATTCATCCACCACTCCTGTACTGAACATGACATGCGACACCTGATCATACAATATTCATCCACCACTCCTCTACTGAACATGACATGTGACACCACATCATAAAACATTTATTAACAACTCCTGTACTGAACATGACATGTGACACCTGATCATACAATTTTCATTTACCACTCCTGTACTGAACATGACATGCAACACCTGATCATACAACATTCATTACCACTCCTGTACTCAACATGACATGTGACACCACATCATACAACATTCATTCACCACTCCTGTACTGAACATGACATGCAACACCTGATCATACAACATTCGTTACCACTCCTTTACTGAACATGACATGTGACACCACATCATACAACATTCATCCACCACTCCTCTACTGAACATGACATGTGACACCACATCATACAACATTTATTAACAACTCCTGTACTGAACATGACATGTGACACCTGATCCTACAATTTTCATTTACCACTCCTGTACTGAACATGACATGCGGCACCTGATCATACAACATTCATTACCACTCCTGTACTCAACATGACATGTGATACCACATCATACAACATTCATTCACCACTCCTGTACTGAACATGACATGCAACACCTGATCATACAACAATCATTACCACTCCTGTACTGAACATGACATGTGACACCACATCATACAACATTCATCCACCACTCCTCTACTGAACATGACATGTGACACCACATCATACAACATTCATTTACCACTCCTGTACTGAACATGACGTGACACCTGATCATACAACATTCATTTACCACTCCTGTACTGAACATGACATGTGACACCTGATCATACAACATTCATTTACATCTCCTGTACTGAACATGACATGTGACACCTGATCATACAACATTCATTTACTACTTCTGTACTGAACATGACATGTGACACCTGATCATACAACATTCATTCACCACTCCTGAACTGAACATGACATGTGACACCTGATCATACAACATTCATTCACCACTCCTCTACTGAACATGACATGTGACACCACATTGTACAACATTCATTTACCACTCCTGTACTGAACATGACATGTGACACCTGGTCATACAACATTCATTCACCACTCTTGTACTGAACATGACATGTGACACCTGATCATACAACATTCATTTACCACTTCTGTACTGAACATGATATGTGACACCTGATCATACAACATTCATTACCACTCCTGTACTGAACATGACATGTGACACCTGATCATACAATATTCGTCCACCACTCTTGTACTGAACATGACATGTGACACCTGATCATACAACATTCATTTACCACTCTTGTACTGAACATGATATGTGACACCTGATCATACAACATTCATTTACAACTCCTGTACTGAACATGACATGTGACACCTGATCATACAACATTCATTTACCACTTCTGTACTGAACATGACATCCGACACCTGATCTTACAACATTCATTCACCACTCCTGTACTGAACATGACATGTGACACCTGATAATACAACATTCATTCACCACTCTTGTACTGAACATGACATGTGAAACCTGATCATACAACATTCATCCACCACTCCTGAACTGAACATGACATGTGACACCCAATCATACAACATTCATCCACCACTCCTCTACTGAACATGACATGTGACACCACATCATACAACATACTAAACATGACATTGGTTACCTGCTAACATGTGACATAGTAATGACATACTTACACCAACATGTGACATTGCAAAAAACACTTATACTCAACACCAACCTGACATGTGACATAGCAATAACACTCTTATACTCAACTCCAACATGTGACATATCAATGACACTCTTATACTCAACACCAACATGTGACATAACCATGACATGCTTATCCTCAGCACCAACATCTGCATAGCACTGACACTGTTTTACTAAACATCATCATTTGACCTAGCCATGACACTATTTTCCTGAACACCAACATGTGACATATCACTGACACTCTTATACTCAACACCAACATGTGACATATCACTGATACTCTTATACTCAACACTAATATGTGACATAGCAATTACACTCTTATACTAAGCACCAACATGTGACATAGCAATAACACTCTTATAATCAACACGAATATGTGACATAGCAATAACACTCTTATACTCAGCACCAACATGTGACATAGCAATGCAACTCTTATACTCAACACCAAAATGTGACATAGCAATAACACTCTTATACTCAACACCAATATGTGACATAGCAATTACACTCTAATACTCAACACCAATATGTGACATAGCAATGACACTCTTAAACTCAACACCAACATGTGACATAGCAATGACACTCTTTTACTCAACACCAATATGTGACATATCACTGACACTCTTATACTCAACACCAACATGTGACATATCACTGATACTCTTATACTCAACACTAATATGTGACATATCAATGACACTCTTATACTACGCACCAACATGTGACATAGCAATAACACTCTTATAATCAACACGAATATGTGACATAGCAATAACACTCTTATACTCAGCACCAACATGTGACATAGCAAGAGCACTCTTATACTCAACACCAATATGTGACATATCAATAACACTCTTATACTCAGCACCAACATGTGACATAGCAATTACACTCTAATACTCAACACCAATATGTGACATAGCAATGACACTCTTAAACTCAACACCAACATGTGACATAGCAATGACACTCTTTTACTCAACACCAATATGTGACATAGCAATGACACTCTTATACTCAACACCAACATGTGACATAGCAATAACACTTATACTCAACACCAACATGTGACATAGCAATAACACTCTTATACTCAACACCAACATGTGACATAGCAATAACACTCTTATACTCAACTCCAACATGTGACATAGCAATGACACTCTTATACTCAACACAATCATATAACATACCATTGACAGTCTTATACTCAACACCATCATGTCACATAGCATTGACACTCTTATACTGCTCACAAACATGTAACCATACCACTCTTATATTTAACAGAAACCTGTGACATAGCACATTGTAGCAATGACACTCTTATACTCAACACCAATATGTGACATACCAATGAAACTTATACTCAACCCCAATATGTGACATATCACAGACACTCTTATACTCAGCATCAACATGTGACATAGCAATGACACTCTTATACTCAGCACCAACAAGTGACATAGCAATGACACTCTTATACTGCTCACAAACATGTGACATATCAACATTTATAGGCAACGCAAACAAAAAGTAAAAACACGGCTTATTGAAGTTCTTCACTTATACTCAACACAACATACACCATTGCTATTTTACCATAATAAGAAACAGCACATATCATATGAAGCAACACACAATACAAACATTTTACATGGAAATACCACTTAATTCTTTTTAAGCTTTGATCAATATTCTGAATTAACACAAAATACTGTTAATCAGACAGGTTTAATAGACAACAAATATTTGATAGAATTATATAAAGTGGGGTCTCATTTTTCCTGTCTCATAAATCTGAATCAGAAAATATAATTTGTTTTTATTTTTCTTGAATTTTTTTTTTTTTAACTTTGATCATCATTGTTAATCAGACAGCTTTAAAAAAAACAAAAAAAACAGAAACTTGACAGAATTATATAAAGTGGGGTCTCATTTTATTGGTAACTCAGAACTAAATCAGATAGTAAAGGTTTTATTTTGTTTCCTGACGAAAAATTATTTTGTAAACATTTGATTTTAATGAGAAGTTGATGAGAACAAGTTGTGTTAACATCTTTAGTCAGATAATGTGAATTCTACAGATCTAATGTAAAACATCTTTTAAAAATAACAAATACTTGACAGAATTATATAAAGTGGGGTCTTATTTTTCTTGTCTCTGCGTACTGAATCAGAAAATATAACTTGTTTTAATGTTTCTTGAAAAAAGTATTTTTTTAACTTTCATCATTCTACTTTTAAATCATTGTTAATCAGACAGATTTAATGGACAACAAATATTTGACAGAATTATATAAAGTGGGGTCTCATTTTAATTGTCTTGTCCAGCTGAGTCCATTGATATAAATATTGTTTATGTTTTTTTTTTAACCTGACAGTTCTGATGGAAGTTCTGACATCTCACAATAAAACATGTTGGTTATTTGTTGTTTATGTAGAATATAAATACAAGTGTGACTGGTCATTTTATTCAGTTTTGACCACTGATTCATGTGATATATATTTTGTTTATATTTATTACACAACATTGTCCAGTTTATGACACAAGTTTTGATGTCTGTTATATGTTGATATTACAGTATGGACAGACACCATTAATGTCGGCCGCTGAGGGAGGACACCTGGAGGTAGTGATGTACCTGGTCAGTCAGGGAAGTCAGTTAGAGGCCACAGACCGCTGGGTAATGATAGATATAATCACCTTACTCTGACAAAACATCACTTTATACAGAATCTACACAAAATCATGTTGTTAATCAGACAGGTTTAATGGACAACAAATATTTGTTAGAATTATATAAAGTGGGGTCTCATTTTATTCGTAACACAGAACTGAATCAGATAGTATAGGTTTTATTTTGTTTCCTGACGAAAAATTATTTTGTTAACCTCTGATTTTAATGAGAAGTTGATGAGAATAAGTTGTGTTAACATCTTTAGTCAGATAATATTAATTCTACAGATCTAATGTAAAACATCTTTTAAAAATAACAAATACTTGACAGAATTATATAAAGTGGGGTCTTATTTTTCTTGTCTCTTCGTACTGAATCAGAAAATATAACTTGTTTTAATGTTTCTTGAAAAAAGTTATTTTTTAACTTTGATCATTCTACTTAATCATTGTTAATCAGACGGGTGTAATGGACAACAAATATTTGACAGAATTATATAAAGTGGGGTCTTATTTTAATTGTCTTGTCCAGCTGAGTCCATTGATATAAATATTGTTTGTGTTTCTTGATAAAAGTATTTTTTTAACCTGACAGTTCTGATGGAAGTTCTGACATATCATAATAAAACATGTTGTTTATTTGTTGTTTATGTAGAATATTGATACAAGTGTGACTGGTCATTTTATTCAGTTTTGACCACTGATTCATGTGATATATATTTTGTTTATATTTATTACACAACATTGTCCAGTTTATGACACAAGTTTTGATGTCTGTTATATGTTGATATTACAGTGGGGACAGACACCATTAATGTGGGCGGCTCGGGGAGGACACCTGGAAGTGGTGACGTTCCTTGTCAGTCACGGCAGTCAGTTAGAGGCCACAAACACCTTCGTAATGATAGATATAATCACCTTACTCTGACCAAACACAACTTTATACAGAATCTACACAAAATCATGTTGTTAATCAGACAGGTTTAATGGACAACAAATATTTGTTAGAATTATATAAAGTGGGGTCTCATTTTATTCGTAAAACAGAACTGAATCAGATAGTAAAGGTTTTATTTTGTTTCCTGACGAAAAATTATTTTGTAAACATCTGATTTTAATGAGAAGTTGATGAGAACAAGTTGTGTTAACATCTTTAGTCAGATAATGTTAATTCTACAGATCTGATGTAAAACATCTTTTAAAAATAACAAATACTTGACAGAATTATATAAAGTGGGGTCTCATTTTATTTGTAACACAGAACTAAATCAGATAGGAAAGGTTTTATTTTGTTTCCTGACGAAAAATTATTTTGTTAACATCTGATTTTAATGAGAAGTTGATGAGAACAAGTTGTGTTAACATCTTTAGTCAGATAATGTTAATTCTACAGATCTGATGTAAAACATCTTTTAAAAATAACAAATACTTGACAGAATTATATAAAGTGGGGTCTCATTTTATTTGTAACACAGAACTAAATCAGATAGGAAAGGTTTTATTTTGTTTCCTGATAAAAAATTATTTTGTTAACATCTGATTTTAATGAGAAGTTGATGAGAACAAGTTGTGTTAACATCTTTAGTCAGATAATGTTAATTCTACAGATCTAATGTAAAACATCTTTTAAAAATAACAAATACTTGACAGAATTATATAAAGTGGGGTCTTATTTTTCTTGTCTTTTCATACTGAATCAGAAAATATAACTTGTTTTTATGTTTCTTGAAAAGAAGTTTTTTTTTAACTTTGATCATTCCACTGAATCATTGTTAATCAGACAGATTTAATGGACAACAAATATTTGATAGAATTATATAAAGTGGGGTCTCATTTTAATGGTCTTGTTCAGCTGAGTCCATCGATATAAATATTGTTTATGTTTCTTGATAAAAGTTTTTTTTTTAATCTGACAGTTCTGATGGAAGTTCTGACATCTCACAATAAAACATGTTGTTTATTTGTTATATAGAATATAAATACAAGTGTGACTGGTCATTTTATTCAGTTTTGACCACTGATTCATGTGATATATATTTTGTTTATATTTATTACACAACATAGTCCAGTTTATGACACAAGTTTTGATGTCTGTTATATGTTGATATTACAGATGGGAAGGACACCATTAATGTTCGCGGCTGGGGGAGGACACCTGGAGGTAGTGATGTACCTCTTCAGTCAGGGCAGTCAGTTAGAGGTCACAGACGACTTGGTAATGATAGATATAATGACCTTACTCTGACCAAACATAACTTATACAGAATCTACACAAAATCATGTTGTTAATCAGTTTAATGGACAACAAATATTTGTTAGAATTATATAAAGTGGGGTCTCATTTTATTTGTAACACAGAACTGAATCAAATAGTAAAGGTTTTATTTTGTTTCCTGACGAAAAATTATTTTGTAAACATCTGATTTTAATGAGAAGTTGATGAGAACAAGTTGTGTTAACATCTTTAGTCAGATAATGTTAATTCTACAGATCTAATGTAAAACATCTTTTAAAAATAACAAATACTTGATAGAATTATATAAAGTGGGGTCTTATTTTTCTTGTCTCTTCGTACTGAATCAGAAAATATAACTTGTTTTTATGTTCCTTGAAAAAAAGTTATTTTTTTTAACCTGACAGTTCTAATGGAAGTTCTGACATCTCACAATAAAACATGTTGTTTATTTGTTGTTTATGTAGAATATAAATACAAGTGTGACTGGTCATTTTATTCAGTTTTGACCACTGATTCATGTGATATATATTTTGTTTATATTTATTACACAACATTGTCCAGTTTATGACACAAGTTTTGATGTCTGTTATATGTTGATATTACAGTATGGACAGACACCATTAATGTTGGCGGCTGAGGGAGGACACCTGGAGGTAGTGACGTACCTCATCAGTCAGGGAAGTCAGTTAGAGGCCACATCAGGGGTAATGATAGATATAATCACCTTACTCTGACAAAAAACAAATTTATACAGAATCTACACAAAATCATGTTGTTAATCAGACAGGTTTAATGGACAACAAATATTTGTTAGAGTTATATAAAGTGGGGTCTCATTTTATTCGTAACACAGAACTGAATCAAATAGTAAAGGTTTTATTTTGTTTCCTGACGAAAAATTATTTTGTAAACATCTGATTTTAATGAGAAGTTGATGAGAACAAGTTGTGTAGAATATAAATACAAGTGTGACTGGTCATTTTATTCACTTTTGACCACTGATTCATGTGATATATATTTTGTTTATATTTATTACACAACATTGTCCAGTTTATGACACAAGTTTTGATGTCTGTTATATGTTGATATTACAGGGAGGAATGACACCATTAATGTATGCGGCTGAGGGAGGACACCTGGAGGTAGTGACGTACCTCGTCAGTCAGGGAAGTCAGTTAGAGGCCACAGACAAGGTAATGATAGATATAATGACCTTACTCTGACAAAACACCACTTAATACAGAATCTACACAAAATCATGTTGTTAATCAGACAGGTTTAATGGACAACAAATATTTGTTAGAATTATATAAAGTGGGGCCTCATTTTATTCGTAACACAGAACTGAATCAAATAGTAAAGGTTTTATTTTGTTTCCTAACAAAAAATTATTTTGTAAACATTTGATTTTAATGAGAAGTTGATGAGAACAAGTTGTGTTAACATCTTTAGTCAGATAATGTTAATTCTACAGATCTGATGTAAAACATCTTTTAAAAATAACAAATACTTGACAGAATTATATAAAGTGGGGTCTTATTTTTCTTGTCTCTTCGTACTGAATCAGAAAATATAACTCGTTTTTATGTTTCTTGAAAAAAAGGTTTTTTTTCACTTTGATTATTCTACTGAAACATTGTTAATCAGACGGGTTTAATGGAGACCTAATATTTGAGAGAATTATATAAAGTGGGGTCTTATTTTTCTTGTCTCTTTGCACTGAATCAGAAAAAATAACTCATTTCAAGGTTTCTTGAATTTTTTTTTTTTTTTTTCAACTTTGATTATTCTACAGAATCAACATAAAATCATGTTGTTAATCAGACATGTTAAATGGACAACAAATACTTGTTAGACTTATATTAAATGGGGTTTGCTATTATTTTTACCTGTTTTGTAGAACTGAATCAGAAAATATATATTTAGTTTATAATCTTAATCTACCATTTATCAGTTTATACATAAGTATAATTGTTTATTATCTTATCCAATGTTATATTTCTTACATTTTGATAAACTGTTTGACTCCTCTCTTGATTTATTATCACACACCATTAACATGTTTATATTTTTATATTGTTATAGCATGGACGAACAGCTTTACATAATGCTGCTAAGTATGGACGGATTGATGTAACAAAATGGTTATTAGACCAAGGATGCAGTCCTTGGGTGAAATCAAAATGGGTAATATTCAGTTTTCATTTTTATTCACTATCTTTATTAATGAAAAATGTATACATTTTAAATTGATATATAGAACAAAAATTCACTTGATTTTATGTGAACAAAGTATTTAACATGGTGTAGTCACTTGATTTACAAACATTAATCATACCAACCCACAGCCCATACTTTAAATCACCAATCAACACAGACAAATAATCAAAGTATTTAACATGGTGTAGTCACTTGATTTACAAACATTAATCATACCAACCCACATACCCCACTTTAAATCACCAATCAACACGGACAAATAATCAAAGTATTAAACATGGTGTAGTCACTTGATTTACACACATTAATCAAACCAACCCACAGACCACACTTTAAATCACCAATCAACACGGACAAATAATCAAAGTATTTAACATGGTGTAGTCACTTGATTTACAAACATTAATCATACCAACCCACAGATCACACAATACATCACCAATCAACACGAACAAATAATCAAAGTATTAAACATGGTGCGGTCACTAGAATTACAAACATTAATCAGACCAACCCACAGACCACACTTTAAATCGCCAATCAACACAGACAAATAATCAAAGTATTTAACATGGTGTAGTCACTTGTTTTACAAACATTTATCAGACCAACCCACAGACCACACTTTAAATCACCAATCAACACAGACAAATAATCAAAGTATTTAACATGGTGCGGTCACTAGAATTACAAACATTAATCATACCAACCCACAGACCACACTTTAAATCACCAATCAACACAGACAAATAATCAAAGTATTTAACATGGTGTAGTCACTAGAATTACAAACATTAATCATACAAACCCACAGACCACACTTTAAATCACCAATCAACACGGACAAATAATCAAAGTATTTAACATGGTGTAGTCACTTGATTTACAAACATTAATCATACAAACCCACAGACCACACTTTAAATCACCAATCAACACGGACAAATAATCAAAGTATTTAACATGGTGTAGTCACTTGATTTATAAACATTAATCATACCAACCCACAGACCACACTTTAAATCACCAATCAACACAGACAAATAATCAAAGTATTTAACATGGTGTAGTCACTTGATTTACAAACATTAATCATACCAACCCACAGACCACACTTTAAATCACCAATCAACACGGACAAATAATCAAAGTATTTAACATGGTGTAGTCACTTGATTTACAAACATTAATCATACCAACCCACAGATCACACAATACATCACCAATCAACACGAACAAATAATCAAAGTATTTAACATGGTGTAGTCACTTGATTTATAAACATTAATCATACCAACCCACAGACCACACTTTAAATCACCAATCAACACAGACAAATAATCAAAGTATTTAACATGGTGTAGTCACTTGATTTACAAACATTAATCATACCAACCCACAGACCACACTTTAAATCACCAATCAACACGGACAAATAATCAAAGTATTTAACATGGTGCAGTCACTTGATTTACAAACATTAATCAGACCAACCAACAGACCACACTTTAAATCACCAATCCCCACGGACAAATAATCAAAGTATTTAACATGGTTACATTACAAACACACCTTCCACCAATCATACATTACAACCACACCTTCCACCAATCATACATTACAAACACACCTTCCACCAATCAAACATTATAAACACATCTTCCACCAATCATACATTACAAACACACCTCCCACCAATAATACATTACAAACACATCTTCCACCAATCATACATTACAAATACATCTTCCACCAATTATACATTACAAACACACCTTCCACCAATCATACATTACAAATACACCACCGACCAATCATACATCACAAACACACCTCCCACCAATCATACATTACAACCACACCTTCCACTAATCATACATTACAAACACACCTTCCACCAATCATACATTACAAACACACCTTCAACCAATCATACATTACAAACACACCTCCCACCAATCATACATTACAAGGACATCTTTCACCAATCATACACTAACAACATACCTTCCACCAATCATACACTACCAGCAAACCTTCCACCAATCATACACTACCAACACACCTTCCACCAATCATACATTACAAACACACCTCCCACCAATCATACATTACAAACACACCTTCCACCAATCATACATTACAAACACACTTCCACCTATCATACAGTACAAACACACCTCCCACCAATCATACACTACCAACACACCTTCCACCAATCATACATTACAAACACACCTTCCAGCAATCATACATTACAAACACACATTCCAGCAATCATACATTACAAACACACCTTCCACCAATCATACATTACAACCACACCTTCCACCAATCATACATTACAAACACACCTTCCATCAATCATACATTACAACCACACCTTCCACCAATCATACATTACAAACACACCTTCCACCAATCATAAATTACAAACACACCTCCCACCAATCATACATTACAAATACACCTCCCACCAATCATACATTACAAATACATCTTCCACCAATCATACATTACAAACACACCTTCCACCAATCATACATTACAAATACACCTTCCACCAATCATACATTAAAACCACACCTTCTGCCAATCATACATTACAAACACACCTTCCACCAATCATACATTATAAACACATCTTCCATCAATCATACATTACAAACACACCTCCCACCAATAATACATTACAAACACATCTTCCACCAATCATACATTACAAACACATCTTCCACCAATTATACATTACAAACACACCTTCCACCAATCATACATTACAAAAACACCAACCATCAATCATACATTACAAACACACCTCCCACAAATCATACATTACAACCACACCTTCCACTAATCATACATTACAAACACACCTTCCACCAATCATACATTACAAACACACCTTCCACCAATCATACATTACAAACACACCTCCCACCAATCATACATTACAAGGACATCTTCCACCAATCATACACTAACAACATACCTTCCACCAATCATACACTACCAGCAAACTTTCCATTAATCATACACTACCAACACACCTTCCACCAATCAAACATTACAAACACACCTCCCACCAATCATACATTACAAACACACCTTCCACCAATCATACATTACAAACACACTTCCACCAATCATACATTACAAACACACCTCCCACCAATCATACACTACCAACACACCTCCACCAATCACACTACCAACACACCTTCCACCAATCATACATTACAAACACACCTTCCACAAATCATACATTACAACCACACCTTCCACCAATCATACATTACAAACACACCTTCCAGCAATCATACATTACAAACACACCTTCCAGCAATCATACATTACAAACACACCTTCCACCAATTATACATTACAACCACACCTTCCACCAATCATACATTACAAACACACCTCCCACCAATCATACATTACAAATACACCTCCCACCAATCATACATTACAAATACATCTTCCACCAATCATACATTACAAACACACCTTCCACCAATCATACATTCATACACAACTCCACCAATCATACATTACAAATACATCTTCCACCAATCATACATTACAAACACACCTTCCACCAATCATACATTACAAACACAACTCCACCAATCATACATTACAAACACACCTCCACCAATCATACATTACAAACACATCTCCCACCAATCATACATTACAAACACACCTTCCAGCAATCATGCATTACAAACACCTTCCACCAATCATAAATTACAACCACACCTCCCACCAATCATACATTACAAATACATCTTCCACCAATCATACATTACAAACACACCTTCCACCAATCATACATTACAAACACACCTCCACCAATCATACATTACAAACACACCTCCACCAATCATACATTACAAACACATCTCCCACCAATCATACATTACAAACACACCTTGCAGCAATCATGCATTACAAACACCTTCCACCAATCATAAATTACAACCACACCTTCCACCAATCATACATTACAAACACACCTTCCACCAATCATACATTACAACCACACCCTCCACCAATCATAAATGACAAACACACCTTCCACCAATCATACATTACAAACACACCTTCCATCAATCATACATTACAACCCCACCTTCCACCAATCATACATTACAAACACACCTTCCACCAATCATACATTACAAACACACCTTCCACCAATCATACATTACAAACACACCTCCCACCAATCATACATTACAACCACACCTTCCACAGATCATACATTACAACCACACCTTCCACCAATCATACATTACAAAGACACCTGCCACCAATCATACATTACAAACACATCTTCCACCAATCATACATTACAAACACACCTCCCACCAATAATACATTACAAACGCATTTTCCACCAATCATACATTACAAACACATCTTCCACCAATTATACATTACAAACACACCTTCCACCAATCATACATTACAAACACACCTTCCACCAATCATACATTACAAATACACCTTCTACCAATCATACATTACAAACACACCTTCCACCAATCATACATTACAAACACACCTTCCACCAATCAAACATTATAAACACATCTTCCACCAATCATACATTACAAACACACCTCCCACCAATAATACATTACAAACACATCTTCCACCAATCATACATTACAAACACATCTTCCACCAATTATACATTACAAACACACCTTCCACCAATCATACATTACAAATACACCACCCACCAATCATACATTACAAACACACCTCCCACCAATCATACATTACAACCACACCTTCCACTAATCATACATTACAAACACACCTTCCACCAATCATACATTACAAACACACCTTCAACCAATCATACATTACAAACACACCTCCCACCAATCATACATTACAAGGACATCTTCCACCAATCATACACTAACAACATACCTTCCACCAATCATACACTACCAGCAAACCTTCCACCAATCATACACTACCAACACACCTTCCACCAATCATACATTACAAACACACCTCCCACCAATCATACATTACAAACACACCTTCCACCAATCATACATTACAAACACACTTCCACCAATCATACATTACAAACACACCTCCCACCAATCATAAACTACCAACACACCTTCCACCAATCATACATTACAAACACACCTTCCAGCAATCATACATTACAAACACACATTCCAGCAATCATATATTACAAACACACCTTCCACCAATCATACATTACAACCACACCTTCCACCAATCATACATTACAAACACACCTTCCACCAATCATACATTACAACCACACCTTCCACCAATCATACATTACAAACACACCTTCCACCAATCATAAATTACAAACACACCTCCCACCAATCATACATTACAAATACACCTCCCACCAATCATACATTACAAATACATCTTCCACCAATCATACATTACAAACACACCTTCCACCAATCATACATTACAAATACACCTTCCACCAATCATACATTAAAACCACACCTTCTGCCAATCATACATTACAAACACACCTTCCACCAATCATACTTTATAAACACATCTTCCATCAATCATACATTACAAACACACCTCCCACCAATAATACATTACAAACACATCTTCCACCAATCATACATTACAAACACATCTTCCACCAATTATACATTACAAACACACCTTCCACCAATCATACATTACAAAAACACCAACCACCAATCATACATTACAAACACACCTCCCACAAATCATACATTACAACCACACCTTCCACTAATCATACATTACAAACACACCTTCCACCAATCATACATTACAAACACACCTTCCACCAATCATACATTACAAACACACCTCCCACCAATCATACATTACAAGGACATCTTCCACCAATCATACACTAACAACATACCTTCCACCAATCATACACTACCAGCAAACCTTCCATTAATCATACACTACCAACACACCTTCCACCAATCATACATTACAAACACACCTCCCACCAATCATACATTACAAACACACCTTCCACCAATCATACATTACAAACACACTTCCACCAATCATACATTACAAACACACCTCCCACCAATCATACACTACCAACACACCTCCACCAATCACACTACCAACACACCTTCCACCAATCATACATTACAAACACACCTTCCACAAATCATACATTACAACCACACCTTCCACCAATCATACATTACAAACACACCTTCCAGCAATCATACATTACAAACACACCTTCCACCAATCATACATTACAACCACACCTTCCACCAATCATACATTACAAACACACCTTCCACCAATCATACATTACAACCACACCTTCCACCAATCATACATTACAACCACACCTCCCACCAATCATACATTACAAATACACCTCCCACCAATCATATATTACAAATACATCTTCCACCAATCATACATTACAAACACACCTTCCACCAATCATACATTACAAACACAACTCCACCAATCATACATTACAAACACACCTCCACCAATCATACATTACAAACACATCTCCCACCAATCATACATTACAAACACACCTTCCAGCAATCATACATTACAAACACCTTCCACCAATCATAAATTACAACCACACCTTCCACCAATCATACATTACAAACACACCTTCCACCAATCATACATTACAACCACACCCTCCACCAATCATAAATGACAAACACACCTTCCACCAATCATACATTACAAACACACCTTCCACCAATCATACATTACAACCCCACCTTCCACCAATCATACATTACAAACACACCTTCCACCAATCATACATTACAAACAAACGTTCCACCAATCATACATTACAAACACACCTCCCACCAATCATACATTACAACCACACCTTCCACAGATCATACATTACAACCACACCTTCCACCAATCATACATTACAAACACACCTTCCCCCAATCATACATTACAAACACATCTTCCACCAATCATACATTACAAACACACCTCCTACCAATAATACATTACAAACGCATTTTCCACCAATCCTACATTACAAACACATCTTCCACCAATTATACATTACAAACACACCTTCCACCAATCATACATTACAAACACACCTTCCACCAATCATACATTACAAATACACCTTCTACCAATCATACATTACAAACACACCTTCCACCAATCATACATTACAAACACACCTCCACCAATCATACATTACAAACTCACCTCCCACCAATCATACACTACCAACACACCTCTACCAATCATACACTACCAACACACCTTCCACCAATCATACATTACAACCACACCGTCCTCCAATTATACATTACAAATACACCTCCCACCAATCATACATTACAACCACACCTTCCACCAATCATACATTACAACCACACCTTCCACCAATCATACATTACAAACACACCTTCCACCAATCATACATTACAAACACACCTCCCACCAATCATACATTACAAACACATCTTCCACCAATCATACATTACAAACACACCTTCCACCAATCATACATTACAAAAACACCTTCCACCAATCATACATTACAAACACACCTTCCACCAATCATACATTACAAACACACCTCCCACCAATCATACATTACAAACACATCTTCCACCAATCATACATTACAAACACACCTTCCACCAATCATACATTACAAAAACACCTTCCACCAATCATACATTACAAACACACCTTCCACCAATCATACATTACAACCACACCTTCCACCAATCATACATTACAAACACATCTTCCACCAATCATACATTACAAACACACCTTCTACCAATCATACATTACAAACACACTTCCACCAATCATACATTACAAACACACCTCCTACCAATCATACACTACCAACACAACTCCACCAATCATACACTACCAACACACCTTCCACCAATCATACATTACAACCACACCTTCCACCAATCATACATTACAAATACACCTTTCACCAATCATACATTACAACCACACCTTCCACCAATCATACATTACAAACACACCTTCCATAATTATGCTCTCTTTGTTTATGTGAATCGAACACTAAAGACCAAGAATGACTTTCCGCAGTATCATATGTTAGCCTTTTACTCATATGAATAATGACACTCCACAATATAAACATACATCAGCCTGTTACTCATGTAGCATAGTGGTTGTCAATAAAGCAAGTACTAGAATAAAAATACGCTCATGGTCCATGTGAATCGAACATAAAGCAAGAATAATGACACTCCACAGTAACATGTGTCATAGTGGTTGTCAATAATGTACGTACTAGAACATGTAGAATAATAATACCCTCATTATAAGGCCAACTAAAATTAATTAGTAGATTTTCATCCAATTTTTTGAAAAAAATGGGGCGGGTGGGAGGATTTTATTTTTTAAATTTTATTTCATATGAAACCTTCTTGTCACGTGTTATTCATATATGCAAGTGTAATAATAAGCTTATATCATGTAAATACATCCATAAGGTATCGTGTATAAGACAATAACAATCAAAACCAAGGAGTAACCAAAGACTCATAAAACCAAAAGACATTTACATCAACAGTTACAAATAATAAGTAGGAAACAACACGAACTCCACTAAAAACCAGGAGTGAAATCAGGTGCTCCGGAAGGGTAAGCATTTCCTGCACCGTATACGGGACCCATCATGTTATTTCTTTGTTCAGTTCGGTAATGTTTGGTTTTAATGTATTAATTTACATACTACACTAATTAGGGCCCCGCCTAGTGACGGGTCACCCTATAGTGATAAGTCTATCTGTCCGTCCGTCTGTCCGTAACAAATTGTGTCCACTATATATCTAGCAAACCGTTATAATTTCATACTTTTTACTTGACATGTATATTAACCAACACCAGAGGGTGTGTCATAATGTATGTACAACTTCCTAGGTCAAGGGTCAAGGTCAAAAGCTTGGTTTCAGTTGACAACCCCATGTCCTATGGTCAAGATTGTGTTTGCTCTATATCTTGAGAACAGTTATGATTTCAAAGTTTATACTTGACATGTATATTAACCAACACCAGAGAATGTGTCATAATGTATGTACAACTTCCTAGGTTAAAGGTCAAGGTCAAAAACTTTGGTTTCAGTTGACAACCCCATGTCCTATGGTCAAGATCGTGTTTGCTCTATATCTTGAGAACTGTTATGATTTCAAAGTTTATACTTGACATGTATATTAACCAACACGAGAGGATATGTCATAATGTATGTACAACTTCCTTGGTTAAAAGTCAAGGGTAAAAACTTTGGTTTCAGTTGACAACTCCTTGTCCTATGGTAAAGATACACATTTTTTACCACAAATTATTTACAGCTGAGCCCACAGAGATGGCTCCCATCTCAATGATGTCTAGTTTATTCATGTTCTTAAACAATAAAATCTCAATTATTTGTTCATGTATCTCTTTATTAGGTCACTTCATATTTGTTGTTGGTTTAGGTTGACTGGTTTTATGTCAAGTATTGTAAAATTAGTACAACAATTGCCTATTATTTAAAGATGATGTATATTTGTATGATTGATAAAAGAGTTTTTGATTGTATTTCAGGATGAGACTCCCTATGATATGGTAAGAATAGAAAGCGATGATTCTGAAGAGAGAAAAAAGAGGAAGAAAGAAGTGATGGACTTCCTAAAGGTAAATATTCTGTCTTAGATTAATAAGAGATATTTACAAATATGTTGACAGATTGTTAGAGACACAACAGACTTGGTACATTGAAGTTACAATAAAACGGTTGCCTGTAGTTTTCAATGTCATTGTAGTATGTGTTGTCAGTTAACAATGTAAGTTGACAATTCCAAGCTTTTTGCCTAATATAGATGTTGGCATATGTGAAAGACAAATGTTTGAAATCAGTGTCTTATTTGTTGGATGTCTCTTATTTTTTGTGTCAACAGCTTGCTATCTGCAGGGGTGTGGAAATGCTATGCCCGACTCACCCGACTCGTACATTTGAACAACCAGACAAGTAATTATTTTTGTCTGGGTTGCCCGTGGACAAGTAAAATAATATAAAAGACAAAGTTCAATTCCAACAGAAATATAGAACTAATTTCAGCATGTTCAAAATATATAAAGATGTTCAATGTATGTAAAAAAAAACCAAATGGTTCATGACGATAAATATTACATAATACCGAAAATAGATAGATTAACAAAATAAATAAAAATAAGTATGCGAACCCGAGTTGTGTAACATTGCATTGGTTTTGTCCATTGACACGGGTTGGTCGATTAGGTTTTATCCATCATGTACCGGAAGTGTCATTTTATATGATTTTGTATCGAGATTCAGATTGATAAATACTTTATAAAACACTGGGTAAGCAAGACAAAAAGAGTAATGAGTCGAGTAAAAACCTAAAACGCAGATGGAGGATAAGGAGTATTAAAAAAAATACAGAAGCGAGAATTTCAGACATCGTGGCTATCTAGGATGGAAATTCGGAAAATAAATATTTTTTTTGTCTTTATATTTATAGATCAAAGGTCAACATTATTTGTTGTCAGAGTGGTAAATGGAAGGGACGGTTTAATTGCCCATCAATACAATTATAAAAAAAAACAAAATAAAAAAACAAGTGTGTTGATCAGTTGAGAGAAAAGTCAATAGTTTATCCATTATTTAATTTCCATTTCTTCACTCACTGTCCTCTAAACTTGTATATCATTATATGTACGTACTGGCTACAATTTTTATTCCAAAACTGCTGCAAAAATTACCTTTACATGTTATTTCATTGGTTGGTTTGCTGTAAGGTCATGAAGGTTTTTGTCCCATAGATGTTGACCTACTTTACTAAATTTTTACACATAATAAACAAATGGATTTCACTTGTTTGTGATGCAGTTGTAACAGTGCTAAGAATCATATATTAACTACAATGAAATACTTCAATATTTATTGGGACCATCAGGGCAAGTAACTTTTTTTCCAGACAAGTGAACTTTACAGTTTTACTTGCCCAGGGACAAGTGCCCACAGCAAATATGTCCACACCCCTGTATCTCCTAGGTATAAACATCACATCATCTCCTTTTATGTATACATAATGTGTATCTCTGTGCAGAAAAGTTGATGCAAATATGTAGATAAAACCTCTATGAAATGAGTAAACTCAGTAACGTACGTTAACTTTCCTGTACAACCTTTTTAAATTACATACAAAAACAAATAAATCCCATCATCATTAAATAGGCCGTGTGCAGTAAATTTTACTCACGTGTGATATGGCATAGAAGGAAAAACAATTACTGTGGGGGTTAAACATGTGGTAAAGATGTCAGACCACCAATCCATTCACTCCAATTTAGAATGCAAAGTTCTACTGTGCAAGTACTTTTATTTGTGGGGAACCAATTTTCGTGGTTTTCGTGGATGACTTTTATAATCCACCAATTTAAGTGTCCAACGAAATAAAACAATTGTTGTCCAAATCAAGACTTGGAAAGAACCCCATCGGTAGGTTTGACTACTGATATGATCTAGAGAATATATTGAATAAAGCCAAATCTGAGAATACTATAATAATCTTAAATAGTAGTCACTGGGCAAACGCACTATGAACTACAACTGCAGGCAGGAGTATTCCCATTTAATCTTTAAAAACCTAAACTGTACAAATTTTGATCTTTTAATTCTCATAAAAAATATTTTTGATTGATGAAAATCAGATTTCCTGTATTAATACATGCTATGATAAAGTGTTCATTTTATATTTCATAATTCTCGTACATATGGGAAATAATAATTTCATGCTGGACTTGCTTTTGATAAGAATTATTTTACAATTCAAGATACATTTATAGCATTTGTTTATGTAACTGTTTTCCTTTTGTGACATGTTTATGGCCTAATCAACACCTTTGATGGTCTATAATCTTTTGATCACTTTAATTTGGGCTAATGAGTGATCACTATGATTTACACGGTCAATGTTTACTTTGCAATTTCTTTCAATCTGGACAATTTGTAACCTTCCTGTCAAATTACTTTAATTTTTCAATTTTATTATTATAAGACAACTAAAATCCACGAATTAAAAAAACCCATGAACATGTAAATGTTGCTGAAACCACAAAAATTGATACCCACGAATTAAAGTACTTTCTTAGTATATTAAAGTAGTACTTCCCTAAAAAATATAGAGCGCTTTTGATGTTATGGTTTACTTAAACCATAGATGTAATACCCATAGATGAAGCTCAACCCTGACTTCAAAGGTTCCATGTGCGTTGTAATGGCTTTCATACTTATCTGATAATGACCTGAACCAGTTCGTCATTGAGATGCAGATTGACAATCATGACAATAGAAAACTGACAATTAAAACTTAGCAATTAAACATGCTAAAAATCAGAACGAAACAAAATCATAATATATATTTTATATTGACTTTATTTCAATTTAACTCATCTTATAATTAACAATGCTTACTATTATTTATAAACAAGTTTATTGAAAATATAATTGTTAGAAAACATTAAACAAGTTGAAAATATGTATGCTCCAAAAATTATTTTCCATGCCTTGTATGTTTTGTTATTTCACTAAACTTAAAACTCTTTACAGTCATGACAGTAATTATAAATACATATTTCACAAACCACTTGAATGAAATTATTATAGTTTTTGTAATTAGCCATAAAATATATAAAATTCATCTATGATTTAGTAACTAACTTATTCTGAAAAATATAAAAAAAAGATTTAAAAAAGACAATTTCTCTTTTAAAACTAGAAAAACTGATGAAAAAAGGAAAATAATGTACTTTCTTATTATTTTTTTCCAAAATTCGACGCAGTTCGACACCTTAATGAAGCATATCAAAGAAAAGGTGTATTTCAGAAGCTCAAAAAGGTGCTATTCCATTTTTCAGGAACTTACAGGAACACAGTTTTTATGTAATATAAAGACACAAGCCTTAAAAATACATTTTTGAATTTAGTTCAATATTTCCCTCGTAAAATGCGCAGTTTTTGATCGATTTCTTCCATTTTTTTACCATTCTGTTTGTCTGTCCAGTGCGTTAAAAATAGACATATATTAACAACAGAAGGAACATAACTCGAGAAGACATTTAAGAAAATCTATTGTGCTGTACTGGTCAATGAGATCAACAGATAAGAGATATGGCTAGAGTTACTTGAGTAAGTACAACACACATATAACATCAAAGACAGTCAATTTGGTCATGGTTCTTTGTATCTAACAATAGAGAACAGTGGGGAACTTTTGGCGAGCTTTATCTATGGGTATTACATCTATGCTTAAACTAACCAAACAATTTGCAGAAATAAAACTTTTGTTGAAAGAGAAATATATTTAAATCATTTTTAGACATAATTTACTTGCTTATGAGTTTGCATTAAAGATTGAGGATTAATGGGCTCCATACTATGAAAATGACATTTAAGATTTCCAGAAAAAAAACAGGGCTATATGTTTAGTAGTTACCTTCGGCCGTTGGTATTTTACTACAAAACATTAAACATGGATTATAATTAGCATTAAGAAAGATGTACCATTCATTATACACCTTTTTGTGAAGTTATACTTATGTAAAAAATTTAGAAAGCTGTGAAAATTGAAAAAAAATTGTTTGAATAGATCGGGATTTTGAATTGGTGGTCTGACACCTTTAAAGCAATAAACATGGAATCACAAAAATAAGAAAACAGCCTAAAACCAGAACATGTGCTTTTATTTGCAATTAAACAATGGGAGAAATAAAAACAAATATAGTAACACATACTTTAAGAAATTATGCATTTTCTCCATTATGATTATAATTGACAACACTACGGTTTTTGAACTTGGCAATAGCTGCTCCAAAAAGAAATAAAAAAAAAAATATATAAATTATATGAAAAAGGTCAGAACATTACAAAAATTTAGTAAAATTTTGTTTGTCCCTTATTTTGGTTATTCAGATTTATGACCTCAATCACCGTAACACAACCATGTATGTGGTCTTTTAGTAAGGTACCTGCCTCAAGGGGCAGGAAGTGTGGGTTGTCTCACCTGTTTGGTCTAACCAACAACTATAAAATATGTATTCCTTGCTTCTCCAAAAAGACTGGTTGTCAGAATAATGTGTCTGACATGTGTATTTCTTCATCTTGTAAGCATTACCAAACATTATGTTCAAACTATAGTCAAATTTGAAATTGTTCTTACAATCTTTATTTTCAGTGGCAAAAATGGGCCTTTAAGATAGATGTATGATAAAAAAAAATGTGGTATTGATTGCCAATGAGACAACTCTTCACAGGAGACCAAAATGAAATTATAAACAATAGGTCATTATTAATTACGGCCTTCAATGAAGCTATTTGACATGATAGTTTATTACAGATTGATGATCCCAATCGCCAAATTACACATAATTTAAAAACGATAGGTCACTCTATGTCCTTCAATGAAGCTATTTGACAAGTTTTCACATGAGGCATGATAGTTTATTACAGATTGATGATCCTAATCGCCAAATTACACATAATTTAAAAACGATAGGTCACTCTATGTCCTTCAATGAAGCTATTTGACAAGTTTTCACATGAGGCATGATAGTTTATTACAGATTGATGATCCCAATCGCCAAATTACACATAATTTAAAAACGATAGGTCACTCTATGTCTTTCAATGAAGCTATTTGACAAATTTTCACATGAGGCATGATAGTTTATTACAAACTGATGATCCTAATCGCCAAATTACACATAATTTAAAAACGATAGGTCACTCTATGTCTTTCAATGAAGCTGTTTGACAAATTTCACATGAGGCATGATAGTTTATTACATGTTTTTCTTTTGTAGACCGTCATGTCAAAGACATCCCCAGAAGTTACTCCTGACATCCAATCACCATATCCTGCAGCACCAGTAGTTGAAAGTAATCATCTAATGTTAATTATTGAGATACTGGGTGAAATAATAATTACTTGTTTCTAATATATGGAAACCTTGATGTCTGCTTACAATGGCGGTACTATCATTCCTACTGGTTCATCACACAAGGCAATCATCTAATGTTAATTATTATATATACTGGCTGGAATAATGTATAGTTTCTTATTTCTAATATATAGAAACCTTGATATTTGCATATAATGTTAAAATAAAAAATACAGAAATTAATAGGAAAAGTAAAGTAGGCTATTGATGAAGATTGATTGATTACAGATCATATTAACTTTAAAATAGACATCTTTCATACTCATCCGATTTATTCTTTCCTCAACCTGTTGATTTCAGATCACATTAAACTTAAGATTCATTCTCACCCTATTTATATAGCATTCTCAACCTGTTCAGTTGACAACCAAATCCAGCCATCGGCTCAACTGGATTTTACAGAATAAGTAGTTTGTGGCATATTAATACATTGACCTATAGATGAATAGACACATTGACCAGTTGACCTATAGACGGATAGACACAATGACCAGTTGACCTATTAACAAATCGACATATTGATCAGTTAACCGATAGACGGATAGATACCTTGACCAGTTAACATATAGAAGAATAGACACAATGACCAGTTAACCTAAAGACGGATAGAAACCTTGACCAGTTGACTTATAGAAGGATAGACACCTTGACCAGTTGACCTATAGACTGATAGACACCTTGACCAGTTGACCTATAGACGGATAGACACATTGACCAGTTGACTTATAGACAGATAGACACCTTGACCAGTTGACCTATAGACAGATAGACACAATGACCAGTTGATCTATAGAAGGATAGACACCTTGACCAGTTGACCTATAGACGGATAGACACAATGACCAGTTGATCTATAGAAGGATAGACACCTTGACCAGTTGACCTATAGACGGATAGACACCTTGACCAGTTAACCTATAGACGGATAGACACAATGACCAGTTGATCTATAGACGGATAGACACCTTGACCAGTTGACCTATAGACGGATAGACACAATGACCAGTTGATCTATAGAAGGATAGACACCTTGACCAGTTGACCTATAGACGGATAGACACCTTGACCAGTTAACCTATAGACGGATAGACACAATGACCAGTTGATCTATAGACGGATAGACACCTTGACCAGTTGACCTATAGATGGATAGACACAATGACCAGTTGATCTATAGAAGGATAGACACCTTGACCAGTTGACATATAGATGGATAGACACCTTGACCAGTTGACCTATAGACAGATATACACCTTGACCAGTTGACCTATAGACGGATAGACACCTTGGCCAGTTGATCTATAGAAGGATAGACACCTTGACCAGTATTCCTATAGACGGACAGACACCTTGACCAGTTGACCTATAGAAGGATAGACACATTGACCAGTTGACTTATAGACGGAGAGACACCTTGACCAGTTGATCTATAGAAGGATAGACACATTGACTATTTAACCTATTGATGGATAGACACCTTGACCAGTTGACCTATAGACGGGCAGACACCTTGGCCAGTTGACCTATAGACGGATAGACACCTTGACCAGTTAACCTATAGACGGATAGACACATTGACCAGTTGACATATAAAAGGATAGACACATTGACCAGTTGACCTATAGACGGATAGACACATTGACCAGTTGACCTATAGAAGGATAGACACATTGACCAGTTGACCTATAGATGGATAAACACCTTGATCAGTTGACTTATAGACGATAGACACATTGACCAGTTGACCTATAGACGGATAGACACCTTGACCAGTTGATCTATAGAAGGATAGACACATTGACCAGTTGACCTATAGACAGATAGACACCTTGACCAGTTAACCTATAGAAGGATATACACATTGACAAGTTAACCTATTGACGGATAGACACATTGACCAGTTGACCTATAGACGGAAAGACACCTTGACCAGTTGACCTATAGAAGGATAGACACAATGGCCAGTTAACCTATAGAAGTATAGACACATTGACCAGTTGACTTATAGAAGGATAGACACATTGACCAGTTGACCTATAGAAGGATAGACACATTGACCAGTTGACCTATAGAAGGATAGACACCTTGACCAGTTAACCTATAGATGGATAGACACCTTGATCAGTTGACTTATAGACTATAGACACATTGACCAGTTAACCTACAGAAGGATAGACACATTGACCAGTTGACCTATAGAAGGATAGACACATTGACCAGTTGACTTATAGAAGGATAGACACATTGACCAGTTGACTTATAGAAGGATAGACACATTGACCAGTTGACTTATAGAAGGATAGACACATTGACCAGTTAACTTATAGAAGGATAGACACATTGACCAGTTAACCTATAGACGGATAGACACCTTGATCAGTTGACTTATAGACGATAGACACATTGACTAGTTGACCTATAGAAGGATAGACACCTTGATCAGTTAACCTATAGATGGATAGACACATTGACCAGTTAAGCTATAGATCAACACATTAACAAATTTATACACCAACACATTGACATATCGACACACTGACAAGATCGACACATAAACAGGCTCATACATCAATACACTGACATATCATCACATTAACAGATTTATACATCAACACATTGACATATCGACACACTGACAGATCAACACATGAACAGGCTCATACATCAAAACATTGCCATATTGACACATTAACAGATTTATACATCAACACATTGACATATCGACACACTGACAGATCAATAGATTAACAGACTGATACATCATAACACTGACAGATCAACACATTAACAGTCTCATACATCAACACATAGACATATAGACACTCAGACAGATTTAACTTATTGACATATCGAAACACTGACAGATAAACATATTAACCGACTCCTACATCAACACATTAACATATTGACACACTGACAGATCAACACAATAACATATTCATATATCAACAGATGACGCATGGACACACCAACAGATCAACACATTAAAAGACTCAACCATTGACACATTGACATATAGACACATTTACAGACTCAACCAATCACAAATTGACATATAGACACATTTACAGACTTAACCATTCACACATTGACATATAGACACATTTACAGACTTAACCATTCACACATTGACGTATAGACACATTTACAGACTCAACCATTGACACATTGACATATAGACACATTTACAGACTCAACCATTCACACATTGACATATAGACACATTTACAGACTTAACCATTCACACATTGACATAAAGACACATTTACAGACTCAACCATTGACACATTGACATATAGACACATTTACAGACTCAACCATTCACACATTGACATAGACACATTTACAGACTCAACCATTCACACATTGACATATAGACACATTTACAGACTCAACCATTGACACATTGACATATAGACACATTTACAGACTCAACCATTCACACATTGACATATAGACACATTTACAGACTTAACCATTCACACATTGACATATAGACACATTTACAGACTCAACCATTCACACATTGACATATAGTCACATTTACAGACTTAACCATTGACACATTGACATATAGACACATTTACAGACTCAACCATTCACACATTGACATATAGACACATTTACAGACTTAACCATTCACACATTGACGTATAGACACATTTACAGACTCAACCATTGACACCAGACTTAACCATTCACACATTGACATATAGACACATTTACAGACTCAACCATTCACACATTGACATATAGACACATTTACAGACTCAACCATTCACACATTGACATATAGACACATTTACAGACTCAACCATTCACACATTGACATATAGACACATTTACAGACTCAACCATTCACACATTGACATATAGACACATTTACAGACTCAACCATTCACACATTGACATATAGACACATTTACAGACTCAACCATTGACACATTGACATATAGACACATTTACAGACTCAACCATTCACACATTGACATATAGACACATTTACAGACTTAACCATTCACACATTGACATATAGACACATTTACAGACTCAACCATTCACACATTGACATATAGACACATTTACAGACTCAACCATTCACAAATTGACATAGACACATTTACAGACTCAACCATTCACACATTGACATATAGACACATTTACAGACTCAACCATTCACACATTGACATATAGACACATTTACAGACTTAACCATTCACACATTGACATATAGACACATTTACAGACTCAACCATTGACACATTGACATATAGACACATTTACAGACTCAACCATTCACACATTGACATATTGACACATTTACAGACTTAACCATTCACACATTGACATATAGACACATTTACAGACTCAACCATTCACACATTGACATATAGACACATTTACAGACTCAACCATTCACAAATTGACATAGACACATTTACAGACTCAACCATTCACACATTGACATATAGACACATTTACAGACTCAACCATTCACACATTGACATATAGACACATTTACAGACTTAACCATTGACACATTGACATATAGACACATTTACAGACTTAACCATTCACACATTGACATATAGACACATTTACAGACTTAACCATTGACACATTGACATATAGACACATTTACAGACTCAACCATTCACACATTGACATATAGACACATTTACAGACTCAACCATTCACACATTGACATATAGACACATTTACAGACTTAACCATTGACACATTGACATATAGACACATTTACAGACTCAACCATTCACACATTGACATATAGACACATTTACAGACTTAACCATTCACACATTGACATATAGACACATTTACAGACTTAACCATTCACACATTGACATATAGACACATTTACAGACTTAACCATTCACACATTGACATATAGACACATTTACAGACTCAACCATTGACACATTGACATATAGACACATTTACAGACTCAACCATTCACACATTGACATATAGACACATTTACAGACTTAACCATTCACACATTGACATAAAGACACATTTACAGACTCAACCATTGACACATTGACATATAGACACATTTACAGACTCAACCATTCACACATTGACATATAGACACATTTACAGACTCAACCATTCACACATTGACGTATAGACACATTTACAGACTCAACCATTGACACATTGACATATAGACACATTTACAGACTCAACCATTCACACATTGACATATAGACACATTTACAGACTTAACCATTCACACATTGACATATAGACACATTTACAGACTCAACCATTCACACATTGACATATAGACACATTTACAGACTCAACCATTCACACATTGACATATTGACACATTTACAGACTTAACCATTCACACATTGACATATAGACACATTTACAGACTCATACATAAACACATCGACATATTGACACATTGACAGATCTATACATTAACAGACTCAAAACTCAATGCATTGATATATCAACACACTGACAAATCAACATTTACACTAATACATTGACACACTAATATCCACATATTTCCAGACTCGTACATAAACACATTGATATATCGACACACTGACAGATCAACACAATAATACTTGTACATTAACACATATACATATCAACATATTAACAGATTCAAACATCAACACATTAACACACTTACATATAATCACATTAACAAATGTATACATCAACACATTTATAGACTGATAAATCATTACATTGACATATCGACACTCTGACAGATCAAAATATTAACATTACTCATTTATTGTTTTGATGACAGAGAGAGGGCTGGCAGCAAACTTCTAATTAAGGTTATTTAAAGACCACTGTGACTTTATAGGAAATATGTCACAAGTCATTGCTGTAAATAACACATCTCCAGCATCATAAGATACATATATCCTTGTCTTATAGTATTATTTAATAAATTTATTGAAACATTGTCCAGTGTCAGAGACAAAAAGTGGAGAAATTATCTTTGAGTGTGTGTATGCATTCATTTTTTTCACAAACATGATGAAATTTAAACTTTCAAACTTAATTTTTTTTTCAGATCCCATCGGAAAAGGGCAACAGTCTGCCATGTTAAATCGTTTATTAGGGAAGGGCAGCTATGAATCATTTGATATGAGATGCATGGTAACCGGCCAGTTTTCCGTTGGGAAGTCTACTCTTGTGAAGCTGTTAGCTGGTGACATTATACTAGATGGTCGACAGCCAACTGACGGCATTTCTCTCGTTGAAGGTCGCTGTGGCCTCGACATTGAGACCAAAGAGTGGGTTCTAATTGATCCAGGTGAGAAAATACACAAGTAGAAACATCTTACCACATGCTGTTGTGTGGACCTCACTATCAGCAGACATGATATAGCACTGATTTTAATCACATCACATTGTAGCCATATGTTTTGTGAGTTCAATTCAGGAACCAAGTTAATTCAAATTGAATTTTAATGTTAAAATTATGGAATAATTTGACATTTATTTTCGATAATCAATAATGTCATCAATCCAGCAGTTAAAACATGACTCTCTTTAAAATACATTTATAGCATTATGTGAATGTTACACTTGATAAGATTTAATTTTGATCTTACTTATGATTTTTCTTATATTCTTCACTTGGTTTTGACAGCATGTAGCTGTTTTGGATTTGATTTGCCTGATGTATTAAATTTAATTTCAGACTCTTATAACGCCCTGGATGTTGTGTACAACAAAGTGTTAATGACCTCTCTCAAAGAAGAGGAGAGTGAACTCACTGAAAAGTTCATCCAGGCTTCAGATACAAGTCCAACTGGTAATGCCAAAGCCACACTGTCCTCTTTGCCCTCAGAAAGGTCGGCAGCATTACAATCTCTACCACCTAAGAAATCCTCCAATGTGCCTCTCACGGTAAAACAGATGGGAAAGAAAATGAGAACAAGAATGACTAAGGAGGAAATAAGAAGGAAAATGGAAAAAGTCCTCAAAAGTGGGAAGTATAAGATGAAAGTTGGGCGTCTTATCTTCTGGGACTTTGGTGGACAATATGTTTATCTAACAACACATCAGACCTTCATGACGTTCCGAGCGTTGTTTCTTGTAGTATTTAATGGAAGCAAAAATTTGCATGAACAGGTCCCTGATGTGATGTGTTTTCCAGGGCAGCACATGACACCAACGCCAGCAGGTAATATGCATATTAATTACACACAGATAATGCAAACAGGATACATTTTTATAACAGCAAGGTGATATCGTTTCTAAATATTTAAGCAAACCTCAATGCTTACGTAATTTATTTACATTGTCACTTTTAGCTTGTCACAAACTACAATATTAACCTCAGTATGTTTCGCATTTTGCAGCATTGATATGAAGTACTGTGGATTCATTCTTATTCGTGATTTACCAATTTTCGTGGCTTTTGTGGGGTCACAGCGAACCTTAAATTTAAGAATTCAACGAAAAATTATCACGTGAAATGTGTTTGGATTCGGATGTTTATTTCCGGTTATATTGTGCAGTTCTCTTATAGTGTTGACTAGCGATAAACATTTCAAATTAACACGTGTTTTATTGAAAGAAGATAAAGGTATTTTGTTCAATTATATATTATGAAAATAAATGCAAGTTGTTAATTACCGTGTCATAGATTGGTTTACTTTGATTAAAAGTTTACAGGATTAATTACGATAAAATTGTTTATTTTCACACCTTTTACTTATATGATTGTTCATTATACCGTGATGAGGGGAAATAAGCGTTCAATCATATATCAGTCATACAGTTGAATGCCTCATAAAATTCTGACAAAAATTTGTAAATTGTAAGATAAACACACTATTAGTTGTCTCTGTCCACGATTGTAATTGAAGTTTTTAAGGAACACTATCACTTAGAATGGCCAAGTGAGGATTTTGACAATTCAAAACCTTTTCAATGATTTTTTTTAATCATTGATCAAACAAAGGAGATTATATGATCTCCTAAATCAAAAGGGATATCACGAATAAAGTCTTTGTTTTTATTTTAATCAGTGATCTGCGAATTTACGTATACCACGAATTGTCTTTTTTTCTTCTCAATCCACGAAAATTGATACCCATGAAAATAAATGAATCCCCAGAAAGACAATAATATTTATTAAATATACCAAGTTTAAATTCTTTTCGGAAATTAAAGCATATACAAAAAAAATAAGTGAATTCTCACAAAAAAGGAGCTGATGATTTTATTATATGAAGTATAGATTTTATCATAAGCATGAACGGAGTGCTGCACTTATTGTCAGACAACATCAAATTTTTAAAATTTAATCTTGAATTTGTTCTGGGAGAAATTATATTAAACGATTTTGTTCGGCCTGCAATGTGTGTCGATGAAAGTTCAACATAGGGATAGTGATCCAGTGGCAGGGGCGTTAACTTACTTCTTAAAAGCTTTATGTTTTAGAAGGTGGGAGCCCTGGATGCGTCATACTTTTTATATAGATGCCTTCCGTTACAAAGTTTTGTCTGTCACACATCTATTGTCCTTGACCTCATTTTCATGGTTCAGTGACAACTTACAAAAGAGTGGAGATTTTTTTGTAATGTTAATTTCTCTCTTATTAAGAGTAATAGGATAACTATATTTAGTATGTGCGTACCTTGCAAGCTCCTCATGCCCGTCAGACAGTTTTCACTTGATCTCGACCTCATTTCATGGATCAATGAACAAGGTCAAGTTTTGGTGGTCAAAGTCCATATCTCAGATACTGTAAGCAATAGGTCTAGTATATTTGGTGTATTGAAGGTTACAATACACCATTAGATTTTATTGGCGCAGCCATTTTATGAACATAACATGGTATTCAGAATTAACAGTATGGCTAATCCTGATTGGTCGATATGTACGCCCGTTGTTTTTTATTTTTAGAGACTTCGTGCACTCTGCGTTATACAAAAGGTAAAATAAAAGTTATTCCGTAGCCCTAAAGGCACTGAGATGACTTTTAAATGCTAGGACAAGACACATATTTTTAAGGGCAAAATTAATAGGCAGGGGAGATAAATACAACACACGCTAAGAAAAGCAACGCGAACCTATAATTTTGGGACCAAAAAATACTGTCCTAATAACTTTTCATTTCAAGGTTTCGTTAAAAGAATCATCTTTCTAAAGTCTGTATCTCGAAAAAGGCTACCATTGTTGCCTTTGGGGAAATTAATTGTTTATTTCAATCTGAAGGATCTCCAACTGGCAGGTGTCATCTGACCTTGACCTCATTTTCATGGTTCAGTTGTTATAGTTAAGTTTTTGTGTTTTGGTCTAATTTTCTTATACTGTATAAGTATTCCATAGGTCTACTATATTTGCTGTATGGAATGATTGTAAGGTGTACATGTCCAACTGGCAAGTGTAATCTGACCTTTACCTCATTTTTATGGTTCAGTGGTCAAAGTTATTTTTTTTTTTTTTTTTTTTTTTTTTCTAATAGGTCAACTATATTTGGTGTATAGAAATATTTTATGATGTACATGTCAGTCAATAATCAATAGGTCAACTATATTTGTTGTATGGAAGGATTATAGTGTGTATATGTCTGTCTGGCAGGTATCATCTGACCTTGACCTCATTTTCATGGTTCATTGGTCAATGTTAAGTTTTCATGGTTAAGTTTGTTTCTTAGATACTATAATCAATAGGTCAATTATATTTAATGCATAGATTGATTGTAAGGTATACATGTCTGCAAAGCATGGTTCATCTGACCTTGACCTCGTTTCATGGTTCATTGGTCAATGTTTATTTTTTTTTGTTAAGTCTGTTTCTTAGAAACTATAAGCAATAGGTCAACTATATTTAGTGTATTGAATGATTGTAAGCTGTACATGTATTTCTGTTAGTTTATCTGACCTTGACCTCATTTTCTTGGATCATGTTAAGGTTATTTGATAGTTGTAGTAAAACTTTATATTTAGGACTATCAACATAATATAAATGGTTAGTAAAGAAGGCGAGAAAATTCAGTGTGTGCACTCTTGTTGTTATTTCTTAAATCTAATTTTGTTAACACTTTGTATTAAAATAGCAGCAAAACAAATGTTATCCTTAATTGTGTCAAAATATGTTCTTTTGTTGTAAAAGTAAGTTAAGCAATGTAAAATTCACATTAATGGCTTAGTCATCAAGCAATGTTAAAACAAATGTTTTCCTATAGAAATTCAGATTGTTTTAAATGAGTAAACCTGAAAACATATTTAATGTTAGAATGTTTACATACTGATTCCTCAAAATATCTATTCAAAGACTAAACATAGTAGTTTTTTGATGAGAAGGATTTATGACGTTGGTATTTTGAAGGTGTTGTTTTGTTTAAACTAAAACTGAACACATTTATAAAAACAAAATAAATAGCATATGATATATTGTAGTTTGTCCGTCTATCCATCAACATTTGATACAAAAATTAAAAATTTTCTTTTTATCAGTTCTTACTTTAACGCACGTTTTAATTGAAGGAATAAAGCTTCTTTTAGCTTTATATGATTTTCAAATGATGTAATTCGAGAGTTACAGATCTTTTTTCACTACATAATTTTAGTATGATTGAATCTGTATTGAATGACATACATCGTTAGAAACCCACTTATCCACATCCCCATTTATTGCATTGAGTTAAACATTTCTATATAATGTAATCTTCTTAGAACTGATTGAAATTAGTCCTAGTTTATATTGAATATTTCATTAACATCAATTTTGGAAAAATGAGGATTTCCTTAGTTTTCAGTTTTTACTTCCTAAAAAAACTGATTTTGAAAATAAATCTTAGGAAATGTGGACTACTTTTCAACAATATTACCTGGTTTTAAATGTCTGTTGCAAGGTTCGGGGACACAGTTATCGTCCTTTGTATAACTTGCAATTTCTTTTCAAAACACCATCCAGATTTATTTCTTTATAATTTATGCCTAAAATAGTAAGTAGGGGGATGGAATTACTTTTCAAATTGGGACATGAATTTGTATACGACCGCACACATTTTTATACGACCGCAAAAAATTAAAATTTTGTGGTTGTATATTGGTATCACGTTGGCGTCGTCGTCGTCCGTCGTCGTCGTCCGAAGACATTTGGTTTTCGCACTCTAACTTTAGTAAAAGTAAATAGAAATCTATGAAATTAAAACACAAGGTTTATGACTGCAAGAGGAAAGTTGGGATCGATTTTAGGTGTTTTGGTCGCAGCAGTTTAGGAAGCAGGGGCCAAAAAGGGCCCAAATAAGCATTTTTCTTGGTTTTCGCAGATTAACTTTTGTATAAGTAAACGGAAATCTATGAAATTTTAACATAAGGTATATGACCACAAAAGGAAGGTTGGGATTGATTTTGTGAGTTTTAGTCCCAACAGTTTAGGAATTAGTGGCAAAAAACAGGTCCAAAATAAGCATTTGTCTTGGTTTTTGCACAATAACTTTAGTATTAGTTTATAGAAATCTGTGAAATTTTAACACAAGGTTTATGACCACAAAAGGAAGGTTTGGATTGATTTTGGGATTTTTGATTCCAACGAATTATGGGCCAAAAGGGTCCAAAATTAAACTTTGTTTGATTTCATCGAAAAATGAATGATTGGGGTTCTTTGATATGCCAAATCTAACCGTGTATTCAGATTCTTAATTTTTGGTCCTGTTTTCAAATTGGTCTACATTAAGGTCCAATGGGTCCAAAATTAATCTTAGCTTGATTTTAACAAAAATGATTTCTTGGTGTTCTTTGATATGCTGAATCTAAACATGTACTGAGATTTTTGATTATGGGCCCAGTTTTCATGTTGGTCCAAATCAGGTCCAACATTATTATATTAAGTATTGTGCAATAGCAAGAAATCTTCAATTGCACAGTATTGTGCAATAGCAAGAAATTTTCAATTCCACAGTATTGCGCAATAGCAAGAAATCTTCAATTGCACAGTATTGTGCAATAGCAAGAAATTTTCAATTCCACAGATTTTATGAAATATTCTTTGAAAATTGGAGTTATCTTTCTTTGTACAGAATAGTAATTGAATCAACTTAAATCATTTTGTTATACAATATACAATGTATATTCACTTTTACTACCAACTAATAAATTAAAACAATCTTTACCATTCAGTGATTACAAGCACTTTTTTTTACATTTTAATATTTTATGATGTATTTAAATGAGAAGTTATTCTTGCAAACTCCATTAGAAATTTGAATTGAGATCAGTTTTGGAATAAGGGAAAGGGGGGGTGTGAGAGAAAAAAATTGGGGGGGGAAATTTTTCTCATTTCAGATTTCATAAATAAAAAGAAAATTTCTTCAAACATTTTTTTGAGAGGATTAATATTCAACAGCATAGTGAATTGCTCAAAGGCAAAAAAAATATTTTAATTTCATTAGACCACATTCATTCTGTGTCAGAAACCTATGCTGTGTTAATAACTATTTAATCACAATCCAAATTTAGAGCTGAATCCAGCTTGAATGTTCATACTTGCCCCAACTGTTCAGGGTTCAACCTCTGCGGTAGTATAAAGCTGTGCCCTGCGCAGCATCTGTTTCGGGATTCGTATAATGCTATTATTTCGTCGTCGGACAACATATTTGGTTTCCGGACAATAACTTTAGTTTAAATGAATGGATCTCTATGAAATTTTACAAGAAGATTCAATACCACAAAAGGAAGGATGATTTTGGGGTTTGTGGTACCAACAGTTTAGGAAATAGAGGCCAAAAAGGGGCCAAAAACAACCATGTTTGTAGTTTCAGGAAAAAATAACTTGTGTGTAAGTGTAGGAATCTCTCTTGCATTGTACCACAAGGTTCCATATCACAAAGGGAAGGCTGGGATTGAGTTTTGGTATAATTGCCCAAAACATGCAGGAATCAGGTGCAAAAAAGTAGCCAAAAACAAGCATTTTTTGTAGTTTCTAGACAATAACTTGTGTTTAAGTGTATGGATCTCTCTAAAATTGTACTAAGAGGTTCCATACTACAAAGGGAAGACTGGGATTGTGTTTGGGGATATTTTTCCAAATTATAGGGGGCAACATTTGGAGGGGGGATTTTTTTCCCCAATTTTTATTGTCGAGCTTGCGACTTTTGTCGCAAAAAGTTTGACATAGGGATATTGATCCGGCGGCGGTGGTGTCAGCTAACTTCTTAAAAGCTTTATATTTTAGAAGGTGAAAGACCTCGATGATTCATACTTTGTATATGGATGCCTCATGTTACGAAGTTTTCGTCAGTCTCATGTCCAATGTCCTTGACCTCATTTTCATGGTTCAGTGACTACTTGAAAAAAAGTTAAAAAATTTTATAATGTTAAATTCTCTCTTATTATAAGTAATATTTGGTACTTGCGTTCCTTGCAAGTTCCTCATGCCCGTCAGACAGTTTTCACTTGATCTCGACCTCATTTCATGGATCAGTGAACAAGGTTAAGTTTTGGTGGTCAAGTCCATATATCAGATACTATAAGCAATAGGTCTTGTATATTCGGTGTATTGAAGGACACTAAGGTGTACATGTCCAACTGGCAGGTATCATCTGACCTTGACCTCATTTTCATGGTTCAGTGGTTATAGTTAAGTTTTTGTGTTTTGGTCTGTTTTTCTTATACTGTATGCAATAGGTTTACTATATATGATGTATGGTATGATTGTAAGGTCTACATGTCTAGCTGGCAGGTGTCATCTGACCTTGACCTCATTTTCATGGTTAGGTGGTCCAAGTTAAGTTTAGATTTATTTTCTAATACTATATGCAATAGGTCAACTATATTCGGTGTACGGAAATATTTTATGATCTATATGTCAGTCGCGCATGTTTTATTTAACCTTGACCTCATTTTCATGGTTCATTGCTCAGTGTTAAGTTTTTTGGGTTTTGGTCTGTTTTTCTTAAACTATAAGCAATAGGTTGACTATATTTGTTGTATGGAAGAATTGTTAGCTGTACATGCCTGTCTGGCATGGTTTATCTTACCTTGACATCATTTTCATGGTTCATTGGTCAATGTTTAGTTTTCTTGGTTAATGTTAAGTTTATGTGACAGTTGAAATAAAGCTTTATATTTAGGACTATCAACATAATATCAATGATTAGTAAAGAAGGCGAGACATTTCAGCGTGTGCACTATGGTTCATATTTAATTCTTTTTCAAAATTTTTCAAATTCCAAATTTTTTGAAAAGTTTTAAGAATAGATTTTTAAGATCTTTTTAAATTTATTTTGTGTCAGAAACCTATATTATTTCAAAAAATTGATCACAATCGAAATTCAGACAGCATCAAGTTTGAATAGTGTGTCCAAATTTGCCCCAACTGTTCACGGTTCGACCTCTGCGGTCGTATCAGACTGTGCCTAGCAAGCATTTAATTTGGCAAAAAAGGGATTTGGTCCATTTTGAAAAAGCCAATAATTAGTATATATAAAGCTGTCACACTGGATTATAGATCCTCTTAACCTTTAATTGTCCACAGTTGGAGTTAGAACTGATGGATATTTCTATAATTTTTACATAATTTGTCGCAAAAGTGGTACACTATATATACTATACAAATCTATTTGGATAGAGCAGGTGTGATTTTTTTAATTTTTAATTTTTTTGTTTAAAAGAAATGCACTACGGAATTCCTGTGTTCTTGGCCATAAATGATAATTAAAAAAGCAAGATAGCGATTAGAACAAACACAAAAATCCAAGGGCTGTTCCATAAAATCTTAAACAGGACCGCAACTTGAACTGGCCATTATTTTGGTTGTGTGAAATATTAGTTTGTATACGTTTTTATTGTATGCAGGTCTTAAGCGTTGTTACCTTTTTATAATATGCATTCCTTAAACTATGTGTTAATAAAACAGTCTGAAGAACAAATACAACAATATAGAATATACATATACACTGAAATAGTTGTCACCTTTTGACAGAGAATCCAACTTAAGCTGTTTAAATAAATGAGGTTGACTAAGTATTCAGTTTTTTTTTTTTTTTTAAATAATGGGTTAACAAGACAAAAGACAATGAAAAACTTTTAAAAGTGTAGTATCACAACTATGAAAAATGCAGAATATATATACCTTTTTATACTTCTTTTATGACATATTTTGATTTTATTTTGTAGTATTTTTGCAATATTGGGTCAATTCCATCCTGACCTATTGTAAGCTTGTTTATGCAGGCATCCCAAAGATCTTGTTTGTTGCCACTCACAAGGACAAAGTACCATTGGTGAGTGATCTAGTGTAAGCTATATGGTAGTAAGTTATTGTCATTTTGAAAACTTAGAAATGTGTACAAATTGCCCCAATTGCTAGCATTAAAACCAGGTTTAATCCTCCATTTTCGACATTAGAAAAGGCCTGTACAAAGTCAGGAATATTACAGTTGATTGTGTGAGCGTTTGATTTTGCCATTTGATTATTTTGATTTTTTTTTTAACTTTCCAAGGAGTTCAATATTTGAATAAGAGCTTGTATTCTTATAATGATGTTTTGTCTATAAATCTTAACTTGACCTAAAATTTTGTTAAACTACACTTTTAAAAAAACAAGATCCTTTTTGAATTGTGGGTAATTCCCTTAAAATCAGATTACGGGGCCTATAAATGAAGTAGAAGATATGAAGTACTACTTATAGATAAGGAAACAATATTTGGTATGTAATTGTATCAATATTCCATTGGATAGTCATCTCATTTCCATGGAGATAAGTTGGCTCTGCCACTCTTAGTCATGTTTTTTTTACGTAAAATACAATTTATCAGTTTACATGCTAAAGTTTACACGCTAAAGTTTAACTAAACTTATTTTTATTTCAACAATCATGTTGTCAATATGAAGCTTTATTATTAAGAATAGTAGTACTGCACCAGATGCACTTCTCAACAATTAATATTTTCTCGGTCATGTGTCAGGCCAAACCATAATACCATTGTTAAACAGATGATGAAATAAAACATGATATATAACACATCTGGAGAAGAAATGCATGATTACGATACATACTTTATTTTAAAAGAAGTTCATTTTTGTTTAACTGCAAATTCAAATAAAACATTTTCCGTATTTTCACCCAAATCCTGAAGTACTCTATACTAAACTATTAATACCTTCTTGGCTAGTTTGAAGTGTATTGCCAATCTATTAAATGTTACTTATTTTTTTTACAAGTGGTATCTTTTAAATTATAGAAGCAAGGTTAAAAGTGTAATAATTTACCTGTAAGAGTAGATATATCTACTTTGCACATTTAAGATAAATCTAGTTATTTTCTTGTTGGAATGTTCCATCATTGAAGATACACAAACATTATGTTCCCGACATATGCTCTTTACAGCCTCAAGTTTATTTATCCGGAACATTTTTATGTTTTAATAGGAGAATGTTGAGACACGACGGGAAGAGCTTTACAGTGGAATTGAGGAGTTGTTTAAAGACCATGAGGGAAAACATCATCTGGTCCTTAGACCTCTAATATTTGTCAATGCCAAAGATCAAGCTGACCCAGAAATAGAGGTTCTGAAGAAAACAATAACAGAACTTACATTCGACCACCCATGTTGGGGTGAAAGGATGCCGAATGCATGTGTTCCACTGGAGCTCGAGATCGCTGAATTGGTGGCAGAAGGGAAACAAATTCTGTCTTTGGTTGAAGTTAGAGAATTAAATGCCATCAGTGAGGTGTCTGTCCTGTCTCCTGAGCAGCTGACCGATTTTCTACATTATCAACATTCTCTAGGCAAAATTGTGTATTTTGACACCCCACAACTGAGAGATAATGTTATCATCAGTCCCCTTCTTATGGTGGAAGTTATGAGATCTTTTATTACTGGTGTGTAAATATTTTCAATGAGATATAATAAAAATTAGTAGTAAAACAACAACATACTCAAATATTGTTTACCAGACATTTAGAGCACTGGGTATTGTTAACTGGTGACTTTCACTTATCTTTTGAAACTTTGTAAGAACTTTTTATTATACAATTAGTCAAAATTAATCTTTTCTTTAGGTATTCAAAGCGTCACTAATTCTTGTTAGATTATAGCTAACTATTTTATTATGTTTATATCCTCTGGATAGGATGGAGGTTTTAACTTACATTTTGTAAAACATGATTGCAAATTTTAAAGTCAAAACTGAAACTGATATTTCATAGTTATTAACGTGTAGGTATAACTAGAGAACTACATGGTTTCTAAATAAAATATTTGTAATGGGGTAATTATGTTCTTCAAAATGAGAAAGGATTCTATTTTGATCATGGAATACCTTTTATAAAGAAAGTTTAATTACTCCTAAAATAGGACATTATTTTGAAATATCAAAATAGTGTTGTTTTCATGTCCTGACCTAGGTGAGCAGTATAACTTTCGTAGTACCTTTTAATATAAGTAAATTTTGTATTAGCTCACCTGGCCCGAAGGGCCAAGTGAGCTTTTCTCATCACTTGGCGTCCCTCATCCGTCGTCCATCGTCCGTCGTCGTTAACTTTTACAAAAATCTTCTCCTCTATAACTACTGGGCCAAATTTAACCAAACTTAGCCACAATCATCATTGGGGTATCTAGTTTTAAAAATGTGTCCGGTGACCGGGCTAACCAACCAAGATAGCCGCCATGGCTAAAAATAGAACATAGGGGTAAAATGCAGTTTTTGGCTTATAACTCAAAAACCAGAGCACTGAGAACAAATCTGACATGGGTAAAAGTGTTTATCAGGTCAAGATCTATCTGCCGTGAAATTTTCAGATGAATCGGACAACCCCTTGTTAGGTTGCTGCCCCTGAATTGGTAATTTTAAGGAAATTTTGCTGTTTTTGGTTATTATCTTGAGTATTATTATAGATAGAGATAAACTGTAAACAGCAATAATGGTCAGCAAAGTAAGATTCACAAATAAGTCAACATGACCAAAATGGTCATTTGACCCCTTTAGGAGTTATTGCCCTTTATAGTCAATTGTTAACCATTTTTCGTAAATCTTAGTAATCTTTTAGAAAAACCTTCTCCTCTGAAACTACTGGGCCGAATAAAACCAAACTTGGCCATGATCAGCATTGGGGTATCTAGTTTAAAAAATGTGTCCAGTAACTCGGCCAATCAACCAAGATGGCCACCATGGCTAAAAATAGAACATATGGGTAAAATGCAGTTTTTGGCTTATAAATCAATAACCAAAGCATTTAGAGCAAATCTGACAGGAAGTGAAACTGTTTATCAGGTAAAGATGTATCTGCCTTGGAATTAATAGATGAATCGACTAACCAATTGTTAGGTTGCTGTCCCTGAATTGGTAATTTTAAGGAATTTTGCTGTTTTTGGTTATTACCTTGAATACTTTAATAGATAGAGATAAACTGTAAACAGCAATAATGTACAGCAAAGTCAGACCTAAGTCAACAAAATGGTCAATTGACCCCCTAAGGAGTTATTGCCCTTCATAGTCAATTTTTAACAATTTTCATAAAATTTGTAAATTTTCACTCATATTTTCCACTGAAACTACTGGGCCAAGTTCATTATAAATAGAGATTGTAATTGTAAGCAGCAAGAATGTTAAGTAAAGTAAGATCTTAAAACACAACACCATCTCTAAAACACAATTTTGACATGAATCCATCTGTGTCATGTGTTGACCAAGGTGAGTGACACAGGCTCTTCAGAGCCTCTAGTTTTGATTTGAAGTCATAAGATTGATTTTTTTTTTCATTTTCATAGATGTTGAATTCTGGCCAAAAGAAGATAAAACAAGAAAAACCTTCAAGAAGATGTCAAAAAATGGAATGATACAAAAAGTAGACCTCTACCAGATTTGGGAACAAAAAGAATTTTGTCAGATTTTACCATTTAAAGAGTACATATTCGATATGCTGATACACCTTGATATCGTATCTGAACAGCGTAGATATGATACAAAAACAGGAAACCGGCTACCAGTAGAACACTTCTTTGTACCCTGTATGCTTACCCAAAGAAATGATACAGATTTCTTGTTACAAGAATGTACACCAGAGAGGACTGTTAGTTTGGCCTTCGTTTTTAAAGGAACCATCATACCTCCAGCCTTACCAAACCGTCTAATATGCGCATGTCTCAGTATGTGGACATTAAAACAATACAGAGGAAGGAAACTTATGTTTTCGGGGTTTGTTGGGTTATCAGTTGATAAAGAGCATGATATTGTTGTCTGTGTAGAAGGAAATAAGATCTTATTGCACCTAGTCCACAAGCGCTCCAAGGGTTTGATAATACCTGATATAGCCACCAGTGTCCGGGATTGTTTGTTTGTTACTTTAGAGAGAATTTCCGAATTTTATCAGTCTTCCATCCATTGTAAAGCCAGCAGCAAGTTACCTTTCCACACCGAGTATTCCTGCTCGAAACTAAACTGTTTCACATCAGAACACAAGATGGTTTCAGAAGCTGAGGAATGTTTTTGTGAACACGGTGAAAACATTAAAACTAACTGGAGTATTTGGAACAAGAAAAGGGTATTTATATACTTTTATTGGTACATACATGAGAGATATTTAGAATTGTATGTCTAAGCCTCCGCATATGTCGCCAAGTTCTCTTATTGCAGAACATTGGTATTATATTTGCATTATACATGTATGTTAGACATTCAATTTTTCAGCTCTATATAAGACATAAGATATGGTATATGATTTTCAACATGACAATTCTTCATCATAAACCAAATGACGTAAAATTCAGCACCAAAGGCCTTCAACAAGTAGCAAACTATATGCCACATACCAAGCTCTTTTAAGTTGTTATGTAAACATGTTCATACATTCAGAGACAAATTTATACCTGTACCAACTTGCTGATGTTGGTATGATAGTAACTAAACATAAAATGTATCAGACAGAGGGACAAAGGATGATATTGTTGATATGACATCTTTTTGTTTAACCTTTTTTTGTAAGGTAGATGAGCAGATTGATATTGATAATATTTACTTGACTTTACTTGTAGTAACTGTCAGCATTTGCCAATATTGTATATTTTTTATTATATGTGTTTGTGTCATTAGTTTCACACATTTTACAAAGTGAAATATGTTCTGGTGTACCGATGAGCAAGTAGGTTGCTTACAGGAGTTATACAAATACTTGAATTGTAGAGTTGTTTTTTTATTTTACAGGAACAAAAGCAATGTGATGCTAATTGTCCAGGTAAATGTATCATTTATCTTTTCTTGCATATTATTGACCAGAGTTAACATTTAACTTATGAAAATATCCAATTTCATAAATCATGTCATAAACCATGCTACTGATGTGCTTTAGTGCTGACAACGCTTAGACAATATAGTGTTTTCAACATAATGATATTTCACATATTTCAGATTGGAAAATCTGCGGAGAAGTAATGGATTTTTATACGACCGCAAAAATTTAATTTTTTTTGCACTATAACTTAAGTTTTAGAAAATATAAATGTATGAAATTTAAACACTAGGTTTATGACCACAAAAGGAAGGTTGGAATGATTTTGGAAGTTTTTGTTCCAACAGTTTAGCAATTAGGGGCCAAAAATGTCCCAAATAAGCATTTTCTAGGTTTTCGCACTATAACTTTAGTTTAAGTAAATAGAAATAAATGATATTTAAGAAATAATTCATGGGGGCTTGAATATATCGTGATTTTACCACGGGTTGGCCCTTTATGACAAATATTTTACCCCTGAGCGATAGCGAGGGGCAAAATATCGGCATAAAGGGACAACCCGTGGTAAAATCTAGATATATTCAAGCCCCCATGAATTATTTCGATTCTGATAGGACACATACGGCAATTCTTTTGGATCGAAGCGCTCTAGGTGTAGGCAAATATTTGCCGTTCCCATAAATAAACGCACTAATAAACTAGCGTAAAAGAACGGAGCAAACTGCATTAGTGACATGCTTAAACAATTTAAAATAATGTATTTAGACAGTTTTGGATGAATTTTAATGATAATTTATTTATATGTCTTATATGATGTACAATAAAGGGCTTTTGCCACATTTTAGCATCATTTGTGTATGTTTCCTTGTGATGATTTTCGGATTCACAAGCGTGTATTTTCCCGTAAAATGCTTACATTCTAACGTCATTGTTCTATGACGTCGGGTATCTCATTCATAAAAAAGCATATGACGTGGGAGCACAATCGGAACAGCACTGGCAATATATTCATATTTTACCACGGGTGTGTACTCAAAGCGTTTGAAGGACGTCATGTTAGAATTTGACACAAAGTTTATGACCTCAAAAGAAAGGTTGGGATTGATTTTTGGTGTTTTAGTTACAATGTTTAGGAATTAGGGGCCAAAAAAAACGCCCAAATAAGCATTATTCTTGGTTTTAGCATAATAACTTTAGTATAAGTAAATAGAAATCATTAAAATTTAAACACAAGGTTTATCAATCCTAAAGGAAGGTTGGGATTAATTTTGGGAATTGAGGTCCAAACAGTTTAGGAAGTAGGGACCAAAAAGGGGCCCAAATTAGCATTTTTCTTGGTTTTTTTTTTTTGGCATCATAACTTTAGTATAAGTATAAATAGAAATTTATGAAATTTTAACACAAGGTTTTTGGAAGGTTGGGATTGATTTTGGGAGTTTTGGTCCCAACAGTTTAGAAATAATGGGCCCAAAGTTTGACATGCTGAATTAAAAAATTCACTTAGATTTTTTATTGTTGGCCCAGTTTTCAAGTTGGTCCAAATCGGGGTCCAAAATTAAAATTTGTTTGATTTCATTAAAAATTGAATAATTGGTAATGCCAAATCTAACTGTGTACGTAGATTCTTAATTTTTGGTCCCGTTTTTAAATTGGTCTACATTAAGGTCCAAAGGGTCCAAAATTAAACTAAGTTTGATTTTAACAAAAATTGAATTCTTGGGCTTCTTTGATATGCTGAATCTAAACATATACTTTGATTTTTGATTATGGGCCCAGTTTTCAAGTTGGTCCAAATCAGGATCCAAAATTATTATATTAAGTATTGTGCAATAGCAAGAAATTTTCAATTGCACAGTATTCGGCAATAGCAAGAAATCTTCAATTGCACAGTATTGTGCAATAGCAAGAAATTTTCAATTGCACAGTATTGCGCAATAGCAATAAATCTTCAATTTCAAAGTATTGTGCAATAGCAAGTATTTTCAATTGCACAGTATTGCGCGATAGCAAGAACTATCTAATTGCACAATATTGCGCAATAGCAAGAAATTTTCAATTGGAGTTATCTTTCTTTGTCCAGAATAGTAGTTGAATCAACTTAAATCATTGTTTTATATAATATACAATGTATATTCACTTTTACTACCACCTGATAAATTAAAACAATCTTTACCATTCAGTGATAACAAGCACTTTTTTTACATTTTAATATTTTATGATGTATTTAAACGAGTAGTTATTGTTGCAAACTCCATTAGAAATTTGAATTGAGATCAGTTTTGGAATAAGGGAAAGGGGCATGTGAACAAATAATTGGGTATGGGGGTGTTCAATTTTTCTCATTTCAGATTTCATAAATAAAAAGAAAATTTCTTCAAACATTTTTTTGAGAGGGTTAACATTCAACAGCATAGTGAATTGCTCAAAGGCAAAAAAAAAATTTAAGTTCATTAGACCAAATTCATTCTGTGTCAGAAATCTATGCTTTGTCAACTATTTAATCCCAATCCAAATTTAGAGCTGAATCAAGCTTGAATGTTGTGTCCATACTTGCCCCACCCGTTCAGGGTTCAACCTCTGCGGTCGTATAAAGCTGCGCCCTGCGGAGCATCTGGTTACCATCTGAGTTTACAATTACCAAAAATATATATAGAAAGGTGTGGTATAAGTGCCATTGAGACAACTCTCCATCCAAGTCGCAATTTATAAACGTAAACCATTATAGGTCAAAGTACGTTTTTTAACAGGGAGCCTTGCCTCACACCGAGCAGCAAGCTATAAAGGGCCCCAAAAAAATACCTGTGTAAAACCATTCAAACGGGAGTACCACATTCTAATCTAAAAAAACACACAAAACCAGAAACACTTATGAACCACATCAAAACACGACAATTACTTAACATCAGATTCCTGACTTAGGACAGGTGCAAACAATTGCAGCGGGATTAAACGTTTTAATGGTACCAAACCTTCTCCTTTATATTATAATTACAATTACCAAAGATACATGTATTTGTAACTTTCAATTTAAAAAATATAGTTTGCAAGTTTAGTTAAGATTAAATGCCGAAAATTACTAAAATATATCCTAGATGTTTTCTTGGTAAATTGTCCTCAATTGCTGTCAACATATTAGAGTATGTGATACATTTAAAACATATATTTATGTGTATTTTGTGAACATAGTTTCGCAGAAATTAGAATAAGGTCACTGCATATGTTGCTAATATTGCGTACCCAATAGCTATTGATGTTAAATAGTTATCTCCTCATATATCAGTATACTAACATTCTATCTTCACAAAGTTTATGTTTTTTTAAATCATGTTTAGGTTTGAGTGAAGATGCATTATCTCAGATTCCAAGTGACTCAGAGTTGCTTCGTCTGTCTGTTAATTGTGAGACACGCATGCTTCACGAGTTGGCTCTTCATCTTGGAATGGAAGAGATGGTATGGAATGAAATGGAAGACAATTACCCAGGAAATATACAGATTGTCAAATTTTTGACACTAATGCATTTAAAAGAGAATGATGAATTACGATTCACAGATTTGGACAAAGGATTGAGAGAAATTGAAATAACACCACATAAATTATGTGTGGTAAGTTATTACGTACTACAATGGACAGGTGCAATTTTTATTTATCTTTTTTTATATAGATATATTTGGCATAAGGTATGGTTTTAAGGTGTAATTGTCTGTCTTGCAGTATACCTTTGACTTTGATCTAAAACAATCATCGGAAAGTACCAAGACCTAATAGATACAATATTTAGTGTCGACTTCACAAATAATGCAAGATAGTCGCAAGTTATAGATTCTAGTTCTAAAGTTGTTTATCTTTTTTTTCATTTTACTTTAGTTTTCCCTTTATTTGTATTCATGCTATCATGTTTTTTTTATTGTATGGATTCAGATATGTATGACGCTGTATCTATACATTTCACCATCAGGTTTTTTAATTCTTTTTTGCTTTAGGCATTCCTGGTACAGGTAGATCAATTCCTGATGTGCATGTTTGACAAAAACGGTTTTTGCAGTGTGGTATCTATTTTGTTTATCCTTGTATTTATTTTTTATCTTGATTTATACTAATCGGGAAAGTGTATATATATGCTATATACAGTATGTGCTATCCATGACAAACACTTATTTTATGTCATTGTAAATTTAAAATCATATATCTACTACATTTTTTTCATGATTGTTACATTAATTTGTATTTTTGTTTGAATGTTTTAGTTAGTTGCATGTATATGATGAATGTTCACATAGTTTTGGCTGTTAAATCTTAATTATTGGCACATTGACCTTTGGGTTTCTCACACAATAGTGTCAATTCAACAAAACTATATACAACTATCATTAAAGGGTGAAGTGCAGCTGGCTATCAATCACGTGCAACAAATTTCGTCTTCGGAAAAATGGCTGTACCAAGTCGTGAATAAGGCCGCTGTTTATCACTTAGACAGTTGATTGATTGATATTGTTTAAATTTATTTTTGAATTTGTCTTTGAGTTTTGTACTTTTGCTATACTTTTGAACATATTTTTTTGCTAAGGTTAAGTTTATATCTTTCAGCGAAACCGCAAAAGCAATGAATAATTTGATCATTTCTTTTGCATCTGGTCTGGACCCTTCACTTCTGTAATAACTGAACTAACTTGTCTTCATAATAACATGCATGGATCAATGATAGATTTAACTCACCACCCTGCAATAAATTGATTTTTAATATTACTATATTTTCAGGTACGTCAGAGAAAACAAGTGAACTCTAGTAAGTACTTTGATATATAAAGGCTTTGCATGGTATATTTAAAAAGTTTTTTCTTACTTGATTAAGGGTAGTTAACGTAAACAAAAGATCATCTTGATTCCTTTTCACCTAACTGTGCAACTTGAATAAATTTAACATTTCTTGGGATTCATAAGTAATCATAATCATGATATTGTCTTTATCAGTTTGATATGTATCTTGTTTGATTAAAAAGCAGTAAGCTTATAATTATTTGGAGATAGTTTGCTTAGTGTATTACAAAACAGTAAGAGCATCCTTTTCATATCCTTATACTTTCATATAGCCGATGTGATCAATTATTAACAGTTTGCGTCATGTGATCAGTCTGTCATTTTAAACCTCGTCTTCAGTATTTAGGTTTCAAGTTCAAACACCAACCAACAAAAACAACAAAAATAATTTTAAAATTGTTTAGGTGTAAATGTTTTACAAGTGGAAATTAACTTCGATGAACTAAATTTGCTATCTATGATATTGTGGTCAAATTCAAGTAAAATCTGGAAAATCATTACATATGTAAGACCGAGGTGTGCATTTCATGGATCTGTAATATTTATATGAGCGTCACTTATGAGTCTTATGTAGACAAAACGCGCGTTTGGCGTATTAAATTTAACATGTTCACTATGCAAAACATTGAAACTATCTGTGTCAATAGTTTCTTGACTAATTACTTCGTCTACTTTTATAAAGATATTCACCTCATCAGAAACTTTTGAACCAATTTTAACAAACCTAGAGTGAATATTTCTTAAGAGTATGCACCAACAATGGTGTTCTGTAATCAAACATATCTGCTATGGCTAAACATAGAACATACGGTTACAATGATGTGTTTTGTCTTAAATCTTGAAAGCCTTGATAATAGTAGACAGATAAAACTATAACATGGGCAAACGTTTTTACCAGTTTTCCGACCTTTTTTAACACAAACATATAAACTTAGCAATTGTGACTTCAATGAATCATACAAGTGAGCTTTTCCCATCACGTTCGGCATCGTTAACTATTACAAAAATATTCTCCTCTGAAACTACTGTGCCAAATTAATCCAAACTTGGCCACAATCATCATTTGGGTATCTAGTTAAAAAAAATGTATCCGGTGACCCGGCCTACCAACCAAGATGGCCACATGGCTAAAAATAGAACATAGGGATAAAATGTAGATTTTGGCTTATATCTCTGAAATCAAAACATTTAGAGCAAATCTAACAGGGGGTTAAATCGTTCATCAGGTGAAGATCTTTCTGCCCTGAAATTTTCAGATGAATCCGAAACCCGTTGTTAGGTTGCTGCCCTTGAATTGGTAATTGTAAGGAAATTTTGCTGTTTTTAGTTATTATCTTGAATATAATTATAGATAAAGATAAACTGTAAACAGTAATAATGTTCAGCAAAGTAAGATTTACAAACAAGTGCACATGATCAAAATGGTCAGTTGACCCCTTTAGGAGTAATTGCCCTTTATAATCAGTTATTAACCATTTTTCGTAAATCTTAGTAATCTTTTAGAAAAATCTTCTCCTCTGAAACTACTGGACCAAATTAAACCAAACTTAGCCAGAATCATCATTAGGGTATCTAGTTTTAAAAATGTATCCGGTTACTTGGTCAACCAATCAAGATGGCCGCCATGGCTAAAAATATAACATAGGGGTAAAATGCAGTTTTTGGCTTATAACTCAAAAACCAAAGCATTTAGAGCAAATCTGACAGGGAGCGAAATTGTTGATAAAGTGAAGATGTATCTGCCCTGGAATTTTCAGATGAATCAGATAACCGGTTGTTAGGTTGCGGCCCCTGAATTGGTAATTTTAAGGAGATGTTGCTGTTTTTTTGGTTATTATCTTGAATATTATTATAGATAGAGATAAACTGTAAATAGCAATAATGTACAGCAAAGTAAGACCTAAAAAATAAGTCAACATAACCAAAATGGTTAATTGACCCCTTAAGGAGTTATTGCCCTTTATAGTAAATTTTTTACAAAACATTTTCCACTGTTGTTACTGGGCCAAGTTCATTATAAATAGAGTTAATTGTGAGCAGCAAGAATTGCAGTAAAATAAGATCTACAAACACATCAGCATCACCAAAACACAATTTTGTCATGAATCCATCTGTGTCCTTTGTTTAATATGCACATAGACCAAGGTGAGCGACACAGGCTCTTTAGAGCCTCTAGTTCAGTATTGTGAATGTCTCTGTTATAATTAGTATGCTATGTTTTTTGTCAATCAGACAAGATTCAACCGAAATTGACCTTTATTCATGAATCAATGAGTTAGGTTCTGTTTACATGTTCAAGTTTGTATCTCAAAAATCAAACTATATTTGGTGAGTGGAATGAATATAACATGTATATTTTGTGAACGGAATGAATGTAACATGTACATGTCTGACTGAACATAACTTCATTTTCATGGTTCTTTTAATGTGTCAATGCTACTTTTTATGACTGGGCATTTGTCCAGATACTATTAGCAACACGTCCATTATGTTTATTGTGTAAAATGATTGCAACAATACAAATGTCCGTCTGCTTGTTTTATCTGATCCTGACATCATATCTTCTATGATACAGGATGGGGTTTCCTGCTGAAGTCAATATCACATGTATCACAGATCCTATAAGTAATTTGTCAACTATATTTGATGTATCTGACATAGTCTCATTTTCATAGTCCATTGGTCAATGCGTTGTTTAGTAATTTTCCCTGAAACTAATAATTAAGTGCATTTGGTTTATGGCATGATCGTAAGGTGTAGATGTCCGACTGGCAGGTTTCTTCTGACCCTAATCTAATTTTCAGGATTTATTGGTCAATGTTAAGTTTTGTTACTTTGCTCTTTTACCCTTATACTAGTATTCCGAAATGTATTTGGTGGATAATTGTCTCATTGAATTGTCTTGATTTCATTTTCAATTTTAACTAGGAAGTGAATGAAATGACACTTATACCGATCGATCTGTAATGCTCTCTTAAACGCCCTTCAAAAATTATCAAGTAGACCATTAAGAATATTGGGATGAGAAAATAATTAAAAGTTGGCAGTCAAATATAGGGAATAAAGAATATGCCTTATTTTATTACTAGCTGAAAAATGGATGCAAAGTTTTATACTTTAGTTCTCACAAGCATAACACACATTTAACTGCCAAGGATAAACAATATTTCATTGTTTTATAAAGCATTCGGGGTAACACTGCAATTTGAGTCTTTAATTAGTTTTGACGAATTCTCTGTAGATATATTTTATTTCTTATTTCATATAGGTATTCCTGACGATATTCTAGACTGTATTCCATCAGATGAAATTTTAGATAGATTAGCACCGCTGATTGGCAAGGTAGTCTTCCAACTAGGAATAGAACTTGGACTGTATGTAGAAGAGATAGAGAATATCAAAGAGAAATGTGATCGTGATTTGCCGGCACAGAATAAGGAAGTTTTGTTTACATGGAGGAAAGACAGAACAGTGAAACCTACAATACGGGTTCTTGAGCAAGCATTTGTAAATATTCGTAAAGGGGCAAAGTGTTTAAAGGAGGTTGTAAAAGATGTTGATCCCAATACACTTAAAGCGGTAGAAACTGTTACAGGTATAACTACTTATATGACAAGTTTAAGTAAATAAATAGCACACAATTTAAGCTATGTAATTAAAGAAAAAACAAGGGAGTGCAATGGTTTTATTAAACTCTTGCATTCTGTTTGTTTGTCCTTCATTAGGTCCGTCTGCCTAGTCCTGCAAACAATTTCCTATGTTCAATTCGTTTATGACATTTATATCTACGATTTATAACAGCAATTTGTCATACAAGTTCGAAAATCAGTGCTAAATTGCTATTTGTAAAATAGTTATGACTAGTGTGATATAATACTAGTGTTTCCCCCAAGCATGTTTAGCATGGATAGACGCCATGCAATTTTTAAATGACGCCATACCCTTTTTTGTCTTTATAAATGACACCATGCCCTTTTTTTCACTTCTTTGGATGACGCCATTGCCTCGAAAATGCCCTAAATGGAAGCCTTTACAAAAAAAAAAAATCAAAATTTCATGCCCATCGGCATATCTGTTAAAATTGTTTTACCTGTCAGATTGTGTAACACTCTAATTAACTGACAATGAGATAAAGTTAAGTACCTTGCCTTTGGCAGTTTTATCACCTCTGTTAATGATTGTTTATTGCTAATTAGGTGATTTAAGATAATTAAACAAACACTAGATATGTGATACAGAATGAAAATGTCCACATATCCATTGTTTATGTACAGCGTTCATTCATTTGAATTGTGCAACAATTTTAAAGGTATACATAGTTTGTATTATATTGGTAAAAAAGTGTTGTGTTTCATAAGCCTGAGTATGGTTAGTATGAAATTTAAAGAAATTCGTATTTGAACATAGACACTTCCTGTTTTACTTCTTGTATTTAGAATCCTTCTTACATGTAATAGGAGCACTTAACAAATGCCTTTATTTTAAAACAATTATGGAGGGATAAAAGTAACCGTTAATAACTTCTGCAATGTATGCAATGTATTATTGCATCAATATATCATCTCCTGTTCAACCTGTTATATTTTTAAAACTCTTTGCTAAGGAGAACTTTGGTGTGCACCTAAAAAAAACTCTTTTTGTGTAACTATTTAAATGAGACTAAATAACTTCCAACCAACAACTGTTTTAATACCTTCTGCATTGTATGCTATGTATTATTGCATCAATATATCATCTCCTGTTTCACCTGTTATATTTTTAAAATTCCTTACTTAGGAGAACTTTGGTGTGCACTTAAAAAGAACTTTGCGTCCGTTGTCCGTGGTCCGTCGTCGTTTACTTTTACAAAAATCTGAAACTCCTTGGCCAAATTAAACCAAACTTGGCCACAATCATCATTGGGGTATTTAATTTAAAAAATGTGTCTGGTGACCTGGCCAACCAACCAAGATGGCCGCCATGGCTAAAAAATAGAACAGGGTAAAATGCAGTTTTTGGCTTATAACTCAAAAACCAAAGCATTTAGAGTAAACCTGACATCTATCTGCCCTGAAATTTTCAGATGAATCGGACAACCCTTTGTTGGGTTGCTGCCCCTGAATTGGTTATTTTAAGGAAATTTTGCTGTTTTTGGTTATTATCTTGAATCTTATTATAAGATTAAGGGTGTTTTAATAATTTAAGAAGTACATGGTAATCATTTAGTCTTGTTCTTTGGCTTATGATACACCTAAATATCAAGTCTTGAAATTATACTTCCTAGTAGTCATGCAGTGTTGATCTCAGGCTTATGATACACCTGAATATCAAGTCTTGAAATAATACTTCCTAGTAGTCATGCAGTGTTGATCTCAGGCTTATGATACACCGGAATATCAAGTCTTGAAATAGTAATTCATGGTTGTCATGCAGTCTTGATCTTTGGCTTATGATAAACCTAAATATTAAGTCTAATATAAGTATTTCATGAAGTCATGCAGTCTTGACGTTTGAAGGTATCTAGTTTTAAAAATGTGTGGTGTGAGCCGGCCAACCAACCAAGATGGCCGCCATGGCTAAAAATAGAACATAGGGGCAAAATGTAGATTGTGACTTATAACTCTGAAACCAAAGCATTTAGAGCAAATCTGACATGGGGGTGAAATTGTTTATCAGGTAAAGGTCTATCAGTCCTGAAAATTTCAGCTGAATCGGACAACCGGTTGTTGGGTTGCTGCCCCTGAATTGGCAATTTTAAGGAAATTATACCCTTTTTTGGCTATTATCTTGAATATTATTATAGATAGAGATACACTGTTAACAGCAATAATGTTCAGCAAAGTAAGATCTACAATTAAGGTAATATGACTAAAATGGTCAGTTGACCCTTAAGGAGTTATTGCCCTTTATCGTCATCTTTTACCAATTTTTCTTAATTTTTTCTCAAACTACTGGTCCAAATTTAACCATACTTGGCCATAATTATCATTGAGGTATCTAATGTGTGCGGTGACCCTGCCAACCAACCAAGATAGCCGCCATGGCTAAAAATAGAACATAAGGGTAAACTGTAGATTTTGGCTTATAACTCGGAAACCAAAGCATTAAGAGCAATTGTTTTGCAAGTCAAGATCTATCTGCCCTGACATTTTCAGATGGAAATTTTTAATGAAATTTTGCTGTTTTTGGTCATTATCTTGAATATCATTACAGACAGAGATAAACTGTAAACAGGAATAATGTTCAGCAAAGTAAAATCCACAAACAAGTCAACATGACCAAAAAGGTCAGTTAACCCCTTAGGGAGTTCTTGCCCTTTATAGTCAATTTTTAATAATTTTGTAAATTTTTGTAAATTTGTAAAACTAATTGGCCAAGTTCATTATGAATTGAGATAATTGTCATGAATCTATCTGTGTCCTTTGTTTAATATGCACATAGACCAAGGTGAGCGACACAGGCTCTTACGAGCCTCTAGTTTTTTTTTCTGCAGTATACTATAAATGCCCTTTTGTTAATTTTCCATACACTCTAGGTGCCCTTTTTATGGATTTTTGCGCGCTCTAGATGCCTTTTTTTTAATTAAGTTACCATGTTCTTTTTGTGTGATAGGGGAAACGCTAAATACCCAATTGAATGATTAGTTATATGGAAAACTACAGTCACGACTGGTAATTTACATTTCTTATCAGATTATGATGTAAGTTATAGCAAAGATTTATATTTTGAACGAGTTTGAAAATCAGAACTCATAAATATGTGTACAACTATTTACCTTTGAAATGCTATAGCTAGTTATATAGAAAATTGCACTTTGTGCGCTCTCAAATAAACTATTCTTGTCAGATAGTTTTGAAATTTGTATCAAAGGTTTATATTAGTAATGAATAGTGTTTTTACACTTCACATCCATCACTCATTCTAAACTAGTGACACAATTTGAAAAAAAAATATCTTTCTTCAAAACTAATATCTTGAATGTCTCATCTTATTTTTTAGAGAAACCAGTGCCGCATTTTGACAAAAGATGAACATATGAAAAATGTTTTTTCTTTATTATGCTATCTTTGTTAAATGAAATTATGATTTATATCTGTAAAATATATTGAAAGTTGGCATTCTGTTGTACCTCATCAACAATCTCTTCTCTTCTGTCAATTTTTGACGATTTAAGCTGCCTCTATTAAAAAAGACCCTGAACACAGTTAAAAATTATAGCTTTATAACGCTAAGTGATGACAACTCCGCAGAAAGCCACCTAAATTTGAATGGGTTGGTGTTTTCATATGTAGATATTGTTTGTCTATATGTCTCTTTTTTAGCCATGGTGTTGTCAACTTGTAAGTTTGGATGTCCCTCTGTTATCTTTCGCCTCATTGTTCATTATACTGGCAATTTTGCATGACGATTCTTGCTGAACTTTTGGATGTTTTTGACATCAGTATACAGTCATTACTTCGTGCTACTTAATGACTGACACATTATTTCTCTTATCCTCTGAAATTTTTAGACAGTTAGGTTATTAATTACCACTCAATGTCACTTAACTAAAATATTCATAATTGTTTCAGTTCAAGTATTGCTTTTTGGTATATCAAAATGTTCATCACAAGAGAAAAATATTTGATAAGTGGAAGACAGATAATTAGCATGTAATTATGCGATATCTTATATATATATATATAAGACTCAGATCTTACTCAGATATAAGAAAAAGTTCAAAATTAAATACTTTTCAACAATTGGCTGTACGTTTTATATTCTTTCTGTTGTTTGAGTCTGTATACTGCCCTCTAAGTGTCTTTTGATTGTTTTTGGTTTGGTGCCTCATTGTCATACAATGTATACCCACATTTACTTATTTATCATGGACAAGAAAGGAAAAAAAAACGTATGTCGAAAATATAAACGTGTTTCACCAAAATATTAACATGTATCTACATGTAATAATGATATAATGTCGGTGATTGTCTTGTCATTTTCTGATGTTCGTCCTTTTATTTTGTAAGAAAACAGTTATAGTTTCGGTAAGCTACTTCACAAAAAGACAAAAAGACAGAACGATACAGATAATACAAACAAGGATCAATTTAAAAAAAATTATTCAATGAAATTTATAGACATCTGATCGATCAGACGTCGTTTTGACATATTGGACTTTGATTAGAGGTTTAAAATATTGGACACTGATTTGAGAAAGTGAAGTCGATTAAGATGTTGATTTGAGGAATGGACGTCAATTAGAGATCGGATGTCGATCTGAGTCTAACATATATATATATATATATATATATATAACTCGTCTAAACATCAACCCAACAATGTTAGATCTGTAAATTTGCTTTCGCAAATTTTTGGTTCTTCCCTCGCCGGGATTCGAACCCATGCTACTGTGATATCGTGACACCAAATCGCCTGCACTGCAGCCGTCCCGCTAGACCACACGACCACCTGGGCTCTCAAAAAAAGAGCTTTCGCTGGCCATGTGTTACCTTTCCACGTCAGTTTTAATCTAGCGGCGTACTACAGTACATGATATATAAGGCATGAAGATGTTATTGTTGCAGATCAGCTAAATTATCTATAGTAAAGGATCCTACAAATTAATGTAAGATACAGTCACAGAAAATAATTATATTCATAAGTACGTCTGAGTCAGTGACAACCCTACAACAGATGTATCCATCGGATCGCCATCAATGATGGTGATACATGGCTGTGTACATAATGTATATACAACTCGTCTAAACATCAACCCAACAATGTTAGATCTGTAAATATATATATATTTACTTTGAATTTTGAATAACAATAATTGATTTATTTTCATTGCAATTTTCTTATAAATGAATGATGTTTTTGGGGCAATAATTTAATACAAAACAACAATGTAAGCATTTAAATTATTGTTTTACCTGCAGATTCACTATACACATATATTTTGTTTGCCAATAATGCAATTTCTTCATTTACAGATAAAATAAGAGAAAACGAAAGCAGAATCATACAGGACATACAAATCAGCCAAATTTTAGACCATATGATGACATATCTGGTGATATCAGCAGACGACAGACGTGATATTGAACATTATCCGCGACAAGATAACCAGAACAAAGCATTGCTGGATATTGTTATTAAAAGGAGAGAACCTGCTTACAGTGTGTTTGTTGATGGATTACGTAATTATGGATACGAAGATATTGCTAATGATTTGAAATATCATTCACAGGAAATGAGTCCAAGTACAACCTCAGCATCTGCTGAAACTGAAGGTATGGCTGAAGGGTTTATTTTAAACACAAGAAAAGAAGGTCTTATACTGAAATCATTTTTAAATCTTGTAACATATTCATTCAAAATAGATATAATGTATTTGATTCTAAAGACTATCTACCAGATCATTTGCGTCGTATTTAATTTATCATAAGTATACTTCTTTTTCTCGCATACCAAAGTAGGTCACTATGATGAGTCTTTAGGATGAATTTCAATTTGTGTTAAGTAACTATATGATCTTTGACATTGTGACATTGAGTAATTATGATCTCAGACATTGAGATCAAGATTATTTTCTACAGTTATAATGAAGTCACAGTTCATAAAGTACCTGTTACAAAACAGGCAAATATGACCTCAGATGAATTACGCTTGTTAGATCCAACTGTAGAAAAGAATTGTGAACATATATAATGCAAAGGCATTAGTTTTGGTCAACTATAAAAAAAAATCAAAGTGAGAGAAAATAGAATAACAAACAAATTGGCAATTAACTATAAATTGTGAATATGCATGTTTACCAGCTCTCTTTAAAATGTCAAATGCTTATCATATGTGTTTGATAAATTCATAGCATACCTATCAATTTGTTTGAAGAAATGTAAGATCTATCAATACTTCATTCTATGTGGGTTTTCAACTTATCCATGAGACATTAGATTTAAGAAAAGGGTGAATAAAACCGAAACAGTAGAAGGGCTACACACCTAAAAAGTACTAAAAACATGGCCAAATCCGTCTTATGCCAACTTTGCCTAAATGAGTTGAAACTTTAGTTTCTGCATAATTTTATAAAATTTATAAACAGTAAATTTAAGAAGGGTTTGTTTTAAATCATGTGAGTAGCAAAGTACTGAATACTGAGCTAATGATACTCTAGGGGACATATAATCCACAAGCAGAGGTATCGACCAAGTGATGTAAACAAATAAAAACAACATGTTATAAATTGCATGTGGTCCAAATCGCTTTTCTGGATTTAACTTCATCTTTATAGTCATAAAAGGTCAATAGCACTTATCTTTAAAAAAATCTCTTTATATTTTGTAGGCTTATCAGCTTGGAATGTTCCATTATATAAAGTTCGTCTACAAAAGAACTACCTCAAGGTCATCACTGATATACAACACGAGAACATAGTAGATCATCTAATAACAAAAGAGGTAATGTCGGTAGATGATGGGAAGAAGATAGAATCTGGTAAAACCCCACAGGAAAAGAACAGGAATTTAATGGACATGCTTTTGCGTAAAAATGAACGGGGATTTGATGAATTTCTCAAAGCCCTACGGAAAGACTCAATTTATGTAGATCTAGCAGATCATATAGAAAAGACAGAAGTTACGAGCACAGATATGGCAACCCTTTATAAGTGCTTGAAATAAAATAAATGTAATTTCTTTCAGATAAAACTTTACACGAGAAGGTAGACACCTAGGACAAAAATCTGCAAATAATGAATACAAGGAGGTATTGCCAATCCAATGTTCATTGATTTAGTCACTTAAATGATCAATGTGAATAAATCACAATATACTAGTGATAGCAATCTTTTATATTAAACATATTTCATGTGTGAGTGTCGTCCATGGCAAGGAAAAATCTAAAACATGTTCTAATCCCTTTTAAAAGTGTTTATTTCTAAACACAAATACTCTGTATGCCACTACGAAACATTCATGACATATAATGTTCAAGATATTCTTTTTAATGTATTTTGATAGAATTATTGGAAACGAGTAATTGCCACAGTTTATTAAGTCCACGCCACATACACCTAGGGCAAAATATCTCAGTGTTTTTATCATTCAAAATTAAGTTAACAGACAATTTGCAGACATGACATTTCATGCCTATTGAGCTGGTGATACCCCTTATAACTTAACATCCGCCAGCAGTGGCATCAACCCTTTGATGATAACAATCTCATAAAATATACTTAGTTTATAATTTGTTATGCTAGTATGTAAATCAGCTGCGTTCAGAAAACAATTGACTTTAAAATAATCTTCATTTGTATAGTTAAATTATAACCTTTAGACATCGGGCTGTGCGGCATATTTTCAACATTTATATACCTAAAAGAGTTTATACTTATACTACAAATATGAATTTCCTCTCCCTCCACGTTTGGTCCTACTCAGAATTTGGTTTGGCTGCTATCCATGTGTATTTATACTGGTTAAGCTCCCAAGGTGTGTCTCTTTGAGATGAAAAATAGAGATCATATCTGGGAACCAGTAAATAAACAAAACAAAATATCTATCAATAGTATATATCTCCCCAAAGAGGCGTGGTTTGTACAAAGTGCAACCTAAAGGTAATGTCATAACTTTATACAATATACTATATATAATATTTTAATAAATATTGAATAACCTACATAGCTACAATTAGGTTATTACCAATTTCATTTCATTCATAACTCTGTATATTAATCAATTTAAGCTGTTAAATGGTACCATAATAGTCAATGTAGGTCTAAATATTAAGTCTTATGAATAATAAATTATGCACATATGAAATAACTAATTCAGAAACCGAATCTTGTTCTTAATGGGTTTTTTTTTAATTTGTTGACTAGCTTGTTGTATGTGGTGTTTATCAGACAGCTACTTTTAAATGTACATTTGTAAATAAAAATGTCTCTTCCTAAATATAGTTTGAACAAAAATGCAACGATATGCTCTTTATATTATGTAAATATAGTTGTTGCTACTTAACATGGTATTTCACAACTAATGTTTTTGACATAACTCATCTGTTCTGTTAAATGAACTTATCTTTCATCCATCAGAAAACAAGAGTGTAAATCCAAACAGATTAGTGATAATTGTTTGGTTTTATTATAGTTTCAAAGATTTGTAATTGTTTGAGAACATATCAATTGTCAAAAAACATTTGTCGACTTACACCCAAGCAAATGTCTGGCCTCTACCTAGTCATGCTATCTACCATGTGGTAAGACAAAAGCTGTTATCTCCCATGTCCGTTTTGACTTATAAGCTTCTAAGAAAGACAACTCTACTTTGATCCAATAGCAATTAAATTATTAAATATCATAATATTATGGTATTTCCTATTTGCCTCGACTGATATTGAGCTGGTGGATCTACTTTTGATATCGAATTATTGCTATGGGACTTTTCATTTCAAAAAAGTTTTCTCTGTACAGATGCCTTTTGCCTGTTCTTTGTTTACTCACATTTTACCTAACTATATTGCTAATTAAATTCAATTTCCTGTAAATATTTGGTTTATAATTGTTATATTTTTATTAATGCCAATTTTTGTAAATCTCCTCAATTTTGTATTCTCTTACCTCAATTTGCCTCACGTTTTCTATAAGGATTATGTCCACTCACTGGAAAATTTACATTTTGGGATAATGTGGATTGCATAACTATTTTACATTTGTGAACTTTCCACTTTATTCTGCACTTCCAGCATCACCAAAAGATGGAGTACTGTAAATTCAGAATTTATTGCGAGGTTTTCTATTAATGTAAATATTGCGACTGGTTTTGTATCGCAATAATAAGAACTCGTATTCTGATATCCCATACATTCATCTTATGCAGATCTTCCGAAATGGCAATAATTAATCTTGCATTTTTGTTCCCTCACCAAAAATTGCAATAATAAATGCACGCAATGCTTTCTGAATTAACAATATTTATATTTCCTGTTTTCACAATATTCCAGTACTTTCGTTTAACGACCTCTTTACTAGAGGGTCGCTCTACCAATGAACCAATAAAAAAAGATACCAATAAGTTGAAGACATTAATTTTTTCTCATAATGAGTAGGCATAAGAATAAGAAGATGTGGCGTATTTGACAACGAGACAACGCTCCACCAGAGACCAAATGACATAGAAGTTAACAACCAAATTAAAATAAGTGTGTTAATGATGTCAACTGAACATTTCCATTCAATTGAGACAGCATTTTCATTCTGAATTTCTCTTGTTGACATCACTTCAATTTATCTTTAGCAACATGTTAGGTATTATATAAAGAGTAGTAATTTATAATTTTTTCAGAGAACAAACCTCAAACCTTTGAAAGTGGAGGTTTGTTGTTGTTTCTGTAGTTTTGTGTGTTGTATTTTCAGTGACATTATTGTTCTTTTATGCTATTGTTTTTCTATCCTTTGTCACGAGAAACAAGGTATCTCCAACTACATTGTATTAGGCAATGAGTCATATTTCTGTAGCTTTAGGTGTAGTATGTTTATACTAATTGCCTACTTGATATCTGCATATCCTTTTTCAGCTCATATGGCCGAAGAGGCTAAGTCAACTTTTATCATCATTTGTCGTCCATCGTACATCGTCCATCTTCGTCAACGTAACCTTTATAAAATCTTAATTTCTGTAACTACTAGGCCAAATTTAGCTACAATTGACCACCATCATCATTGCCCTGCAATGACGATTGTTACCACTTTTTTTTTTTGCGTTTTGCCTTTTGTGATAAAAATTATAATAGATAAATAGATACTTTCACTCTTTATAGAATTTCTTTAAACCCTCTATTGTGTTTTGAGCAAAAACTAAAGGAAACCGAGAGAGAAACTGAACAGACTAAATGGTCAGCAAAGGCAATACAAATATTCCATTCTCGTCTACAATGTCGGAGAGTGTCCTTTGTTGAATATGCACATAGACCAAGGTGATCGACACGCTCCTTAAACCCTCTAGTTTTACCAAGAAATCTCAGTTGTCTGAGAATAACATTTTTTCTTCAAGTGTCATACAAAAAAAATAAGTATAGGAATGGTGTATTTATTGTATTTGTTTACTGCAATAATGTTGTAGATTGTGTCCTTACATCTATCTAACAAATTGTGTCATATAGATGATAACATTGTGTTCTAGTGTAGCTGTTTGTACACTTATTTTCCAATATTGTTGTAGATCGTGTCATTATTAAAAAACGTTCGAAAATTCCATCATGTAAATAAAAGCATGTTGAATTGTTTCTATCTGGTTTGTACACATATTTTGTACTATTGATGTAGATTGTGTCATTGTTACATATGTTTGACGATTTGTGTCTTGTAAATAAAAGTTGTTTGTTCCACTTTAACATGACTGATGTTTTTTACGTTTTATGTTTTGGTAAATGACATGACTCAATACAATGAGGGCGAAGATAAAAATTACAATCCAAATCTATAACTTGAAGAAACACAGACCATACCAAGTCAACAAAGAAAACAAAATACGAAAAAAGTAAACAACACAACAGTATATACAAAACAAAGCAGAAATGGGTTTTTTGAAAAGAAAGTAAAAGACCAACATGACAACACAGAAAAAAAACCAGGGATGATCGCAGGTGCTCAGGAAAAGGGCAACAAGATAACAAAATACAGGAATGATCGGAGGTGCTCAAGAATGGTAAGTTGTTCCTGCTTCCCTATTGCCAACGTGTATCGATATAAGACACTAATTAAGAACTAAGTGAAATACAAACTGACAACGCCAAGGCAAAAACAAATGATAAATAAAAGACAACAACAACCTTCAGAAGACAAAAATAAAATAAAGACTGAGCAAAACACAAACTGTCTTCTCTTAACACACAAGGCCAAAGAGAACCAACATGTCCTCGATCATTCTCAGTAAGGAGTGTACTTAAAGAGATTATTTTCGATTAGGACGCGAAAGATACAAGAGGGTCATTCAAACTCATACGTCGAAAATAAACTGACATCGCCATGGCTAAAAAAAGAATAAAGATCAACAGACAAACAATAGTACACAAAACATAAAATAAAAACTAAGGACTGAGTAACATAAACCCCATCACAAATTGGGGGTGAACACAGGTTCTCCGGACGGGTAAGCAGACCATGTTTCACATTTGGCACTCGTTGTGTTAGTAGAAGGTATGTCACTGTCTTCTATCTTGGTTTATTACCTGCAGAAAATTTACATGTAATAACAGTAAAGACGGGTGAAATGCATATGATGGTATACATAGAGATCATCTTGTCGGCTAATTAGCACATAGGTATACAACATGAACCAACGCAGATAGATTGTTTTCAGTATTATAAACTGAAATATAGCCAAAATGACAGCAAATAAAATTACAAACAAAAAATCTTAAATTAAGTAGGAAGCAAGAAACAAATAAGTTGGGGGCAGCAATCGTTAGAATGTGCACGCATTACAATTTACAAATCAATTTGTGTCTCTAACAGACACTAGCAATTAATACAATTTTTAAACTGACTAAAGGAGGCCATGACTTGAACTTTGAAAGTGATTTCTGTACTCGGTCTTCTTCAGACCCAAAATATTTCCCAGTCAAAAGTAGTTCTAAGTCTATACCAATGTATTCCTGCGTCTGACATACCAATGTATTCCTGCGACTGACATACCAATGTATTCCTGCGACTGACAAACCAATGTATTCCTGCGTCTGACATAACAATGTATTCCTGCGTCTGACATACTAATGTATTCCTGCGTCTGACATACCAATGTATTCCTGCGTCTGGCATACCAATATACTCCTGCGACTGACATACCAATGTATTCCTGCTTCTGACATACCAATGTATTCCTGCGTCTGACATACCAATGTATTCCTACGTCTGACATATCAATGTATTCCTGCGTCTGACATACCAATGTATTCCAGCGACTGACATACCAATGTATTTCTGCGTCTGACATACCAATGTATTCCTGCGTCTGAAATACTAATATATTCCTGCATCTGACATACCAATGTATTCCTGCGTCTGGCATACCAATGTATTCCTGCGACTGACAAACCAATGTATTCCTGCGTCTGACATACCAATGTATTCCTGCGTCTGACATACCAATGTATTCCTGCGTCTGACATACCAATGTATTCCTGCGTCTGGTATACCAATGTATTCCTGCGTCTGACATACCAATGTATTCCTGCGTCTGGCATACCAATATATTCCTGCGTCTGACATACCAAATTTATAACTGGTATTTTTGGTAAGTTTTTATATTTTTTTGTAGAAATAAAATAAAAGATGTCTCTAACTCAATGTAACTTAATTTGTATTTTTGTGATAATATACAGCCCTACTTCTTCTGGTTTATGTTAAGGATGTCCTTCATATACATTTATGGGTAGATACTTAAAATTTGCCGACATATGTCAACATTGCAGTGTTGTTCCAGCATCAGTATTCATATACGTGATATGATGCTTGAAAATATATCAACATGATAACAATGTTATTTTCATCATCATTCATTTGTTCATGACTGTAGTGATTTTGAGAATGAAAATGGGGTATGTTTCAAAGACAACAACCCGACATAAGAGCATAAAATAGCCAAAGGTCACCAATGAGTCTTCAACACAACAAGAAAATCCCTCACCCGTTTATAAAACTTTGATTTATCGTCATATTAAGAAATTTTAGCCAGGAATTGAACTACGTTTCTAAGCTGTTTTTGACAAAACCTTTCAGAATTTTTTATTCTACAATGCTCATCCACTTCGTACTGTTTTTTGCCTTTTGAACTTTTTTTGATCGAGCGTTACTAAAGAGTCTTTTGTAGTCAAAAACGTGTCTGGCGTACAAAATTTGAATCCTGGTTTTATGATGATTTTATTGATATAAGATCCTGCGAATTTTTCTTTTAAATTGAAGAGTTTTAGAAAATGGCTTAGTAGTGAACATTTTATTTAATAGATTAGTTCTACCTCTTTCATTTTAAGTTAATACTTACACCTTATAAGTCTATGGTTTCTTCTTCATTGAGAAGTATATACAAGTTAAATGAATGACTACATTTTCTAGTGTCTTCTTGTAAACAAAATACCAACAGTGATGGCTTCTTCGAATTTATATGACTTAGCTTGCAATTTTCTGTTAACTGTTTTATAAAAGATTTACGCCATAGTTATATTATAAATCGTTTCTGTGTGTATTACATTTTAACGTTGTGTTTCCGTTGTGTCGTTTGTTTTCTCTTATTTTTGAGTGTGAATTTACATTACTATAAGACGTGTCACGGTACTTATTTGTCCCAAATTCATGTATTTGGTTGTGATGTTATATTTGTTATTCTCATAGGATTTTGTCTAATGCTTAGTCTGTTTCTGTGTGTGTTACATTTTAATGTTGTGTCGTTGTTCTCGTCTTATATTTAATGCGTTTTTCTCAGTTTTAGTTTGTTACCCCGATTTTGTTTTTTGTCCATTGATTTATCAGTTTTGAACAGCGGTATACTACTGTTGCCTCTATTTACGGTCTTCCTCTGGTGACAACTATTGACTGTTTGGAGACATTTACCAATTTTGACCAATTATTTCCGTCTGATAATCATACACAAAGCATTTTATTTTACAAAAGCGAATAAATCATTAAAAATTTTTTAAACAAATATTGGTCCAGGTATAGGGCCTTGATGTACCTTTCATTTCATATATGATCTATGCATCCGAGACAATTGTACATACTTCTCGGATACCGTTTTGACAAATTCAGGGCATGAATGTTCCTTGGTTGTAAGGTTAATGGATTATTATGTAATAGTGTTGATTTTGATATATCATATTCTTGTGACATTACGATCCTTTCACTTACAAAAAGGGCTTTAGTGGCCGAGTGGTGCAAGTAGTCGAACTACTAAAGCACTAGCCAATCAGCATTGAAATTGGGAGTTCTAATCCCACACGTACCAGGTGCGCTCGACTCAAATCTTAATTGACTAGGATCGTCAGTTGTCCTACCGAAGGTCGGTGATTATGTCAGGGCACTTCGTCTCCCGCCACCAATAAAAACTGACCGCCACGAAATAGCACAATAGTGGCGTTAAATACCGATCAATCAATCAATCAATATATTATAAAAGCTTTATATTATTACTTGTCCAGACTGGTTTAAATGATCATAGAGCATATATCATATAAAAACATTTTTGCAATTCTTAAAGGAAACTTCATAATTTTTTCGTCAGAAGCAGTCCTACAGGTATAAGACAAGGGACTACAGTTATCGTCTACATATAATCCTTACATTGTGTGGACAGTGTAAGCCCAAGATATAGCCTTTTAGTTGTTTCGACTTTTATGCATAAGTGATATGCTACATTTCTATCCGACAATTTTTCATGTTTTGGTGGTAATGTTTCTTGATTTATAAATTAGGTGTGAACTCTAAACATCTCGTAAAATAGATTCAGCAATATGTTGTACAAAATGTGATATATTCATTGTCCTGCTCTAACGGTCTGTTTGAAGATCGTGCAATTTGAGGAGAGCTCAATATATATATATATTGAAGTCCCTCATACAACTTAATCTGTAGAAAAGTATATTTAACAATGATTGCTTCACCTGATTCATTTCGTATGCACTACCTACAAAGAATTGACCACGTGACCTGGATTTCTTTCTGAAGACTTGAGTTTGGTTTTATTATCGTTCAACTGTTTTGTTTATTAGGAGATAGTCCAGTAGCTCAAAATACGATCTGAGGAATGACGGAAAAGTAATTAGATTATTTGTTACGCTAACGGTATTGAAAAATGAGCATTTCACTTCTACAGTGTTGGGAAAAAAAGGCAATTTAGCTAACATTATTAGAAAAAAAAAGACACTCGAAAGATAAAACACAGTAGCAAAATATAAAGACAAGATTACAAAAAAAGAAATGACAATAGCGTAATAAAACAATGGCGGGTTGTATAAATAATGAGCCACGCCAAAGGGATATTACTAAAAATGGAATAAATAGTAAAGGTTAGAAATAAACAAGGACAAATAAAAAGAACACTATAACACGTAATTAAAGTGATAAACAACATCAGTACATACAATATGTACTTTACGATCATCATGTATTATTTTTGAAGTTGATGCGGAATATTTATCAACTAGGTCTTGGTATCTTCCAATGATTTTTTTTCAAAGAACAAAACATTCTTTGACATAACCCTGAGAGTGAAAATTATCAGAGGGACATTCAAACTCATAAGTCGAAAATAAACCGACAACGGCATGGCAAACAAAAAGAAAAAAAATCAGACAAACAACAGTACATAAAACACAACACAGGGAACTAAAGAGTGGGGAATACGAATCCCACCATAAACTGGTGGTGATCTCATTTTCTGCTCAGATACTGGTGACGTTTTACAAAGTCTGAATATCAGCTGCAAGCTCTTTGTCAATATGCCATTTTGTCTTTCCTCTATTGTCATATTTGTTTATTTTATACTGATTAAGATTATAACACAATGTTGACTGCTGTATCCCTATTTTTTATATGTTAACATAGTATGTCTGTTTGTTTTGTGCACACATTGTTGTCAATATAATGAAATGTTATGCGACTGTCATATAAGTGAGAGGTTTAGCTATCAATAATACCAGATTTAATCCACCATTTTCTACATTAGGATATGCCTATAACAAGTCAGGAATACGACATTTGTTTTCAATCCTTTGATGTGTTTGATCTTTTGATGTTGCCATTTGATAAGGGACTTTCCGTTGTGAATTTTCCTTGGAGTTCGGTATTTTTTGTTATTTTATTGTTTGCTGTCAAGATATTCATTTTTTCAGAAACCTTTTGCAAGAGATTAATGATATTTTGATACCAGGGAAAACGGATTTTTTTTTACCAGGAAATGCCTATCATTCACATTGATTTTGGTAATGATTGAATGATATTTCTTCCATATTTATAACAAATGCTGTGAGGCAACATTATGTCAGTGTGACCTTATATTGCATACCTGAGGTCCGATTCACTTCTCAGAAAACAATTTGAATATATCTTATAAAGAGCGTATATTACTTTGACTCAAACACTAATAAACCAGTCCCGAGATTGTTCAAGCGTCTGCGTGTGGCTCAGTTAACGACTGACTGGGCCTTTCAGACGTCGGAGCAATATCGGACTATACTCGGTGCCTTATTTGTTCTGATGTCCTCTTTAATGAGTGTCTTGGTCTTTTTGCATTGTGTTTGCTTTTAATATCATAATTGAAAATATTCAAGAATCCTTCGAGATGAAGAGCGCAACGAAAGCAATGTTGATTATTCCGTATTATATCAAAAGACGTGTGTCATCCTGTTCGTATTCTTTGTTTATACAATTTTAATGAAAACCTATTTTTACCTGTCACGCTGTAGTTTCTAACTGTGTGTTTTTGTTGGGTTTTTTTTTGTTGCCTGTAGCTTATAACTGTTGAAGGAATTTTCTTTTGTTCCTGTGAGTATGAGTTATAATTGTTGTCGTTTTTACCCGTAGTTTATGACTGTTGTAAGGACTTTTCTTTTCTTCCTGATAGTATAGGTTTTAATTGTTGGAGTTGTTTTTGTTTTCTGCATTTTATAACTGTTGTAGGGACTTTTCTATTCTTACTGTGAGTTTGGGTTATAGTTTCTGTTTTATTGCATATAGTTTGTAACTGGTTTTTTTTTCTTGCATATCTATTTTGTTCCATGTGAGATGAAACGAACAGAATTCTCCTGTTTGAAGAAGAAGACAAAAAATAATTAAGGATTCGAATATCTGACTGTCGAATGTTGGCACTTAATTACACAACAGTTCTTATCAAAATCACAGAATGGTAGCATACAGATAAAAACCTAAAGAATGATAAAAATACAGTATAGCTCATCCAGATGAAAATCCTAAAAAAGAATCAAAACACCTCAGATCATTTGTCCGCTGATCTCTTCATAAAATGTAGATATAGTAACGAAAAACATAGTGGAAACACTACCCAAAACGATTTATTGGGATTAATTCAACAAAGAAAATTACCAACAAAAATATTTGACTACAATCCTGTTCCCTTTTAACGAATGAGACCTACCGAATTAGACTATTTACCGTGTTTGTAATAAAATGAGGAACACGACGGGTACCACGTGTAGTGCAGGATCTGCTTACCCTTCCGGAGCACCTGAACCCCCCCCCCCCCCCCCCCCGTTTTTAGTGGGGTTCGTGTTGCATAGTTTTTAATTTTTTATGTTGTGTTTTTTTTATAAATTTTCTGTTTACAAAACTTTTGAATTTTTCGAAAAACTAAGGATTTTCTTACCCCAGGAGTAGATTACCTTAGCCGTATTTGGCACTACTTTTCGGAAATTTGGGTCCTCAATGCTCTTTAACTTTGTATTTGTTTGGCTTTTTAACTATTTTGATCTGAGCGTCACTGATGAGTCTTATGTAGACGAAACACGCGTCTGGCGTATAAAATTATAATCCTGGTACTTTTGATAACTATTTACACCACTGGGTCGATGCCACTGCTGGTGGACGTTTCGTCCCCGAGGGTATCACCAGCCCAGTAGTCAGCACTTCGGTGTTGACATGAATATCAATTATATGGTCATTTTTATAAATTTTCTGTTTACAAAACTTTTGATTTTTTCGAAAAACTAAGGATTTTCTTACCCCAGGAGTAGATTACCTTAGCCGTATTTGGCACTACTTTTGGGAATTTTGGGTCCTCAATGCTCTTTAACTTTGTATTTGTTTGGCTTTTTAACTATTTTGATCTGAGCGTCACTGATGAGTCTTATGTAGACGAAACGCGCGTCTGGCGTATAAAATTATAATCCTGGTACTTTTGATAACTATTATGTACTTATATTTGTCTGTTTGTCTTTTTTGTCTTTTTCTCATTTTAGCCATGGCGTTACCAGTGTATTTTCGATCTATGGTATCTTTCGCCCCTCTTGAAAAACTAAAAGATTACAAATAACTGAACATAAAATCCCTATTTGAATCGAACAGACTACAAATCAATAGATTATAGGACTAAATAAGGCAGAAGATCAATGTTATCCACGAAGAAAATAAAAATTTATGTGAAGAACTCATGTAGTTAAAAAAATAAAAAAAGGGCTTTCTTCGCTTGGAAAAAATAATATGATTAAAATGAAAATTCGAATATGAACAACAAATGGTTTTTTTTCTAAAATCTATGTATTAGAAATTTTGAATTGATGATTTTTGGCCAAATCCCTAATTTTCATTTAATTTTTCATGTTGTAACTCTTTACCACAGACATTCTAAAAACGTTGGCATTTTGGGCGTATCTAATATATTCTGTTGACAAGCAACCAATATAATGGCGGAGATAAACTCATTAGATATACTGAATAAATAGCTTTAATCTTATCATAATGGAAATCAAACCTGTTTAACATGTAGTTAATTTTATACATATACACAGTTTGAATAAAACATAATGGAATGCGAATTTCTTGGTGAAATTCTTATAATTTCTCCCTAGCGACATATTTTTGCCCATACCAACGGCACTTTGTTTTCTATTTTACAAGATTTAATGATTCATATGTTGCCACAAAAAGATAATTCAAGATGCACATTGTAAAAAGTAGCAAACTCAAAGTAAATATCATGGATAAATATCAATGCTGAAATATCCACAAACTAAACTACAGACAAACAATAGTAATTCTTCTAGAGAAAGTTGTAATAAAATGAACTTCTAGAGTGAATATGTGCAGTAAATAAATGTACCATTGTCCTTACGGTGAAAATGCTGGTTATTACATTTTTCATGAATTGATATGTGTTCACCTTATATATTCATTTATACCGAGTATTGATGCTGTTAGCAGATGTTGTCTCTAGGTGACGTCCTTTTAAGTTTTTGTTATGCCCCCGCCATGGGTTCTCACAGTTTAGCAACAAAAATGAATTATGGACAACAATATTTTTTAAGCGCTAAGAAATCTTAATATAAATTATCTAAAATACATATTAAGTAAATACACATGCATTAAAAGGTGTATTATCTTACAATTCGGTTTCAATTTTGAAAATGTTATACATTGTTTATATATAAAAATATGCATGACACAAATTATTCTGTGAATTATTATTTCGAATTATTGTGCTGATGAATAAAACAAAATTAAAAACTTTATTAAACAACAAATAATCGTCAGTAACTAAGTGACTTTTTCTAATAATTTTTATTGTTCTGGTATAAAAAAAAATGTCTAGACACAAAATTTGTCTTCTTGTCGCTAATTGTTTCTTCTTGTCACTAAAATTCTTCTAATTTTGCTAAAAGTCGATTATGAGTGAGCGGAAGGGGCATTACTCATGTTACTGTTGCTATCTAGTCCGTTTCCGCTTCCAAAACACATTCGTACCCTATACAATCGCACCATGCACGTTCGAATCCTATTCTGTTTTGGACAGGTTGAATCATTAAATGTACATTTGTATTTCAGATGTATATTTCAAAATATTTATATTTTCATGTATAAAAATTCATGATTTTTTTTAATGAAATATTTTTTTGGAGGATTAGATAAATAATTATTAAATGTATATTATTTATGATTACTATTGGTTATAGTTACAAAGCTTATTTGGTTTTCTTGTAGTGTGCTTGAAAATCATGATAGCTGTTAAAACCATTGGCGTAAAGTGAAATGCAAGTAGTGTGCTTCGTAGGTGAAAAACAATGAAGAGTTTAATTGTTTTTAACAGCTCGACCCCTTATTCTCGTGTGTATTTAGACAAGTGTCCTCTAGTTAACGAGTTTAAGTTAACGGATAACACACGGCTAATTTATATTTACATTATGCAAATCATTATATTTTACAATCATAATTGACGTCGTAAGTTCCCGTGGTCACAATTTTCCATATTTCGTGGTTTTTTTCAGGGCACCCCCAGATACCGTATTGTACTACGGGGTATCTTTAACATAAAAAGATAAAATTATTGCGCTCTTTGTTGATGGTTAAAATAGGACTTATGAGATTTAGTGATTTTAATATCAGTATTTCAGCATTTTAGTAAGACTAAAATTTTACCCAAAATTTAACACATTTTTATCGAAAGCAAAATTCTTACGTGTATCATCACGATATGTTTTACTCTGATTAAAACAAAGAGACACAGTGCATGTGTGTGCCAAATTTCATGTGTAAAAAAAAGCCGTTTTGAAGAAATTAGCAATTAAAAACCAAATTAAGACAACATTTTGGCATCAATTAAACACGGATTATCTGAGGATTATCTCATGCCATTAACCATTTTGTAACTTACACTATTTGGTCATTAACTAGGACGTTAGTCACTCAATACATTTCTAATTTTTGTATGTTTTATGGTTTTTTTATTTGTTTTGAATAGCCAGCTAACTTTGTAGATTTTTATTTTTTATTCGGATTAATATGTTTTGTGTCAATTTTTCAAAACTTTAAACTTTTTATTGACTAGATATTTTTGTTAAAATTGTAGTATAAGAATCAAATCGGACAATTTCGTTTCACAACCCTTATATTGCACATCAATTCTATGTTACGGTCTTGCATGATATTTTCTACCTAAATGATTATCCCCCTCGGTGTGAAAGAGACAACTTAAATGTGCCCCCAAATTATACACCAGCAGACACAACTGCAGTAATTTCAAAGATGAATTGGTAATTGGTTTGTCCGAGCAAACCACTGAAGCCAATGACCTACATGTGCAAAGCATACGTGTTTAATCTATCTACCAGTTTGTCCGCGCAAACCACTGAAGCCAATGACCTACATGTGCAAAGCAAACATATTCAATCTATCTACCAGTTTGTCCAAGCAAACCACTGAAGCCAATGACCTACTTGTGCAAAGCATACACGTTTAATCTATCTACCAATTTGTCCGAGCAAACCACTAATTTAAAGCTAATGATCTACATGTGCAAAGCATACATGTTCAATCTATCTATCATATTTCAAATTGAAATGGTTGTTTTGTCTAAGATGATAATACAATTAAAAAAATATCGGTAGTTTAAAATTATAGGATCAGCTATAAAAGGCCCCGACAAGACAAATTTTGAAACAATCCAAAGGAAAAAAACTTACGGTTTCATTTATGACCACAACAAAAAAAATTAAAACAGACAGCGATCAACTACAACCACTGAATTACAGACTCCTGATTTTGAACAGACACATACAGATTTTGGCGGGGTTAAACATTTTCGAGATCCTTCGACCCTCCACTTACCTAGACAATGGTATAACAATACAACATAAGAACAATTTGCAAAGAAATAACAGTTGGCAATGGCTAATGTCATCAAATCGGCATGAACCACAAAAACAACTAACATTGAGACAAAGGACACAAAGTACTGATCTATAATTACTCACCGTTAGGATGCGACCATTTTATATTCGGAAAGGGGGTGGGGGAGCTGACGACAGGAAGTCTGTTTTCCTGATTGACCTTTTTTTTTCATCTGTTGCTACGCATGCTTATTTTTTCCCGCGACTTTGCTGCGCGAAAAATTATATTTACTTTTGTACACATTTATATCCTCAACTATCTTGCATTTAATGTTGCAGAATATTAATTTTCATCCTGTTTTGTGCAAAGTCATTTATTTTCAGTTCATATAAAGTCAACTTATTCAAAATCCTCTTCCCCTTCCTCCTTTCGAAATAAAATGGTTGTCCACTTACGGAAAGCTAACGAAAGTACGTCTTTAATAGTCTGAGAAAAGTATGATCATAAACATCATTACTGTAAAAACTAGGATTCTACTGGTACAGCATTGTTTTCTCACGGACTGAATTACGTCGAAAGTCTTAGAGAAAATGGTTATAATACATACTTTATATGCCTGTCCCAAGTCAGGATCGAGCCGGTATTTGAGTGGTTGTCGTTGATTCATGCCTTTTAGATTTATTTTTCTTAAATTGTTTTGTTATAAATTAGGCCGTTAGTTTTCTCAAATGAAGTGTTTCAAATTTTTCATATCGTGGCCTTTTATATCCGACCATACGGTATGAGTTTTTTCTCATTGTCGAAGGCCGTATGGTTGCCTATACTTGCTTAATTCCACATCTCCTAACTTTTATATTATACAACAAGTTTTACTTCAAATTAACATAATCAATGTTCCATATGTAAATGAGTTAGGGTCAGATCGACTCTGCTACAAAGAGATATACACCTTGCTACGATTCCATCTCTGCCACAAAGAGATGTACACCTTGCTACGATACCATCTCTGCCACAAAGAGATGTACACCCTGCTACGACTCCATCTCTCTCACAAAGAGATGTGCACCTTGCTACGATACCATCTCTGCCACAAAGAGATGTACATCTTGCTACGATTCCATCTCTGCCACAAAGAGATATACACCTTGCTACGATTCCATCTCTGCCACAAAGAGATATACACCTTGCTACGATTTCATCTCTGCCACAAAGAGATGTACACCCTGCTACGACTCCATCTCTGCCACAAAGAGATGTACACCTTGCTACGATTCCATCTCTGCCACAAAGAGATGTACACCTTGCTACGATTCCATACACCAAATATATTTGACCCACAAATTTTATAATCTGAGATACGGACTTGACCACTAAAACTTAACCTTGTTCACTGATCCACGAAATGAGGTCGAGGTCAGGTGAACCATGTCTGACGGACATATAAACCTTGCAAGGATACCATATATTAGTATCCAAATATAGTTATCCTAGAATTCATAATAAGTGAGACATTGACATGACGAAAAAAGCTATAAAGTTTTTCAGCAGTCACTAAACGAGGAAAATGAGGTAAAGGACAATGATTATAAGACAGACGGACACTTTTATATACAAAGCATGAATCATCCAATCCCTCTGAAATTTGAAGCTTTACAAATAGTTAAAATTAGAATGGAAATCGGGAATGTGTCAAAGAGACAACAACCCGACCATAGTGCAGACAACAGCAGAAGGTCACCAACAGGTCTTCAATGCAACGAGAAATTCTCGCACCCGGAGGCGTCCTTCAGCTGGCCCCTAAATAAATATATATACTAGTTTAGTGATTATGAACGCCATTCTTAACTCCAAATTGTATACAAGAAACTTAAAGTAAAAATAATACAAGACTAACAAAGGCAAGAGGCTCCTGACTTGGGACAGGCGCAAAATTGCGGCAGGGTTAAACATGTTTATGAGATCTCTACCCCCCCCCCTAATACCTCTAGCCAATGCAGAAAAGTAAACGCATAACAATACGCACATTAAAATTCAGTGCAAGAGAAGTCCGAGTCTGATGTCAGAAGATGTAACCAAAGAAAATGACAATAATGCATAAATAAAATCAGACTACTAGCAGTTAACTGACATGCCAGCTCTAGACTTCAATTAGTTAACTGTTTTTTAGCCGCCACCATCAGTTTGTATTTTGTATGCCCGGGCCCCCGCATTTTGTGACTTCGGTCGAATGCGGTTTAAAAAAGAACAACTGAAATTAGTTAACTAACCTAAACCTGGTTGGTGGTCTTCCAAATTAACAGTAGACAATGAAACGTAAAAGCTACTACTAGCTTCGGCACTTTTTCTATGTTGTTTCAATGTGATTAAAATTCTGGTCAATGTTAACTCGCGTGCTCGTATATAAAAGCACATATGAGGATAACGAAATCAGAGATTTATATTTTAATTATATTGATGTTGTTTACAAGTGTTCGTAAAATACCTAGATGCTGTACATTACCCCCTTTTTGAAGATAATGTTTTATTTCAAGTCAATTGTAGACCTGTTTATGCCCAATTAGTCACACACAGTACATTAATTTGATAGAAGAGTGTAAGGTGGAGTGAATAACCAGTTTCCAATTGTCATTTTGTTTTCATACATTTTACAGAAACCCTCCCCTTTTTTCACCGTTTTTAGTTTTTTTCATATTTCTATCAAGCAAAGATATACTACGACCTGCTATTTCAATCCATTCTGAGTTAATGTTACCAGATTTGGAATTAAGTTCAATAATTATTTTATGTGCTTCCACACTCACCAAAAGAACATTGGATATTTACCCAGAAAATCATTACGAACACCCTCTATCAAAAGACGGGAAAATAACATTTTGGGAGAGCAACTAATAAATTTTAATATCTAAAATAAAACATCTAGATTGATCATTGTAAATGTGCAACCTATAAATACAAAGTAAGAATGTATTAATTTAACTTTGTAAGAATAAAATTGAGAATGGAAATGGGGAATGTGCCAAAGAGACAACAACCCGACCATAGAAAAAAACAACAGCAGAAGGTCACCAACAGGTCTTCAATGTAGCGAGAAATTCCTGCAGCCGGAGGCGTCCTTCAGCTGGCCCCTAAACAAATGTATACTAGTACAGTGATAATGAACGCCATACTAATTTCAAAATTGTACACAAGAAACTAAAATTAAAATAATACAAGACTAACAAAGGCCAGAGGCTCCTGACTTGGGACAGGCGCAAAAATGCGACGGGGTTAAGTACTATATATACCATGGTTTTTACGAGTTAACATATTTAAACAAACGAATCCGCGGGATTGGTTTGTTTAAATATGTTAATGAGTAAGACACATGGTATATAAAATTTGTAATATAAATAAAATGATTGACAGCTTCAAGACCTTCAACTAATATTGGAAATTGATCACGTTACAGTTTTATCCAATGAAATGGAAACTCGCGCAAGTCACTTTTGCGCTTCGTGTATGATCGTCCGTGTATTTCATGTAGTAGAACCCCTGAATTTGCAGAAAGTAAAGAAAATGTCGGATTTTCCCGATTTTTTTTTTAGTTTTGTGCCCCGTGTATGATTGTAGGCGCAGGTAATTTCATAATGTCGTCAGACTGAGGTAAACAAAAATGTTGGATTCCAGCGACAAGGATTAAATAATTATTCTTATGACGGTAAGAATTGGTTTTTTTTTTCAATGTATCATACAAATTAATCATATTTTACAGAATGTTCATCTAATTGAAAAAGGCTTTTCTTCCGTTATTTTATTAGATTATTTATCAAAACGCAATTTTAATGATAAAACAATATTTTAACAGTGGCGGATCCAGGGGCGTAGATAGTGTACGTCCCCTAATCATGTTTTTCACAGATATTTGTAGCCGATATTTATCCCTTTTTGTATAGGTACCCCCTTTTTAAATCGAAATTTAATTGAATTTTCGCAAAAGAAATGATAGTTTTACATTTTATTTTTTTCAAAACTGAAAGAAGAAACATTTAGTAATTGTTTCCAAAATTAAGGGAATTCGTAACAATCCTATATAGTTTGAAAAGGGTTTCTTGAAATGTGGTACACATAATTTATTGCTTTTTCTTATAAAATGAAAACAAATGAAGATCTTGACCTTTTAGTACGTTTTACAGTTTCCTAAATATTTAAGAGGCGGATACATTTGAAAAAAGGTGGAGCTTCAGCCATGGAATAACATGAAAATGAATATGTTATACCATGGCTGAAGCTCCACCTTTTTTCCTTTGGATTCTAGTCGAGTTGCATATTTAATTAGCAAAGTATGGTACAACATAAATTTGCATATAATATACATGTACCATGGTTTTCCCTCACCACACTTTTTAAGCAAATTATTTCATCAAAACATCAAAGGAAAAAATCCAATTTATGTTACAAACATGTTTGTGAGATCTCAATTCTCCCGCTATACCTCTAGCCAATGTAGAAAGGTAAACGCATAACAATACGCAAATTAATATAGGTCTCATTTTACAGGCAACTTTCAGATTTTTAATGCTCTGCATGACTATGAACAAAATATAAAATAGACTATCACACCAACCTTGCACAGATTTTTTTTTATCTGAAATTTAATGTGTATGATCTTGTGATAATGTTAAAATGTCATATTGGTGTAAGCATAGTGCTGTGGTAAAAATGTAGAAAAACCATCCAAATATCTGTATTGTTGCTTATTTTCCCGGTTATGACGTCATTTGCACTTACCATAATGACCTTTTTTTTTGTTAGATAGAAACAGTTTTGTTAAATCATTGACTCATATTCTAATAATTTATCAATCTCAATCAGATTGAAATTCAGAACTACGTCAACTCGCTTGCTGCTATTTATCATGCTTATAAGATCTAAGATGAACACATAAAAGTTTCTCTGTTGTGACCTTTTGTGACGTAACATCTGACCTATCAAAAAATGTATACTGACTAATAAGAATCTTCCGTATTTACTTGCTAAGAAATTAATGAAAATGGTTCTCGGACATTGGTCAAATCTACTGTTTGCCTAGTGGGATCATTTTTAAGACAAAGTATCAAAACTACATCCTAGAACTGAAATCAAGCATGCATACAGAGGTACAACGTCCATAAAAGTGCAAGGGCTAAATAATAATTCGTTTAAATTATGCTGCTGGCATTGATACCAATCTTTTTTTTTTTTTTTTCATTTGACCATGATGTATTTCCTAACATGGAACAAACATACTCTTCAATATGTTAAAGATTATGGAATTAATACCAAGAACACATAAGACTAAGATTCTTGACAAGTAATTGAAAAATATGACTGTGTTAACAAAACATAGAACAGTTATTTTTCTAAAACATAAAATCTAAGTGTATGTGTTATGATTGTTTCAGATAAAATGCATTAACTATTTGACTAATCACTTCCTGTCAAGCCTTACCACATTTTCAGGAGCACATGCTTGTATGTACTCTGAGTTCAAAGTCTTGTTTTCTAATGGCCATAGTTAATTCCTTCTGATGAACCTTAAGAAAAGACGATACTCTGTTGTAGATCGTGACACAGCAAAATAAATCAATAGCCTTTAAAGACTTCATTTGTTTATCATGTTTACTGTACGATTGATGAAAGTATTTTTCACAGAAAGTAATAACATGGAAGTCCACACTCAAGGACTAATATTAAGAGGGTTACTAAATTGGCAGTGTTTATAGTCCCCTTAATAAATATTCAAAGGGAGAACTATAAATGTAACAGAGAAATGAACTCGCAATGTCAATTTTTAAATTTCCATTAACCTATCGATAGGTGAAATATCTCTACAAGTTATATTTTACCAACCAGAGGACCAAATCATTTAAATATGTTTGGATAAACACTAGTAGCAAGGTAGGCAGGGAAACCATAAACAAACATACAAGTCAGGAGTCTGTAATTAAGTGGTCGCGTTTGTTTTTGTGTTACATATTTGTTTTTCGTTATTTTGTTTTTTACATAAATTAGGCCATTAGTTTTCTCGTTTGAATTGTTATACATTGGCTTTTCGGCGTCTGTTATAGCTGGCTATGCGGTATGGGCTTTGCTCACTATTGAAGGCCGTAAGGTGACCTACAATTGTTAACTTCTGCGTCATTTGCTTTCTTGTGGAGATGTGTCTCATTGGCAATCATACCACATCTTCTTTTTTAAATTTTACATTATAAACACTAGTATAAGTAACGATGGCAGGAAGGGAAACCCTAAACAAACATACATGTACATTATAAACACGAGTGTAAGTAACAGGGATAGGTAGGGAAACTGGAAACAAACATGCACCTACATTATAAACACTAGTATAAGTAACAGGGATAGGTAGGGAAACTGGAAACAAACATGCACCTACATTATAAACACTAGTATAAGTAACAGGGATAGGTAGGGAAACTGGAAACAAACATGCACCTACATTATAAACACTAGTATAAGTACCGGGAGTAAGTAGAGAAACCCTAAACAAGCATGCACGTACATCATAAACACTTGTATAAGTAAAAGGAGTAGGTAGAAAAACCCAAACCAAACCTTCACGTAAATTATAAACAATAGTATAAGTAACGGGGGTAGGTATTGAAACCCTAAACATGCACGTACATTATAAACAATAGCATTAGTAACGGGGTAGGTTAAGACACCCTTATTAAATATGCACGTATGTTAAAACACTTGTATATGTATAACAGGGGTAGGTAGTGAAACCCTATACAAACACGCACGTACATTATAAACACTAGTATAAGTAACAAGAGTAGGTAGTGACACCCTAAACAAACGTGCACCTACATTATAAACACCAGTATAAGTAACGGGGATAGGTTGGGAAACCCTGAACAAACATGCACGTGCATTATATACACTAGTATTAGTTACGTTGACATGCACGTACATTATAAACACTAGTATAAGTAACGGGGGTAGATAGGGAAACCCTAAACAAACATGCACCTACATTATAAACACTTGTATAAGTAAAAGGAGTAGGTAGAAAAACCCAAACCAAACCTTCACGTAAATTATAAACAATAGTATAAGTAACGGGGGTAGGTATTGAAACCCTAAACATGCACGTACATTATAAACACTTGTATAAGTAACGAGGGTAGGCAGAGAAACCCTAAACATGCACGTACATTATAAACACTTGTATAAGTAACGAGGGTAGGCAGAGAAACCCTAAACAAACATACATGTACATTATAAAAACAAGTGTAAGTAACAGGGATAGGTAGTGAAACCCTAAACAAACATGCACCTACATTATAAACACTAGTAGAATTAAAAGGAGTAGGAAGAGAAACCCAAACCAAACATTCATGTAAATTATAAACAATAGTATTAGTAACGGGGGTAGGTAGGGAAACCCAAAACAAACATGCACCTACATTATAAACACTAGTATAATTAAAAGGAGTAGGAAGAAAAACCCAAACCAAACATTCACGTAAATTATAAACAATAGCATTAGTAACGGGGTAGGTTAAGACACCCTTATTAAATATGCACGTATGTTAAAACACTTGTATATGTATAACAGGGGTAGGTAGTGAAACCCTATACAAACACGCACGTACATTATAAACACTAGTATAAGTAACAAGAGTAGGTAGTGACACCCTAAACAAACGTGCACCTACATTATAAACACCAGTATAAGTAACGGGGATAGGTTGGGAAACCCTGAACAAACATGCACGTGCATTATATACACTAGTATTAGTTACGTTGACATGCACGTACATTATAAACACTAGTATAAGTAACGGGGGTAGATAGGGAAACCCTAAACAAACATGCACCTACATTATAAACACTCGACTAAAAAGTATAAGTAACGGAGATAGGTAGCGAAACCGTAAACTAACATGCACCTACATTATAAACACTAGTATAAGTAGCAGGAGTAGGTAGGGAAACCATAAACACACATACATGTACATTAAAAACACGAGTATAAGTAACAGGGATGGGTAGGGAAACTGGAAACAAACATGCACCTACATTATACACACTAGTATAAGTACCGGGAGTAAGTAGGGAAACCCTAAACAAGCATGCACGTACATGATAAACACTTGTATAAGTAAAAGGAGTAGGTAGAAAAACCCAAACCAAACCTTCACGTAAATTATAAACAATAGTATAAGTAACGGGAGTAGGTATTGAAACCCTAAACATGCACGTACATTATAAACAATAGTATAAGTAACAAGGGTAGGCAGAGAAACCCTAAACATGCACGTACATTATAAACACTTGTATAAGTAACGAGGGTAGGCAGAGAAACCCTAAACATGCACGTACATTATAAACACTTGTATAAGTAACGAGGGTAGGCAGAGAAACCCTAAACATGCACGTACATTATAAACACTTGTATAAGTAACGAGGGTAGGCAGAGAAACCCTAAACATGCACGTACATTATAAACACTTGTATAAGTAACGAGGGTAGGCAGAGAAACCCTAAACAAACATACATGTACATTATAAAAACAAGTGTAAGTAACAGGGATAGGTAAGGAAACTGGAAACAAACTTACACCTACATTATAAACACTAGTATAAGTAACAGAAGTAAGTAGGGAAACTAGAAACAATTATACCCCTACATTATAAACACTAGTATATGTAACAGGGGTAGGTAATGAAATTCTATACAAACATACTCCTACATTATAAACACTTGTATAAGTAACAGAAGGAGGTATGGAAACTGGAAACAAACATACCCCTACATTATAAGTAACGGGTTAGGTAAAGACACCCTAAACAAATATGCACGTATGTTAAAACACTAGTATATGTAACAGGGGTTGGTAGTGAAACCCTAAACAAACATGCACCTACATTATAAACACTAGTATAATTAAAAGGAGTAGGAAGAAAAACCCAAACTAAACATTCACTTTAATTATAAACAATAGCATTAGTAACGGGGTAGGTTAAGACACCCTTATTAAATATGCACGTATGTTAAAACACTTGTATATGTATAACAGGGGTAGGTAGTGAAACCCTATACAAACACGCACGTACATTATAAACACTAGTATAAGTAACAAGAGTAGGTAGTGACACCCTAAACAAACGTGCACCTACATTATAAACACCAGTATAAGTAACGGGGATAGGTTGGGAAACCCTGAACAAACATGCACGTGCATTATATACACTAGTATTAGTTACGTTGACATGCACGTACATTATAAACACTAGTATAAGTAACGGGGGTAGATAGGGAAACCCTAAACAAACATGCACCTACATGATAAACACTCGACTAAAAAGTATAAGTAACGGAGATAGGTAGCGAAACCGTAAACTAACATGCACCTACATTAAACAACTAGTATAAGTAACGGTGGTTGGTAGGGAAACCCTAAACAAACATGCACCTACATTATAAACACTAGTATAAGTAGCAGGAGTAGGTAGGGAAACCATAAACACACATACATGTACATTAAAAACACTAGTATAAGTAACAGGGATAGGTAGGGAAACTGGAAACAAACATGCACCTACATTATAAACACTAGTATAAGTAACAGTATTAGGTAGGGAAACCCCAAACAAACGTGCACGTACATTATCAACACTAGTATAAGTAACGATAGTAGGTAGGGAAACCTTTTTATTTGAAGATATACATACTAAAGGATAGTACAAGCGGCAAAGTTTTAATTGTTTTCAGTCTCACCTGAAAGATTTGTACGAGGATCTGTTTGGCCTTTAGAGTGAATAAACTTGAGTATGTAGGGCAGATAACGATTTCTCTGTTCAAAGGTCGCATGTTTCACTTACGCAATCGAACATCGCCTTTGTTCCAATAGAATACCATGGCTTGATCGTGTTCATAGAAATACACTGAATCGGACGGAGAGAGTGATCACAACAGAAAATGTTCAAATTATTTATGTACTTTTTTCCCGTTTACAATTGACATGTATACATGTTTACAACTTGTTGTAATAATGAATCTATAAAACTTAAAACGAAATTATTTTTGAGTAAATTTTTATGTTTGTACGGTTGTGTCGTTGGGTTGCTGTCTTATTGCCAAAAAAACCCACTTTGATTAGTACATTCAATAAGATATGATACGTTAATGTTCATCTGAAGAGAGGAAAACCTCAGTAAAAGTCACCAACCTTAGTAGCTTACTCAAACTACAGTATCAATTGATCATAAATGTAAGTAAATGATTGGAGTGTTGTTTGTCATATTTTTGTTTCTTGAGTGTTGATATTTAACCAACGTCTGTAACTACCCAAGCTAATTTCCTGTAGCATTAACCCTGCAATCCCCATTATATATCGTTCTCGTATTTCCTTGTTTTAGTTAGTGATCTTTTTGTTTATCATTTTTAACTTTTAAGTAAGTGTTTGTTTAGATTAACCCTAGCACGTGTTATGCATGTATCAAGGTTGGATTGTTTTCATTCTTTGTTTTTGTAGATAGTTGTTTGTATCAATGGCTCTTTTTTTCGGGAGGGTCGGGTATTGGTGGTTGATATTGAGTGGTTAGCTGTCCATAATGTTTGTCTGCTATGGCTCAAGTTCTTACTCGAACAAAAATGTGGTTACAGACATATCCCATTTAGATTACCAAGACGTGTATAGAAAAAAGTTCAGTGTCTCTGGTTAAGGGTAGGCTTTCCACAAGAAAAGTCGCCCGTTTAGTTAGGGAGCACTGTCATGTCCGTTCGAAATCGGAACGGCAAAAAGGATCTATACTTATCTATTATATTTAATTAATTTGTTAACCGAATGAAATATTAGCCACTGGACGTGAAGCAAACATTAATAAATCAAATAATCAAGACATCTTTAGAGTGTCACAACTAATGTACATGTCTTTAAAACATCTAAATGCTTCTTCCGTAATGTTTTGAAGTTAATATGCTTCAAGTGACACCAATTTCGTTAACAGAATCATAGTTCGGCTTTATATTTTCAAACATGAAAACCTTAACTCCGTTTTCAGCAATAATATATGTGGAATTGATTTTTATCAGTGCATGTAAGTATTTCAATAAATTAACATTCCTGAATTCATAATCTATTATCAAACAGAAACATTGCGTTTAACCAGAGACATATAATACAAGAGATTCGCAACTCGGCGAACAAATGTAATTTCTCCCGGCCACTAGGAAATCCTCGCGAGATCTCCTTTGGTAATTAAAAGTATTAAAAATACTCGAAGTAATGCTGAATGTTCTAGCCTAACATCATAAACTGTGTATGAAATAGATCTGTTTTCAGTGTTAAGATTAGCATAATCAAATTATATAATTACTTTATTTTAATTATTTTTTTATAACTCTGATTTAAGTTTTGTATTATTGATATAATATAATCAACAGTTCATTAATTGTATTGTGTTCATTTTTATTTGATAGTTTCATAATGGGCTTCTATTGAATATACACCTGTGTCAGAGACATAAATTTCAGTGTGACATGTATATTAGCTATGAATTATTCTATGACCCCGTAAATCACAACATGTTATATAGCTTTAATCGACACCTTGCACACAAGAAGTTGTTACACTCCAGGAGCTAGACTCTTTCAAAAAGTAAAATTCCCAAAATGTAAAGTTAAATAATGTACCTAAAAACAAATTTTAATTTATTTGTTTATTTATCGTTAATCATGATCGGCTTTGTCTTATATTCTTACATTGATAAAGCCTCGGTCACACCTTACCGGATAGCTCGAACGGATAACTTTTTTTTTAATCTGTTCATGTCCTTAAGGTGTCCGTTCTTATCCGTTAGACGTCCGTCCATATCCGTTGCATGTCCGTTAAGCGTATGTTTTATCCGTCGACGTCCGTTCTGTCCGGTAAAAATTTTGAGCATGTTCAAAACTTTGAACGGACGTCCAACGGATAAAATGTCCGTTGGACGTCCGTTAGGCGTCCGTTTTGTATGGTACTCGTCCGTTTCGTTTCCGTTTTGTATCCGTTACGTGTCCGTTATACATCCGTTGGAGGTCTGGAAGAAAAATTCACCAACGGACTTCTATCGGACGTTTAACGGATAAAACAGATGTTGAACGAATGAGAAATGGACTTCTACCGGACGTATAACGGATGAAACGGATGATAAACGGATCTGAAACGGATAAATGCCAATTGAAAATTTCGCGTCAGAAATGCCAATTATAGGTATGTCAGATTTCTTAAGACTCATGAATTCCTATTATTCATAATCGATCTTAGAGTATAATGGCTTTCAACAATGAGCAAGCCCATACCGTATATTCAGCTATAAAAGGATCAGAAATGACAAATGTAAAACAATTTAAACGAGAAAACAAACAGTCTAATTTATGTTTAAAAAAATGTTGAATGAAAAGAAAATATGTAACCCATTAACAAACGACAACCACTGAATTACCGGCTCCTGCCTTGGTACTGGCACATACATAGTTACATACATAACATACATTTTGTCTCTATTTTTGGCTTTTATTCTGAAGTGCGGTTATCCTCTCGAAGTTATTGTCTTATATTTTATTAAACTAATACACAATGCTTACACATCTATGTTGGGCATCACATATGTACTAAATACTACTATCGACATATTGTCATTTTTTTTTAAAGTTTACATATTTTTACTGAAATTTTCTGAAGAAATCATAACATTCATTGACATTAAAATTTTATAAAATATTTTATCAATATTATTTTTTATATATATACTGCAGCTGTGCTATTTGAGCAGTCAAATTGCATTGACCGTATATTCATATGTGATATACAGTTAGTGCCTTTTTTATGACGTTGACAATGCGTTTCCGTAGAGTTTTATTTACGACGTCAATAAAACATACAGGTTCGTGGAAATTTGATGTCTTCTGCTCAAAATAAAGAAATGATGGTTTTTACCCTTAATACTTCATTTAGAACAGTTATAAGAGTTACAGTATAAAGAATAACCATACATTGTCTCTAAATATAAAAGTTATTTGTATTGGCTCGAAACAGCTAGAAATGCTTGGCACAGCCTCGCTTTCTACCTGTTTCTAAGCCTTTTACAAATAACATTGATATTTCGAGACAATGTATGGTTATTCTATATATATATTAACTAAAGTGGGAAGTGGGAAAAGGCAACAGTCAGGATTGAATACCTGCTTCTCAGCGTCATCTAATAAGTTTAAAATGAGTGCTACATTCCCCTTCCTTTTAAGATCATTTGTTTATTTGCATACACATGATAGTTGGGGAAAATAGCAAATCTGGTTGAAATATTGTTTTTTGTTAAAATGGAGTTTTTAACAATACTAAACATATAGACATTAGAGGAATTATAACACCACCATATCTATTTTTCCGCAATCATATCTTTTAATTTATTATAATCATGATAATGAAGTTTAAACATTTTGCATCAATCTGACTGAAAAAAGGGAACACTAAATTTCCAATGGAGGTATTTTATGATTTTTCATGTCAGTTTGAGGAGTACTGTCTGAACAGGGAACCTGGTTTCTGGGAGAATACCCGATTTTGGCACGATTTATTTCATGGCTACAGTCACAAATGTCCTTTCTGCTACAAATCCCAAAGAATTTGTCCATTGCAGGGCTTGAACACGGAAATATGCGAGCAGTTCAACTCATTCATTCAGAAAATCAAATATTCTGCCAGATCTATGTCATTGGGAAAATTTTGCTTTTACCTTCAATACATGATTCATCAGTGGTGTGAAATGAAACGCTCGTCATTTGAACAGAGATGTGATATAGCAGCTGCATATTTAGCCTGAATTGACAACAACAAATATTAGATACACCTAATCTGGTCATTTATACAAGTTTGCTTTTCTTTGAATTCCGACAATATAAAAATAATGAGAATTGGTATGATTGCCAATGAAAAAGCTATCAACCAAAGTCCAAGAGCTGTGCATGTTAGCAATTATATTCCACCATATGGCCTTCAACAATAAAGAAGAAAAAAAATAAAGTACATTCTATGGTGTGAACAAAAAATATATGGTACAGTATGTGCATTTTCATTCATGGCATATTGGTTTGCAAGCAGTGAGGATAAACAAAAGGTTAAGTAGAAAAGTATATTGTCATAACAAAGAATTATTTTCAAATAAATATGAGAGAAAAAAAAATAAATGGGGATGATTCTTCAAACTGTATACAAAATTACCTTTCAACATGAAATCCTTAGGGACCGTTCAATATTTATCAGATGGATGGGCCGGTGCAAAATGGGGCGGGGCAAGCACTTTTTTTGTGAAAATATTTGGATGGGCAAGAACTTTTTTTTAAATATTTAGTGGATGGGCCAGAACATATTTTATAGGAAAAATTTTGCTATCAATTTTATTGGTTTGTAGGATATTTCTTTTGCGGGCACTCAAAACATGTCTCAACAAACTGGTAGCTTGGCTAATTTCTGTCAATTTTAGGATTTAATTAAGGAATAAAAAGCTAGAATTTTCTGTTCAGACTATCTTTTAAATTATTTTGATCTTATAGAATATCAAATTGTTTAATAGTTTGGTGCATTGCGGTAAAATTTATGGATTTAAGTAATAGGTAAGAAAAAAAAGCTCAAATTTTTAGATAAGGCTAAATTCAGATAGTAAACTTTAAATTTTTTTCTAACTTTTTCAAATCAACTTGGATTTTCCTAAAACTGTACAGCTATCTCATTTATATATTGATCTTATAGAAAGCCAAGTTGCTTGGTAGTTAGGTGTATCGCTGTTAAATAATTTATAGATTTAATTAATAGGTAAGATAAAAAAAAAAAAAAATTTAAGCTTAGGCTGAATCTAGATATGAAAACTCTACAGCTATTTCATTTATATATTGATCTTACAGAATGCCAGGTTGATTGGTAGTTTGGTGTATTGCTGTCATTCTTATAGATTTAATAAAAAGGTTAAAAAAAAAAGCTCAAATTTTCAGTTTAGACTAAATCCAGATAGTCATCTTTAAAAATTTTTATAACTTTTTCAAATCAACATGGATTTTCATAAAACTTTACAGCTATTTCATTTATATACTGATCTTATAGAATGCCAGGTTGATTGGTAGTTTTGTGTATTGCTGTCATTCTTATGGATTTAATAAAAATGTAAAAAAAAAAAAAAAAAAAAAGAGCTCAAATTTTCAGTTTAGGCTAAATCCAGATACTCATCTTTAAATTTTTTTATAACTTTTTCAAACCAACATGGATTTTCATAAAACTTTACAGCTATTTCATTTATATATTGATCTTATAGAATGCCTAGTTGTTTGGTAGTTTGGTGTGTTGCTGTCATTCTTATGGATTTAATAAAAAGGTTTAAGAAAAAGCTTAAATTTCAGTTTTTGGTTATTTCAAGATAAGTCATCTTTAATTTTTTTTATATCTTTTTCAAATCAATTTGCATTTTCATAAAACTCTACTGCTATATCATTTTTATATTGATCTTACTGAATGCCAGGCTGTTTAGTACTTTGGTATTTTGCTGTCATTTTATGGATTCAGTTAATAGGTTAAAAAAAGCTACAATTTTAAGTTTAGACTAAGTTCAGATGGTCACCTTTCATTTTTTTTATAACTTTTTCAAATCAACTTAGATTTTCATATAACTGTAGAGCTATCTCATTTATATATTGATCTTAAAGAATGCCAGGTTGTTTTATAGTTTTGTGTTCAGCTGTCAAAAAAGGCTGCATCATTAAAGTCAAAAACATGTCTGCCTATATTTGCTTAAAAAGACCATATTAAATTTCTTTTTTGAAAAGTAGAATAGATAAAGGGACATTGATATTTGAACTATAAACATGTTCTGTTATTAGGACAATAATTAGTAATTCAGTATATGATAATATGTTTACTAGTCCAAGAGTTATTGTCCCTTAATTTAAATTATTTCCTTTATTTTAAATCAATATTGTATTTGAGGCTGTACATATAAAATCAAATCTGTACATGTATATTCATACTGGTTTTGAAAATCAATAAAATGTATGGTTCTGATCATACACACATAGATATATACATATAGAATTAACTAGCACATTTTAAATTTTGTATATAAAAGTCTATTCTTTGATTTCAAGACATAAAAATTTAAAAACTTAAAAATAGAAAAAGAACCTAAATCATTTTTGATTGTCTTAGAGTTTTAGAGGGGCAAAAACTTTTTTTTATAGATTTTTTTAGATGGGCAAGGACTTTTTTTCAGAATGTAAAAGGATGGGCAATAACTTTTTTAATGAAACAATATTAAGAATGCACCGGCCCATCCCTCTGATAAATATTGAACGGTCCCTTATTTAAGATATCTGTACTTTCCTAGAATATACATGGTTTACGTACCTGTACTCTAATTTATGAATTAACTTTTACACTAATTACCTGTTTAGTTGTATTTCTATTTAATGATATATAGTATACCCTATAAGCTCATATCTATTATAAGGCACAAATGAATACAATATATAAAGTGTTGCAGATAGCCCAGCAAGCATAGTGGACAACAGAATTTATTAGATAATTACATCCATGTGTCCTAATATATATATATATAACCATATGAAAAAAGCAAAAACCACAATTACTCCTGATGACAAAAACCAAAAAATATACTATTAGGTACAACTTATCTAGAAAAAGTAAACCTTGTACTAGCAAGAGCTATAATATGGTTGACATGAATGTAAACTGAATAACTGAATAAATCGATCATAAACGACCTCGCCTGCCAGGTACAACCAAACAAACCCAATAGTGGAATAAACTGGAAACATGGATCCGACCTCATGCATAAAGTCATCTGACAAGACATACTTGGACGTGTATTGTTTTTGAAAAATATATAAATGCATACATGTACCAAAAGTATATTCATAATATGAATGGAACTTGAATGTTGCCCTGCAGCGGGTTAGAAAGTGATCATCTATTGGAAAAAATTTCCCACTATAAAGTTAGTCACATGTGCTATACCTAGTGACGTTAACTTATAAAACTACTACGCTAGTACGGTATATACAATTATATCTCCCTATACTACGAAATGTGAGAAATTTATACTAATAAAGGTATAAATTTTATAAAAAAAAATAAAAGGAGTTGCATAGCTATTTTGACTGCTTCTAAACAAAAATATATCAATCAATGTGTACATTCATTTAATGAAAACATCTTATTTAAAAAAAAGTTGTGCTCATAAATTAAGTAAATTGTTGAATGTTTTCTTAATGTTTTGTTTGTTTATTCTTTTATCAGGATGTGGTCAAGAAGATGAAAGAAGCTGTTGTCTGTCAAGGAGATATTATGTTTTTAAATTAACTGACAATTTCATTGTTGTTATTGTCATTAATTGGCACAAATGACTTGCAGTTCTATTTATTATTACTTGTTCATATACTATGTTGTAAATAAGAACAATTTTAATTATCATTTTTGAGTCTGCAAATTTAATGTATCAGACTCATGACTGTAATCGTACATTTCTATGATCTGAAATGAATTATTTTTTTGATGAATTTGTACTTTATCATCCTCTGAAAGATTTAGATTATTTGTTAAAAAAAAAAGTTATAAACCAGTTACCATTGCCAGGTATCCGCTTCCAGGAATACGAATTGGCTGTACTATCAAGCTGCAAAGTGTTATTAAATATCTATGTTTGAGGTTTATGCCTAATTTAAAAAAAAGGAAATGTGGTATGATTGCCAATGAGACGTATTCTTAGATGGCAACCAATTCCAATCTATGGAATACAGGCCCTCTATATTGGACTTTTATTACAGATTGATTTGGAGTTCAAGTGGTTGTGAGCGTGCAATCCTTCCCTTAACCTGACAACATTTGACTTTGATGTTATAACTAAATAGCAGTTGAACATTGTATGGCCCATTGTATTGGCATAAAACCCAGAAAACAACTTACAAATGAAAAAAGAGTAGCAATGTAGGAGGAAGACAAAGGCACTGAAAACTAGTTCAAAACAGAAAACATGTACTGATGATATTTTTCATAAAGCATTTATAAATAGACGTCACCTGGGTTTTTGGCAGTTAAATTACATTGTCCTCTTTCATTATTCACACTAGCGGCATGATGAGTCCAGTACAGTTTTTTTTTTATAACAGCATATTTATATAAATGTTGTTTTTTTATTTTATTTAAAAGAAAATACAATAAAAAGAACCAAGGTATGGAATTTTCTTGATGTTCAGTAACATTTGTAAGCCTATAAATTGATGTATACATATTTCATACTCCAATAAACTTTATTTATGCTTATCGTTTTTATTGTATCTTTGGCAGTATAACTGTCTAATAGTGTTGCCAATTAAGAATGAGATTTGGTATGAGACAAAAAGGTGTGGTAGTTTGGTCAGTAAATATTATTTACCAGTCTTGCATATTTTAAAACAAACAATAAACCAGAGCAGTCAAAGGTTGATGCCAAGTAATAGGTAAATGGAAGAAAAGAAAATAAATAGTTCTACTGAGGTACATGTAAAAAGTATGTTCAAAAGATTTTTCAACGGACTAAAGATGTGGGACAGAATTCAAAATGATTTGAAGAACACTGGTGATGGTTGTACTAAACAAACTGCTTCTGTGCATTACACGATATATTTACATATTGCATATATATATATATCTATTTACTGATGATGTTTTCCCTTTGAGCGCTTCATAGACATCAAATGAAAAGTAAATCAACTGATGACTGATTCAACTTTTTTTCTTTTAAAATGCTGTTTGCAGGTGTAAATTGTGTATGATGGCCACGAAAGTACTTGAATTCAGACGTTTTAATTGCTATATGACTGAGATACAGTTTTTCAATTGGTATAAACCCTACATAACGTTCAAATACCATTGAGACCCAGTTATTCGATGTGTATCCATAAAACCCGTTATACACCAATGAGACACCGTAATTCAATGGGAAAAAACCCTAAATAACGTACATTTACCAATGGGACACATGTATTCCTATAGGTATAAACCCCATATAACGGTTATACACCAATGAGACACAGTTATTCGATGGGTATAAACCCTATATGTCGTTCAAACACCAATGAGACACAGTTATTCGATGGATATTTACCCTAAATAACGTACATTTACCAATGAGACACATTTATTCTATAGGTATAAACCCTATATAACGGTCATACACCAATGAGACACAGTTATTCGATGATAATAAACCCTTTAAAACTTTCATCCATGGATGAGACACATTTATTCGATGGGTATCAACCCTATAAATCGTTCCTACACCAATGAAACACAGTTATTCGATGGGTATAAACCCTATATAACGATCATACATCAATGAGACACATTTATTATATAGGTATAAAACCTATATATATTGTTCATATATCAACGAGACAAATTTATTCAATGGGTATAAACCCTGTATATCTTGCATACACCAATGAGACACATTTATTCGATAGGTATAAACCCTAAATAACGTACATTTACCAATGAGACACATTTATTCTATGGGTATATACCCTATTAAACGGTCATACACCAATGAGTCACAGTTATTCGATGGGTATAAACACTTTATACCAATAAGAAACAGTTATCCGAAGGGTATAAACCCTTTAAAACTTTCATTCATGAATGAGACACATTTATTCGATGGGTATCAACCCTATATATTGTTCATACACCAATGAGACACAGTTATTCGACGGGTATAAACCTATATAACGTACATTAACCAATGAGACACATTTTTTCAATGGGTATAATCCCTATATATCGTTCATACACCTAAAAGACACAGTTATTCGATGGATATATACCCTATAAAACGTTTATACATCAATGAGACACTCATTCAATGGTTATAAAACCCTATATAACGTACAAAACCAATGAGACACATTTTTTCAATGGATATAAACCCTATATATCGTTCATACACCAATAAGACACAGTTATTCGATGGATATATACCCTATAAAACGTTATATACCACTGAGACACATTTATTCGATGGGTATATACCCTATAAAACGTTTATACATCAATGAGACACTTATTCAATGGGTATAAAACCATATGTAACGTACAAAAACCAATGAGACACATTTTTTCAATGGATATAAACCCTATATATCGTTCATACACCAATAAGACACAGTTATTCGATGGATATATACCCTAAATAACGTACATTTACCAATGAGACACATTTATTCGATGGGTATATACCCTATAAAACGGTCATACACCAATGAGTCACAGTTATTCGATGGATATATACCCTATAAAACGTTATATACCACCGAGACACATTTATTCGATGGGTATATACCCTATAAAACGTTTATACATCAATGAGACACTTATTCAATGGGTATAAAACCCTATATAACGTACAAAAACCAAGGAGACACAGTTATTCGATGGGTATTAACCTATATAACGTACATTAACCAATGAGACACATTTTTTCAATGGGTATAAACCCTATATATCGTTCATACACCTAAAAGACACATTTATTCGATGGGTATATACCCTATAAAACGTTTATACATCAATGAGACACTCATTCAATGGTTATAAAACCCTATATAACGTACAAAAACCAATGAGACACATTTATTCGATGGGTATATACCCTATAAAACGTTATACACCACTGAGACACATTTATTCGATGGGTATATACCCTATAAAACGTTTATACATCAATGAGACACTTATTAAATAGGTATAAAACCCTATATAACGTACAAAAACCAATGAGACACAGTTATTCGACGGGTATAAACCTATATAACGTACATTAACCAATTAGACACATTTTTTCAATGGGTATAAACCCTATATATCGTTCATACACCTAAAAGACACAGTTATTCGATGGATATATACCCTATAAAACGTTTATACATCAATGAGACACTCATTCAATGGTTATAAAACCCTATATAACGTACAAAACCAATGAGACACATTTTTTCAATGGATATTAACCCTATATATCGTTTATACACCATTAAGACACAGTTATTCGATGGATATATACCCTATAAAACGTTATATACCACTGAGACACATTTATTCGATGGGTATATACCCTATAAAACGTTTATACATCAATGAGACACTTATTCAATGGGTATAAAACCATATGTAACGTACAAAAACCAATGAGACACATTTTTTCAATGGATATAAACCCTATATATCGTTCATACACCAATAAGACACAGTTATTCGATGGATATATACCCTAAATAACGTACATTTGCCAATGAGACACATTTATTCGATGGGTATATACCCTATAAAACGGTCATACACCAATGAGTCACAGTTATTCGATGGATATATACCCTATGAAACGTTATATACCACCGAGACACATTTATTCGATGGGTATATACCCTATAAAACGTTTATACATCAATGAGACACTTATTAAATAGGTATAAAACCCTATATAACGTACAAAAACCAATGAGACACAGTTATTCGACGGGTATAAACCTATATAACGTACATTAACCAATGAGACACATTTTTTCAATGGGTATAAACCCTATATATCGTTCATACACCTAAAAGACACAGTTATTCGATGGATATATATACACTATAAAACGTTTATACATCAATGAGACACTCATTCAATGGTTATAAAACCCTATATAACGTACAAAACCAGTGAGACACATTTTTTCAATGGATATAAACCCTATATATCGTTCATACACCAATAAGACACAGTTATTCGATAGATATATACCCTGTAAAACGTTATATACCACTGAGACACATTTATTCGATGGGTATATACCCTATAAAACGTTTATACATCAATGAGACACTTATTCAATGGGTATAAAACCCTATATATAACGTACAAAAACCAATGAGACACAGTTATTCGATGGGTATAAACCTATATAACGTACATTCCCCAATGAGACACATTTTTTCAATGGGTATAAACCCTTTATATCGTTCATATACCTAAAAGACACAGTTATTCGATGGATATATACCCTATGAAACGTTTATACATCAATGAGACACTTATTCAATGGGTATAAAACCCTATATAACGTACAAAAACCAATGAGACACATTTATTCAATGGATATAAACCCTATATATCGTTCATACACCAATAAGACACAGTTATTCGATGGATATATACCCTATAAAACGTTATACACCACTGAGACACATTTATTCGATGGGTATATACCCTATAAAACGTTTATACATCAATGAGACACTTATTCGATGGGTATAAACCTATATAACGTACATGCACCAATAAGACACATTTTTTCAATGGGTATAAACCCTATATATCGTTCATACACCTAAAAGACACAGTTATTCGATGGATATATACCCTATAAAACGTTATATACCACTGAGACACATTTATTCGATGGGTATATACCCTATAAAACGTTTATACATCAATGAGACACTTATTCAATGGGTATAAAACCCTATATAACGTACATACACCAATGAGACAGTTATTCGATGGGTATAAACCCTACATAACGTACATACACCAATGAGACACATTTATTTGATGTGTTTATGCCCTATCAAACTTTCATACACCAATGAGACTGTTATTCGATGGGTATAAACCCTATAAAACTTTCATACATCAAAGAGACACTGTTATTCAATGGGTATATACCCTAAGCAACGTCCATTCACCAATGATACACATTTATTCGATGTGTTTGAACCCTATAAAACTTTCATACACCAATAAGACAGTTTTTCGATGGGTGTATATCCTATAACACGATTATTCATCAATGAGACATGGTCATTTGATGGATATGTTCCATATAAAACGTTAATACACCAATAAGACATCAACGACCCAGACCTACCGTGCACTCCACCACATACATAGCCCGCAATAATAGAATCCCAAGAGGCAATGCAAGCAGACATCTTGGCAGAACGGTCTGAAAATCTGTACTAGCCACAACATGGCAGTCAGAGTATGATGAAAGCCAAATGACACAGACCCAAATCTGTAAATAGGTATATCAGTCCGCAATATCCAGAGAGGATAGCTGGACATTAAAACACACATACCATCAAGACAGTTATTATATAGGTATAAACCCTATATACCAATGAGACACAGTTATTCATTGGGTATAAAGCCTATATAAGGTTGATATACCAATGAGACACAGATATTCGATGGGTATAAACCCAATATAACATTCATACACCAATGAGACAACCTTTTCTCCACTATTTCTTCGTCTGTGGAATCCTTTCAGATTTTACCCCAACACTGTTTTGTATATATGAAGGGTGATAGCATCTTTTTTGTTTTGAAAGGGAAGCAACTCCTTACTTTCCCCATAAGGTAACTAACCCTATATTTTTTAGGACAACCTATATCAAATATACCTAGTCACCATGTACCGGTAGTCTATAGGGGTAAGATAAAATGTTCATACACCAGTGAGACAGAGTTATTTGATTGGTATAAACTCTATACACCGTTTAAACACCAATGAGTTACAGACACAGTAATTTTTTTAGACCTTTATAGCTGGTTGTTCACTTTGAGCCAAGGCTCCATGTTGAAGGCCATACCTTGACCTACAATGGTTTACTTTTATAAATTGTTATTTAGATGGAAAGTGGTCTCATTGGCATTTATACCACATCTTCCTAAATCTATTAGAAGGGTATAAACAATTCATAGGAATAAAAAAGAGAAAACATTTTAAGCTTATGACAAAGTTCAACCTTACAATGACAGCAAACATCCTTGTTTAAAGCTTCAATTTAAATGCACATATACCATGACTATGTCTTGTAACGGAAGTTTTCATATACTAAAATCTATATAATTGAATATGAATGAATAAGTTTATTTGCAAAAATAAATTTACATGCCATTGCAATCAAAACATATATTACATATATGACACAATAATAAATAGCAGAAAACAACATAAATGATACAATGTTAAGTAATAATTTGACATCTTGTTTTCCATGCTGAATTAAGATAATTACATAATTTCATAGTCAAGTGTTTTAACAATTATATTTTCAATTATAATATAATGAAAACATAAGTCATATATATGTTATCAATTATTGAGTTCCAAAAAAGTTTTTTTGTGATAAATTAGAGCATCATTTTTAGCTATTAAGGATTAATATTTTAATTTTATAGCCAAGAGTTTTAACAATTATATTTTCAATAATAATATAATGAAAAAATATATCAAAGATATGTTATCAATTACTGAGTTCCAAAAATGTTTTGTGAGATAAATATGAACATCATTTTTAGGATTAATATTTGCAAATAAACTAGAGGCTCTTAAGAGCCAGTGTCGCTCACCTTGGTCTATGTTCATATCATAAACGTAGGACACAGATGAATTCATGACAAAATTGTGTTTTGGTGATGTGTTTATAGATCTTACTTTACTGAACATTTTTGCTGCTGACTATATCTATAATGAACTTGTCCCAGGAGTTAACTCATTTTGTAATAATTGACAAAATTGACAAAATTTATGAAAATTGTTAAAAATTGACAATAAAGGGCAATACAAAAAAGTCATATGATCAAAATGGTCAATTACCCCCTTAAGGAGTTTTTGCCCTTTATTGTCAATTTTTAACAATTTTCATAAATTTTGACAATTTTGTCAAGGGGGCAATTGACCATTTTGGTCATGTTGACTTTTTTGTAGATCTTACTTTGCTGAACATTATTGCTGTTTACAGTTTATCTCTATCTATAATAATATTCAAGATAATAACCAAAAACGGAAAAATTTCCTTAAAATTACCAATTCAGGGGCAGCAACCCAACAAAGGGTTGTCTGCTTCATCTGAAAATTTCTTAGCAGATAGATCTTAATCTGATAAACAATTTTACCCCTTTCAGATTTGCTCTACATGCTTTGGTTTCAGAAATACAAGTTAAAATCTACATTTTACCCCTATGTTCTATCTTTAGCGGTAGCGGCCATCTGTTTGGTTTGCCCTGTCACCAGACACATTTTTGAAACTAGATAACCCAATGATGGTTGTGGCTAAGTTTGGTTAAATTTTGCCCAGTAGTTTCAGAGGGAAAGATTTTTATTAAAGTTAATGACAACAGACTACAAGTGATGAGAAAAGCTCAATTGGCCCTTTAGGCCAGGTGAGCTAAAAAGTTGATATAAGAGATTATATATCATAAAACAAATTTAAATATATGGGTTGCCACTTTAAATAGTCAACAGGTTTTGCAACAAATATCTACAGATAAACGTTTTTTGAAGAAGAAAAAAATGAAAATGGATGTCACAATGATATGCAGTGATCAACATGGAATGATATAAAGTTGTCAACATGAGATGATTGACAGTGGTCAGCTGGTTTATGTCTCGTGAGAACCAATTCAGCCATAAGCTTGTTTACTTCTTCTTTTTAACATAGAACTTGTATATAAACCTAAAATTAATAAGAACAAAATGTTAAATCATTTGAATCAGTTTGAAAACTTTTCCACTATAATTCAATCTATATACCAATTTCACATTTCAACATGTATTCCTCTTGATCTTCATGAATGATACTAGAAGTTTACAGGTCAACAGAATTTTCTTATATTGAAATTTCATCTGAAATCAGTACTCTGTGGACCATGACAATGCCCTTTTAAGGTGGTACATAACACAACAGGGAGATAACTCTGTTAAATCCGCTGAATGTTTAAATCACTATTTATTGTTGTTAAATATTAAGCTTTTGAATGATCAAATTTTATGTGTGTCAAACTGCTGTAAATCTATTGAGTTTTTTCCAATAAATTGTGTGGTTCATGTTTTTTTTAAATTTTTATATTTTGTTCAAAGGTTCAAAGTAAACATTTTGTCAAAATTTAAAGAAACTAGATATCATTGAGATGGGCGCCATCTCTGTGGGCCCCGCTGTGAATAATGTGCATTAAAAAATTGTATCTTTACCATAGGACATGGGTTTGTCAACTGAAATCAAAGTTTTTGACCTTGACCTTTGACCTAGGAAGTTGTAAATAAATTATGACACACCCTTTGGTGTTGGTTTATAAACATGTCAAGTATAAACTTTGAAATGATAACGGTTCTCAAGATATAGAGCGGACACGATCTTTACCATAGGACATGGGGTTGTCAACTGAAACCAAAGTTTTTGACCTTGACCTTTGACCTAGGAAGTTGCACATAAATTATGACACACCCTTTGGTGTTGGTTTATATACATGTCAAGTATAAACTTTGAAATGATAACGGTTCTCAAGATATAGAGCGGACACAATCTTTACCATAGGACATGGGGTTGTCAACTGAAACCAAAGTTTTTGACCTTGAACTTTGCCCTAGGCAGTCGTTCATAAATTATGACACACCCTCTGGTGTTGGTTCATATACATGTCAAGTATAAACTTTGAAATCATAACGGTTCTCAAGATATAGAGCGGACACGATCTTCACCACAGGACACAGGGTTGTCAACTGAAATGAAAGTTTTTGACCCTTGACCTTTGACCTAGGAAGTTTTACATACATCATGACACACCCTCTGGTGTTGGTTAAAATGGATGTCAAGTTTAAACTTTGAAATCATAACGGTTCTCAAGATATAGAGCGGACACGATCTTCACCACAGGACACAGGGTTGTCAACTGAAACCAAAGTTTTTGACCTTGACCTTTGACCTAGGAAGTTTTACATACATCATGACACACCCTCTGGTGTTGGTTAAAATGGATGTCAAGTATAAACTTTGAAATCATAACGGTTTTTAAGATATAGAGCGGACACAAAGTTAAAGTGTTACGGACGGACGGACGGACGGACGGACAGACGGACGGACGGACGGACAGACTGATCACTATAGGGCGACCCGCCTTAGTCGGCGGGGCCCTAATTAAACAAGCCAAATCAATTTTAGCCAAGGGCTTTGGTACCACCTTAATATAATATTTCATCACCAGTAGAACTGTAAAACAAAAAGTGTGGCATACTGTTCAAAGAAGAAATCATGTTTTGGCTATTTACAACAAAAACAAAATACATAATATTTGTATAACCTGTGTTTCTTCTCATTTTAGTGTTCATTTGTAGTGACCTGAGTCAGCATTATTTAATATATGTTTGTTCTTTCACTTACATCGAAATCCATATCCAAGTCTTTAACCTGCAAATTTGTGTAGTATTCAATGCTGAAATAAAAAAATAAATATTATAAGTATGCAATGTTAAATAAATTGAAGCTAACACAATGCAAAATACTGTTCCAATAGTCTAAGACTTATCTCTAAATGGTGTACATAAAAATAAACTTACATTCAACAAAAATATAGAAAAAACTTATAGAAATATTTTGGTAAAATTTTCCATAGAAATGAAGTACTAAGTATTGAAAATTTTATATTTGGGTAAATTAGACTGGATAAAGGGAGAGTTTTTTAACGAGAGCTAGGTAGTTTTAATCTTTTCTGTTAAAACTCTCCTTTTTGCAGGCAATCACATCCACAAGGTAAATCATCCTGCAAGCTAAAGGTTGCTGCAGTGACACCCATGCATTTATCATGAACCAACTGTCCACAAATGGTACATTCCACCCAGCCTGGGGTTATAACCTTGTGATTGCTGTCCATAAAACAGCATAACTGAAGGCCAAAAAAGCGCACAATCCGCAATACTGCTTCCATAAGGTCCCAATGAGCAGACATCTGGAACCTCATTGTAGATAGAGTTGACTATGTTTGTACCTGTTATTTGTACAATAGTTAGCTGATTGCAGGGTAAAGTGAGGCCTACACCTTTTATATCTTACATATGTCTTGGCTTGGTAGGCATCAAAACCAAAGTGTAAAGATGATGGTCTAGCTGAGAATGTTAATGGTGGCAGGATCAGCTGCTGTACTGCTGGTATTTTTTGCAGTGCTGTTGTATTGGACATGAAAACAAGGGGAAACAACAATGGGAAACAGCTGAAACAAAAATAACAAAGCTATAGATAATATACATAGGTAGCAAAATTAAAAACAGAATACTTGGTCTACTATTTCATGCATTGATCATCAAGAAAAGTTGACCAGTAATCATATACAGAACAGAACTATAACTATTTGTTTTAAGGAAATATGTGCATTTTTCATTCATTATTTTGTACATAAATCAGGCTGTAAGTTTTCTTGTTTGAATGGTTTTAGATTTGTCATTTTGGAGCTTTTATAGCCCATTATGCAATATGGACTGTACTTAATGTTGAAGATTGGGCTGGGACCTGTAGTTGTTAAATAATGTGTGTTAAATAAATGTGTAATTTTGTCTTTTGTGGAGAGTAATCTCATTGGAAATCGTACTACATTTCCTCATTTTCATATTAATATAATTTTTAAACATTTAAATCATAAAAATTATTTTGAGAAACTTTATACTTACTTCGGGTCCCAGTATGGATATTGAATAGTCGAGACCAGCTCTTTTCTGCATCCATACTCTACTTCCTCTGCTGTTGAGGCTGCAATCACCTGCTGCAGGGTAGATTTAACCCACAGGTCAGTTTTCTCTTTGAATTCTTCTACAATCTTAGAGAAATATTACAATAATACCATTAGAATAAATATACCTTTCTATAGGCAAAAAAAAGAATTAACATTGCCAAGCATAGATAACCCCTTAATGGTAACCTGTGATTTACATAATTTTTTTATGCATATCCTTTTGGTTTACATTTGTATACTTATGTGCTACTCTTTTATCATACTACATTATAGTGAAATTGATTGAAGCACCAGATTGTGATCATATGAATGGTTTGTGAATTGCAATTATAAATATTTTTAAATAAACAGGTCTTAATGTTGAATTTTATACTTGCTTTATATTGATTTAACAATTTAAGAGAACTGTTTAGCAAAATAACGTTTCCAGTCATAAGATTTATGAAGGAGCAACAATTCTTAAATTAAATTTTTAACTAAATAGTTTGTAATTAGTTTTCAAACAGATTTTTAACATCCTACTAATCAATCTAAATTTTGTTTTGACAATCAATTAAAAAAGTTTCTTTCATTTAAATAAAGAGTAATAATAATGGTGCTTTATACCTTGATTAAAGTACAACTCAATCTAAAATTTGTAATCCTTTATCTTCTTACTTTGTACACAAAAAGAGTCAACAATGAATCTTTTGAAGGGAAAGGAAAAATAAAAAAAATATATATTGTATTCTTACATATTTTGGAAATGATACCATATTATCCACCATTTCAACACTTCAGCCAGCTTCAGTACCACAGCCGTATCTTCATTTCTATAGAGGATAATGGACACTGCATTATAAATGCAACTTTCATTTTCTGTGAACTGGTAAGCTGTTCATTCCCCTATGGAAAGTGGTATACAGTCTTTATACCTAAAAAAACCAAAAAAAAACCATCTCTAATATTACCCGATTTCCAAAGAATATTAACTATAATCAAAGTAAAATAAACAAGGATGTAGTTCTAATCTTAATGCATGATTTAATGTAGGCTATGAAAAATTATTTTAAAATCTGCAGTTACATGTATGTTATCAACTCAAATTATATGCCTACTAGATGAAGGGATGGATGCACAGACGAACAAATGAACAGACAGACGAACGAACAGACGGATGGAAGGACGCACAGACCAGAAAACATAATGCCCCTCTACTATCGTAGGTGGGACATAAAAACATTTCAGACATGTTTCCTTTAATCTATTTGTAATTTATGATGTCATCCTGAACATGCATGAATTTTTTCAATCAATCAATCATTTTGTTTTGTGTTAATGGTATTTTTTTGGCATGTACCCAACATTTATGTTTTAACTGGCCAATTTACAGCTTCTTTTTTCTGTACAGTGAACTTAACTTAAAGAAGAAGGCCATGACAGTAGCCTCTATGTGTTTTTTGTTTAAAATAAACTTCAATTTGTGCATTCTAAAATATTCAATGTTATTTTTTACCTCTTCCATGAAAATTGAGTGTATATTTTCCCTTTTCTTTTATTTTATAAAATATCCTTCAATCTTAAAATGTTTTCAGTGCATCTACTTTTATATAAAAAGAACACACATATTTGGTAATAAAAACAAAAACATAATAAAAAATTTGTAAGGGTTCCGCGGAATCCAGTGTCTCGCCTACTTTTGCTGTAAATTGCAAGCTCAACAAAATTGAGGGAAAAAATCAATAAAAATATTCCGATGGATACTATCTTTTGATTGTAAGAAGCTTCTGTCCAAGTTTGGTAAAAATCCAGGATAGTTTATGAATCTAATAAATGTTTTAAAAACTTTAACTGCAGACTGGATGTAATGTTAACTGGAAGAAAAACTAAGCCCATTTATAAGTAAAATACAGATACACAGGTACAAAATATTAACAAAATTTCCTTCTAGATACTAGCTTTTGATCATAAACAAGCTTCTGTCCAAGTTTGGTACAAATAAAATTAAAAATAGTATAAGAAAGTTATCAAAATTTTTAAAAATTTAACCACAGAGTGAATGTGTTGCTGGCAGAAAATCTAAGTCAATTTAAAGTAGAATGCGGAAAAAATGGATTTATCGTTTTACAAAATTTACTTTTGGATACTATCTTATGATCATAAACAAGCTTCTGTCCAAGTTTGGTACAAACCAAGGATAGTTTAAGAAAGTTATTAAAATTTAAAAAACTTTAACCACAGAGTGAATGTAATGTTTTCCCGCAGAAAAACTAAGTCCATTTATAAGTAAAATACGGAAAAAATGGAATTTCATTTTCACAAAATTTACTTCTGGATACTATCTTATGATCATAAACAAGCTTCTGTCCAAGTTTGGTAGAAATCCAGTTTGGTTTAAGAAAGTTATTAAAATTTCAAAAACTTTAACCACAGAGTGAATATTTGTGGACGCCGCCGCCGACAACGACGACGACGGAATGTAGGATCGCTTAGTCTCGCTTTTTCGACTAAAGTCGAAGGCTCGACAAAAATAATACTTAATATCTCCTGTTGCTGTAACAGTTAAAGACTTCTTTAAAAATAATTTGACAGTTCATTAGATTTTCTGTATCATGTTGTTAACCAAGCTTTAAACAATTAGGTATGCTCTGAGTAGTTATCAATTATTAAATAAACTTATTCTAAAAGGATAAAAATTTAACACTTAAGGAGGCTCGCGGGTACAAAAATTTATACGTGAAAAGGATATACATTATAATTTCTTATTATTGTCATTTGATGAACTTTGGTCAACCACATTCAAAATTGTATGTGAGCAAATCAGTATGTTTTAACACGTCGTGTGTCATATAGCGTAACAACAATTCAGATCAAAATTTTAAATTGTCGTTTGGTACCGACTACTTACATTTAAGATGACATTAGGGAACCAATCTGTTTAGAAATACTCCTTTATTGTGATACAATATATACCTTCTGAATAAACATTCGGCTATATGATGAGGTAACAGCTTCACAACATCATCTTAGGGTATTACCAAATTCCCTTCAAGATCACGATCTATCCTTCCATCTAACTGTAAACCCCAAAAAAAAGAAACTTAATTAAAGTATGACCAGGTTAACTTTAAAGATAATCAAGGGGTCGTCATCACGAAATTTCTATGAAATTGGGTTTGAATTATTAAACTATGATCTCATCTGAAATATTCAATAAAACCGATCATGTTTCGCTAAGAAATGTAACGACTGTACTTGGTTAGGAGAAAAAATAAAATTTTATTTTTTACACTATTAGTTATAACTTTATGATATGGTACAAAATTTAATAAAAATAAATTGATAAGGTTTGGCCCCAGATGACTTTTAAAATATCTATTTCATTGAAAAAAGCTCCAAATAATCTCCCTTTGATGCAAAAATGCATTTTTTGGCAATAAAACTGAAATATCTTTTTTTTAACTCATCGGTGACCTATATTTTTTATTATTGTTTTCAAATAAGCTGTACACAAACCAAATAATTTAAAAATTTAAGAGATTTATGTAATTAAGTTCTTTTTTTATTTCGATATTACCTCTATTTCTCCTATTAGTACAACAGAAAAAAAGGACAAATCCAGTGTAATTCATTGGTTGTCTTCTGATATCATATTTGTATATTGTTTTGTACAGGAATTTTATGTTTATCATTTGTCATTTCAGGGACTTTCATGGCTGGATAAGGGTATGGGTTTTGCTCATTGTTGGATATAGAAAAGTGAACTATAGTTGTTAACTACTATATCATTTGGTCTCTTTTAAATATATACAATGAATAACTTTAATTATTTGTGAAAAAATAAAAGTTCCTTAACCTAAACAGACATAAAAAACAACCTGTATTGAATTATCTTCATATCGAACATGTGTTTACCCCTCTGGTTCTTGCCCTTTCTCCTGTCCTGTCTTGAAAAATTATGCCCCCTTGTTCTTTATCGGTCTCCTGCATTTCCTTGTCCCCTTCTCATATTTTCTAAGGCTCTATTGGATCATGGTTGACAGTTTCTACACATTCTTCTTCAGTACCATTTATATACTAAAAGATATTCAATAGCAATTTGCATTACGACTGATTGATGTGACTACAAAAGTTGATGGTGTAAAAGATGAGTAAAATAATGAGTATTATTTGTAACACTGTCTATCAAAAGATTATGCACATGGAATAGACCAATTCTGAAAGAACAATTAAACCCAAAGAGCCTGTATCTTAAAAAGAAATATGTAAATATCATAAATATAGGCAAAACATTACAAAGGATTAAATACCAAAGGGAAAAGATATGGGTCATTATGCTGATGTTTTCTAGGCCAAAGGCTTTCAATCCTAGAATGTATATAAACTGCAACCAAGTGCAAAAAATGTCATGAAAACAGGCAAGCCAATAAGCTGCATCATATCCTCCTTTATCGAGGTTAAATAGAAAGTTATTACATCCTATCAGTAAGTCATGTAAGTTATAATGGTAAACCATTAAAAATGTGCTATCTAAAAATGATATAACAATGAACATTATTAATATTAAAAAAAGGAAACTACATAAAAATAAATTGTGTCATACTAGATAGAGAAGTGATTGGTTTAGCTGATTTGGATATCAGTGATCTCATGATGCCAACATGCAAATCATAGACGTTAGTTTCCAGCACAGAAGAGTATGGTATTGATACAATATTATTGTCTGCAGCCTGATCTGGAGTTTTGTCTGCCTCTGAAAAACAAGCACTGTATCAGTATCATAAAAATATGGTTTAACAGCTCTAATTACAATATGCCACTTGGTTTTCCCTTCAACTAAAATGACTCAACTCACCAAACATTAATATTAATGCATCTATTTGCGGATAGTTGTCTCATTGGCAATCATACCACATCTTCTTTTTTATATATTCTGTAGGTTTACCATTAAACTGCATGCCAAAAAGTATATCTTTGTACGTCTTTGTCACATGCTAATTTTGAACAAACATAAACTTCATCTGTACTGAACCTGAATAAAATAGAAAAACATATATATCTATATATATCTATTCAATATATCAACATTTGCTGTTTAAATCTATCTCAGTTTAATAAGTTAAAACTTGAAAAAGCAAAGAAACTCTTAAGTACAAATGTATTTAAATGTAAAATTTAAATAAAGAAAGTTGAATTTATAAATAGCACAGGTCTACTGAAATTACAGTCGACTCTCGTTATGTTGAAGTCAGCCGGACCAGAGAAATATTTCGAGATACACGTAGTTCGACTCAAACGAACACCGGAAGTTCGACAATCTAAGGGACACAACTCTTGCTTAGCTTGGTAAAGCTAAAATAAATCCGGTTGAATATGGCAAGGGGATCGATATTCTAGTATCAGATCGATGTATTTGTATGTCACAGTCTTTTATTATTATAATGACATTATTTTTACTTATTCAATTGTATCAATAAATAAAAAAAATCCTATGGCTTTTCCAAGAGAGTAATTTCCAATCGATAGTTTCGTTATTCAGGTCGGTTAATTATAGCTGACAAAATTGTTTATTCTCGGATACAAGAGATTTAAAAAAAATTTGATTTCTATTCATTTTATTTTGGCTCACTCTTTTTTTTCAAAAGAAAATATAACAAGATTAAAGACGCCGTTTGAGTAGTTTTTAGGTGATCACCAACGGAAGCCATAATCCTCACTTTATACACACCCAAGCTCATTAGTGTAAATCAAATCTAAATTGTTTTGTAAACATTTGAAATACTTTTTCATGAACATTAACAATGTATCACTAATTATTTATAAAAATTCTATAAAAGATAATCTTAGGTAAACACTCATGGAAATAGCATGTCATAAATCAATACAGTGGTCAGTGACCGGAAATTTAATTACACGTGTATTGTCAGATTAACTCTTCAATCCAGTTAAATCCCGGAGGTCATGTTTTGACATATGTGTATTAGTTCGAGATAAAAAATGAATTTTGAATGCTTTTGTTATCCTTGGGACCGTAAATTTAGTTCGACTCAACCGAAATTTCAACTCATCCAATTTCGACTCATCAGGAGTCGAATTACATACTTTTGTATGGAATAAAGTTCGGGACCACGTGAAAACTTCGACTCATCCGAAATTTCGAGTCAACCGAGTTCGAGACAACGAGAGTTAACTGTATTACATTTAAAAATTGACCATATATATGTCTATTTCATTTATCATATTTTAACTCTAAAATAGATCTTTCTAACAAGTGGATGTTTGTTTGTTTTTAATGAGATTTTTGCAGAGAAACTCTCAATAATCTATCAATATTTTTTCAGGGTTGATTACTTTTACTATGGTTAATAAGTCCATTTAATGTAATAATACATGTAGTAATATTTGTTTAAGACATGGCATGATAAAAATTTATCAGAGAAAAATTGTCTCAAATATATGATTACAGATACATACCAGTTGATACAACATGCACAATGGCATTATTAACAACAGCCATACAAATAATAGCATATCCTGGATGTTTATCTTTGAAATTCTCCACCTAAAAGTATAATATGCTAAATTTAAGTAATCAAGAGTGATACTAAGGAAAATTATATAAGAAAAAAACACTTTTTACATTTATAAAAAACAAGAATGTGTCCCCAGTACACGGATGCCCCTGGGCACTATCATTTACTATGTTCAGCGGACCGTGAAAATGGGGGATAATCTCTTACTTGGCATTAAAATTAGAAAGATCATATTAAATGGAACATGTATACTAAGTTTCAAGTTGATTGGACTTTAGCTTCATTAAAAACTACCTCTACCAAAAACTTTAACCTGAACCTAACTGGGACAGATAGACAAATGGACAAAAGAACGAACAGACGGATGCACAGACCAGAAAACATAATGCCCATAAATGGGGCATAAAAATAATATTTGAATAACTGTAAAATACCTGTAATAAGTTATTTTGAATTTTGAAAGCACTTAAAATAAATTTAAACAGTGATCAATATTCCATATAAAATACACTATGAATATACTACATGTACTAAGTAGCATAATGTAGGATAACTAGAGACAACTTTAATTTTTTAAATATATAATCTCTAATTCAACAGATTTTTCTCTCTCTCATAAAGTATATACATGTACTATAAACATCACCATGATTTATCTGCTACTCATGTGATCTTTTATATTGATACTGTTTATCTATTACATGTATTTCCATTTTATGAAAAATAATATGTAAATAAATATGCACAAATTAAAGTTTTCACACATATAGGACTAAAACATTTTAATTGGCTTGACCGACTATGTAAAGTTACTAAATTTAAGTCAAAATAGAATCTTAAAGAACTAAATACACAAAACATTATAGTTTTCTTTTCAACACTTGGGAAATTGACATCTCTGAAATCTTTACAGAATTAGAACAAGAGTGCACACACTGAAATGTCTCGCATTCTTTACTAATCATTGATATTATGTTGATAGTCCTAAGTATAAAGCTTTATTACAACTGTCACATAAACTTAACATTAACCAAGATAGCTAAACAAAGACCAATGAACCATGAAAATGAGGTCAAGGTCAGATGAACCATGCCAGGCAGACATGTACAGCTAACAAAGCTTCCATACAACAAATATAGTTGACCTACTACTTATAGTTTAAGAAAAATAGACCAAAAACACAAAAACTTAACACTGTGCAATGAACCGTGCAATTGAGGTCATGGTCAAATAAAACCTGCGGGACTGACATATAGATCATAATATATCTCCATACACCAAATATAGTTGACCTTTGGCATATGATATTAGATAAAAAGACCAAAACTTAAAAACTTAACTTTGACCACTGAACCATGAAAATGAGGTCAAGGTCAGATGACATCTGCCCGCTAGACATGTACACCTTACAATCATTCCATACAACAATTATAGTAGACCTATTGCATAAAGTATGAGAAAAACAGACCAAAACACAAAAACTTAACTATAACCACTGAACCATGAAAATGAGGTCAAGGTCAGATGACACCTGCCAGTTGGACATGTACACCTTCCAGTCCTTCCATACACCAAATATACTAGTCCTATTGCTTATAGTATCTGAGATATGGACTTGACCACCAAAACTTAACCTTGTTCACTGATCCATGAAATGAGGTCGAGGTCAAGTGAAAACTGTCTGACGGGCATGAGGACCTTGCAAGGTACGCACATACCAAATATAGTTATCCTATAACTTATAATAAGAGAGAATTCAACATTACAAAAATTCTGAACTTTTTTTTCAAGTGGTCACTGAACCATGAAAATGAGGTCAAGGACATTGGACATGAGCCTGACGGAAACTTCGTAACATGAGGCATCTATATACAAAGTATGAAGCATCCAGGTCTTTCACCTTTTAAAATATAAACCTTTTAAGAAGTTAGCTAACGCCGCCGCTGCCGCCGGATCACTATCCCTATGTCGAGCTTTCTGCAACAAAAGTTGCAGGCTCGACAAAAATGATGCAGCTTGTATTATTATTTTCAGACTGGAATAAAAGTAAAATGATATTATAACATGTAAAGCATGTTAAATATATATGAATACATATATAACATACCGGTATATATATATACAAATGTATATATGGACTGGACCTCGACCAAGACTAAACTAAGAAAATTGTGTGTACGCTTACTATGTAAACTTTATAGACTTGATGAGAATCGTCTCCTAAGTAAGATTTGGAGATGGTCATCCAGAAGAAGAAAAGGTTGGACTTTGAGGTGAATAAAATTGTGGACAAGGTGGATAGTAATATTGTTGTACAGGACATTGGCGTTTCTGTGAACAATGCAATGCAAGTGGTCCATGAAAAACTCATCAACTTGGCCAATGTAGAATGGCAAAATGAACTTTTAAATGATAAAGGGAACCAAGTTAATGGAAACAAACTTCGTACCTATCGACTTTATAAGGACAATGTTAATGTTGAAACATTATACCAGAATAAACATTCCAAAATATCAGAGACGATGCATGGCAGTGTTTCGCGCTGGCTCGTTGCCGCTAGCCCTGGGCCGCCTACTCCGCTAGACTTTGTAGATACTGTGAACTAGATGAAATAGAAACAGAAAAAAAAATTCTAATGACATGTCCATTATATTCAGATTTGAGATATGACTTTTTACTTGAATGCGTTGAATATATTGAAAATTTTAACAGTATGAATTTAAATGATCAATATGTTAATAGCATGAACTGCGAAGAAATACAGCAATATTTTTGTAAGAGTTTGCATAAATTCTTTTTACGTCGAAAACTTTTCACTTTTAACTAGTGTTAAAACAAGATTAAGGTTTCTTCTTTAATTTTAAGTTATAACTTTATACTGAAGTATTTTTATTTAATGGATTGCAATTTTATTAACTGTGATAGATCTAGTAACATTATTTTACTTTATTTTTATTCATTACTTTTTAATCGCCAAGTTTATTTTGTTTTTACTTAACAGATAACGTATTTGTAAATTAGTGTCAATACAGATTTTTATAAGAATTTAGTGTAAATATAGAGTTTTAAAAGTGTCTCATAAGTCAATTTTATGGGTGGGTATTGATTGAATGTTTTATGTGATGATATGTATATTGTGTACTTTATTATGACAATCAATATGTGACACTATAAATTTTTTTTTTATCTTATCTATATATCAAACAGGTACATATCATAAATTGAAGTGTAATGTATCATAATTATAGTATCCTTCGTAAGAATTATTGTTAGCTATCATTCAAATAATTGATATAATTTTTTATTTTTAAAGAACTACAGTCTACTACATGTTTTACATCATTATTTTTTTACTGTAAAACAATTCCTTTACCAATTACCAATTTGATTCTGTAACTACACACTTTTTAAACAAATAACTTCCCTTGGTCAATCGTAATCTGGTATATTAGCGTTTTAACAAATTTTTATTGAAAAATAACTTGCTATCAAAAGTGTTTAGCTTAACACAAAGTAAAATGTTTTCAAATGATTCGAAAAACTTAATGGTTACCCACAAAATGCACAGATATGTTTGCTTTTTCTACTAGATCTCCATTGTCATTAAACATTAATATCCTCCTAAGGGAGGCAACCAAAAAAGTAGTCTCTCCTTACAGGAATTGGAAAACAGACTAATGGTTCATGGTCTTGTTTCTTTGTGGTATAAGAGTCTATGAAGTGTTATTTACAGATTTATAGGTCCATGGTCTCATGTGTAATATGTATTAATGAGACCATAGCATGTTATTTACTGTCTATTTGGTCCTTAGTCTCATGTTTCTTTGTGGTTTAAAAGTCCAAGATATGGTCCATGGTCTCACGTGTAATATGCATTAATGAGACCATGTCATGCCATTTACAGTTTTGTTTGGTCCAGGATCTTATGTTTATTTGTGGTTTAAATGATATGCTTATGACAGATATATAGCATGTACATGAATAGGTCCTTGGTCTCATGTGTAATATGCATAAAATGAGACCATGGCATGTTTTTGAGTCTAATTGATCCAGGGTCTATCTTTATTGTGGTATAAGAGTCCATGATGTGTTAATAACATGAATTATGTCTACGGTCTCATGTGTTAATAGATGTGTTAATTATAAGTCCATGGTCTCATGGGTTATATGTATAAAGAGATCATGGTGTGTCTAATTGATCCTCATTACATCAGTCACGTCTCAGTCATTACAGCTGAAAGGACGTGCTGGGTCAGCTCTCCTTTACCCGCTATCTTCGATGAGGGTTTATTGTTAGATGGTCAACGACTTACTACTTAAGATGACAGAAACCAATCCATGCCGTACAGATAGACGTAGTAGTTGGCGTACCCGCGTTAACATGCACTCCAAAACCATTGTATCATGGGGAGTGTTATGCCGATTAACGTCCGAGGGCTGTATCCTAGGCTGTTGGGTGATACGACCTTCATTTCACTGCCTCACGGCTTTGGTCCTGATAACGCTTCCTGTCATCTTTAGAACTACGTCCACGATTCATCTACCAGTACTCCATCATCGAGGCTAGCGGGCTGCCAAGCTGACCAAACTGGCCCTGAAAGCAGCCGTTGTGAAGAATAACACCAAAATAGTAAAGAAACCAAACCAAAACAACTCACAAAACCAAGATGGCGGCCTCCATTCGGCGTCCTCTACTACCTGTTCCTGACCCACGGCAGAAAATATTTAAATGCTCACCAAACGCCTTCGGGCACCGACCGTGCGAGGGCTGTATAGCCAGTCAAGGTCGTTAAACACTTCCATTTGTTGTAATTGATCCATGGTCTTCTGTTTCATTCTAGTTTGAGCCCATGATGTGTTGATAATAGCTACAATGTACATAGGTCTTCTGTTTTATTATGGTCCATGATGTGTTAATAACATACATTGTATGTATAGGTCCTTGGTGGCATGTGTAATGTGTATAAAAGAAACCATGACATGACAATTCATTGATGACTAAGTTTGTATCCGTATGTAATTACCTTACTAGGAAATAAGTTTCTCAGAATTTAATTATAAATTAAAGTGTAACAATGCAGCCAAGAATTTTATTTAATTTATATAAATTGGCAAGTATTCTGTATTTAATTTTAATGGATATACATAAATTTTAATATATATAAAATATATATATCTCGTTCATTAATGTATCATATACATATCATACATGAAAATAGGGCGAACGAACGGACTATCACATGCTTTTATTTTGACTAAGTTACGCTATCAGCATCCCCCTTTTTAAGAAGTACAAAATAAGAAGTAAAACAGTAATTATTATTTCATCACAAATAACTCCAGTACTGCTGTATTGTAACAAAAATATAGAATTACTTTAAAAGTTAAAAAGTAAAAACTTTTAATATTTTCTGTAAAGAAATATCGTATCGTAATTCGGAATTCATTTCCTAGTTTACAATCAAATTGAAACATCTGCGTTTCCGGTTTCTATTCAGACTCGCAAGATGCATGTTGCATAGCATGGATTTGCTAGATAAAGTCATTAAAAACCTTTTCATTTGACAACGTTTGCTTAACAAATCTTTTAAACCTTTTACATAACCTGGCCTTTTTACCTGTACTTCTCGTTTTGTCGTTGCTGCAAACCAGCCATACCGGTAATGGGTTCATGACTTCTGAATTTGACAGTGTTCGTGAAAAATAAGCTCCACATGATTTTTAACAATAACCAAAAATAGCAAGAAAACTACATGGAGACCTTCATGATAGATATTGGTCATTCTCGACTAAGGTAATTTAAAGGGAGGGGGCATGAGGGCTTGGCCTTTGAAGGGTTACAAACGGCAATTATTGAAAATATATATACATGTACTTCTATATCTAGTATTTATAATGAAAATTCAAATAAATATAATTTAAATAAGCAATGAATTAGCATGTTCACCTATCCTTATGTGGAGGGATGAAATAATTTCGATCGCGCTACACTGTACGGCGTAGATATGGTTTATGATTGTGAAAGTTCCTCCATCGTTCAATTTTCATCCATGGACATTGATGGAGATCCCTGTATCAGGGCGAAGAAACTCAGTGTGAATGTACCTAGGGCGAACATGTAATCAGGGCGAACAATCCCGATACCTGGTTGGATACCCCTCCCCCATAATATTTCATTAAATTTAGTTCCACATAGTCTGTACTCAGAGTATTTTTTGGCATGTAAATAAAGCCATATTTGTCCGTTTGTTATGATGAACCTTAAATTTGAAGACATTTGAAGGAGTATAATGACATCATGTAAGTCACCTAATTTCTAAGATATTATTAGTGAAACAGATAATGACAAGAATATTCTTTCGGTAGCCAGAGACATATAATACAAGAGATTGGCAACTCTAGTAGAGTCTATATAACGGCCAATGAAATCACTTGGCCACCGGAAGTGCTTGGGATTAGGATGTGACCTGGGATGAAGGAGGATCGAGATGAGAAAATTCCGCCATTGTTGTTAAAAGAGACGATACGCTTACAGATTTGTTTTCTCGTTTATGTCGATTGCTTTCACAGCTAAAGCATGTAAGTATATCCAAAAGATACATTTAACTAGTTCTACCAATTTGTTTATACTATAATGTGCTGAGATGATGATAATAATCAAATGCAGACCAATTTAAATTCGGTCCATTCAGCTTCCCCTCTTTATTGCTGTAGAACCGGTGTGGCCCATCATTTTTTTTCTCCATAAAACTTTAAAATTTACGATTTTATATACAATTTTAAAGTGTTATTCTACTCCCGATTGTTATCCCGTTAAAATGATACTATTTTCGTATATTTTGATCAAATAGTGTTTTCATAAAATACCATCAAAGGTGATTTATTTTTTTCACATTGATACCCAAATCCAGCTATGCGAGAATTACCTTTTTTCATAAAACTTAGAAATTATCGAATAAATATGCAATTTAATGAGCCTGTATAAATTCCAAATGTTATCTTGTTAAAATAAGATCAGCGGGGCATATATGTGTATACCATGGACATGTACACATTCCCAATATATTCTTCTTTTCTTTATAAATTTTGCCCATTATATTCTATTCTTTATTTTTTTTAGCACCCCATCACTCTCCAATCTTGATATTTTGATAAAATGTTTCCTCTTGTCTTTACTTTTCTGATTTCAATTTATGCAGTTATTCCAATACTCCTATTGTATGAATATAGGACAGTGTCAGAAAGTCACAGGGCAAAAGTCACAATTCATTTTTTCTGATTATTTCTTTGAACAAAAAAACGCTTATTTCTATTCTTGAACAATTGTATATAAACCAACTTTGTAAACAAAAATTATCAAAAACAATTAAAAAATGATCAAATAATTGTTGAAAAAACAAAATGTCAAACTGGTTTGGCACTTAAATGGCTTCATGGTGCCAAGAAATCTTTCTTTTGCATGATTAAAATTAAATAAATCTTCATTTTTCAAATATAATGACACATTTATTAAACTTTAATATGAATATATGTATTAAAAAGTAAATATTTAAAAATATTTCTCTTATATATATACAAAAAATTGTCAACAGATTATTTGTGACTTTTTGTCCTACCAAATTTGTGACTTTATGTCCTGTGACTTTCTGTCCGTTTACCTTTTGTAAACACCTTCCCATTGGCGGATCCAGCCCCTTTTTTGGATGATCAATGAATTTGAATGGGGACATGTGGTTGGAACCCCCCTTTATCCTGGGTTGATCCGCCCCTGCTTCCAGACCCTCATGAGATAGAAGCAGAGACTAAGTAAAGTTGATGTCAGCAACTTACATTGTATGTTCACTGTACGATGTTTAACAATTGACAAATATATCAAATATTTGTTCCTAATAGCAAGCTTGAAAGGTCCATACATGACAAAATGAAATTTAAAATAGATTTAGCATAATAAAAACCTGCAGAATGTTGTATGACATACATGTAGGAAGTAAAGGTTAAAAGTAAGACAAATAGATGTTGTATAATAGGCTCTACAAATTTAAATTTCTTTTCAACTCTAAAATATATTTTTTTCTAATTTAGAATGCCAAAAGAGGAAAAGATGTAGTAAGTTAACAAAAGGAGTTAAAAAGAAAGGTAATCCTCGACCATGGACAGCTGTTGATACCATTATGGAGGAGATATCTGTTGCAGTTTCAATCCACACTGAAGATGAAAAGGATCATCCAATTATGACACATCTCTGGTCGAGTTTGTACGTTCTGAGGAAATTTCTATTACATCAGAAGAAGTCAAAGGAGAACTCTTGTTAGATGAACATTCAGACCACACTTATGCAGCAAAAGAACAGCCATTTGAGAATGAAAAAATATGTACGCTTGAATTTGATTGCCATGCTGATTTTTTTCTTGCACCACTGGAAGGCACAGAGCAACTGATTACACAATACATTTGTAATTGAGATATTTGCAGTGAATGAGACACACAATGAACATGTATTATATGTCTCTGCGGTAGCCATCAAAATGATTTGACGATTTTCGACCAGGACGACAGGAGTCGGTCCCCCGGAGGCTGGATCCTTCGATGCACCGCAACTTCATTTAATTTCAAGTGTTATTTGACAAAAAAGAGTATGTTTTACATGAATGTGTAAAGAGAAGTATTACCAATACCAGACAGATAGGTTGTATTACATGCATTAACCTACAAAATAGTTTTTGTTGTTCTCTGTTACCGCCATCTTACCTTACCTTACCGCTGAAGCTTCTTCCGTCCTTCAGGACAACCTCCAAAGGAGTAGTAGTAATAATCAACCTCCACCATCAAGAAATAAAAATGGAAGTTTTTAACGACCTTGACTGGCTATACAGCCCTTGCACGGTCGGCAACAGTTGTATGTACACAATATACAGTTTTTATACATCGGGTCGCCATAGTACACTTTCTTTGTCTTCACATAGGAGATCAATGCTTCATACAGCGGTCTCACTAATTAGCGACAACAAGAATTTTAGCGACAAGAAGCGTCAACAAGCGACAAGAAGCGACAACAAGAATTATTTTAGCGACAACAAGCGACAAGAAACTATTTAGCGACAAGAAAACATTTTTTTTTAATTAAAATTAATTATTGCAATAAATATTAAAAGAATATGCAAAAGAAAAAAATTTTAGCGACAAGAAAGTTAAAATTGATAGAAAAAAATGAAACATTATTTACATAATATTTTATCATCTATTATGAATAACAGCCAGTATTACGTTTAATTATTGTATTATGAGATCAAGGCCGTAACTAGGCATCTTATTTGAGTGAGGCAAAATAATTGAGCCGAGCGAAGCGAGGCGAAATTTTTTTTTTAGAGGGTATGAAATGAATCGTGCAAAATCCTGCATTCTAGGCATTTTTAGAGAGTTTGATAATGTTTTGAATTTGGACACTTTTTATATAATTTTTTTTTTATTTAAAGACTTTTGCTAACACCAAATTTTTAACAACTTTATTTAAATTTATATGCAAGATAATCATCTAAATTTCACTGATTTGAGTCTGCTGCCAGAACATAGAACAAACATCGAGTCAGTAGAGTTTGCCAAATTTTTCTATGGCCGGTTCAGTCAAATCGTTTCAGAATGATAATTTGGTCTGCTAATATCCTTATCGCGATGAACATGGAGCATGGCAAGACCACACATTCTCTCGCCACTCATGCATGCTCTTTTCCAAGTTTTCAGTCGTTTCAGGGCAGTCTGTGTTTCTAAAGGTTGCACATTATCATAAACACAATGATCAATGTCTTCTTCCAATTCCTACTCCATCAGCAATTCTGTAGCAGCATCGGTAGTAACAGTTTTGTTTGCAAAAGGGAATTAAGCTTTTCTGTAAGCACCATCATACAGTCGCAGTTACAAAATATTAAACTCGCTTTTATGCTGACAAAGAGTAGACAAACTAGGGGTAGAATGAGATAATATACATTATATGATTCTAGCTATAGAGTAAGTATATATGATATGGGTACAGGGGAATTGGAATGGAGTTTTTGACGTTTACATGTAGGTCCGTAATTTCAAATTATTTCTGGAAATGGTTGGTGGTATTTTAGTTCCAGAATCTATAAACTTTAGGGGTTGGGGTGTCCTTTTCCGAAAACCCGAATATAAAGAAACGAAATTCCATAGTCCCGAATAAGTAAAGACAAAATCCTGTGTTTAAGGTTCTACCATTCCTCAATAATATCAAATTGGAATATGGGATATATTCTTTAAATTTTTAAGGTTAAAGAAACATGGATAAAAACTCATGAATACGCAGACAGGACTGCCCCCTTGCGATGCCCAGTACTTGATTTGTCAAAGGTTGGTGAAAAACGGAGATGTGAAAACGCAGACAGGACTGCCCCCTTCCGAAGACCTGTACTTGATTTGTCAGTCTACTTATCGTTTGTGGATTGTTCTAATGAAGTTATATGCAGTACTCAAACTCTGTGCTAAAAAAACTAGTTTACTAGAATTATTCCTTCTTTACCTTCAGTGTCGCTTTTCCTTTTTCTACAAGAGTCTGTTTTTAACTAGAGATCCATGATGATTATCGTTACTAGGTTAATGTAACCGAGAAACCTCACCCGTTGAGATTCTGAGTTATATCCAGGAAGAATGGTTTAAAAGGAATTATGGCAAGTTATAGAAATTAAGGTTGAGACAGAACAACAAATGTCTTTTTTTATTGATAAATATGTATAAAAAAAAATCAGTGTCGAAATTTTAGTGAGGCAATTGCCTCACTTGCCTCAAGGGTAGTTACGGCCTTGTGAGATTACTTTTTCTTGTGTTTTAGAACATATTATTTAATATCTTATAATTTGTTTTTTAAAACTCTTTTCGTGCAATATATATTAAGCTGTCTATCTATATAATCAAGGATTTCACTATACAAATCCTAAGACTTGATATAATAAAACATTTTAATTAGACATATCTGCTCGTATATTTAAAAGAAAACATTAAATACAAATTTCTTTATATCTAATTAAAAAAAAATGTTTTCTTGTCGCTAAATAGTCTTCTTGTCGCTTGTTGTCGCTAAAATAATTCTTGTTGTCGCTTCTTGTCGCTTGTTGACGCTTGTTGTCGCTTCTTGACGCTTGTTGTCGCTAATTAGTGAGACCCTCATACAGAGGCTACTCGTCATACATTTATAAGACACACCCCCAACGAATCAAACCAACGCTTATAAAGTAGATAATAATCTGATTGGTTCCAACGTTTTGGAACATGAACACCCTCACAATAATGTTCCGAGTATAATATAAAAAAGGGGGATCCCTGTCCGGAAAATAATATTACTGGTATGTAAAGGAAAGTTTTAACATGGAAGTATTATATTGACCCTGTCAATATTATATACTTCCATGTCCATGACCATACCTAATCACAATTAAGTTCAACATGGTACCTGTCAAATGTTTCACTCAGTGTTCATACCAATTCGAGAATGGAGCCATTTTTTTTAAATTTCACAATGAGTTGTGCAACAACAGATATTACAAAAATCACTGACCTAGAAATGACGACTTAATCACAAATTTTAACAATTCTTACAATTTCATAAGCTCTTGTTCTCGTAGGCTATTTCAATTTATTTCACAGTTATGAGTTCTAGTAATGTTTACAATTTTTTTTATCGGATTGTTATCTCATAAACATTAATTGTCATCTCAGTATTTACCAATTTACAACAAATAACAATTTACAATTAAAACAAGAAGACAACTACCAGTCTGAGAAAAATAGCAATAACAGCAACAAATAAATGACCAAACAAATACATGTAGTGTTCCGAATTAAAATTAATTATCTAATTGCATATAAAACTATGTGAAGTTAAAAAAAACCACCAAACACAAAAAGGTTATACTAGAAAATCCACTAAAAAAATCAATGTGACCATAGAATCTGCATAAATATTTTCGCGACTACTACACTGCATCAACATTTCTGCCATTTTAAACCTAAACCGAAACCACAAACCATCCTTGGAAATGGTTTGAATAGTTTCTGGAACCAGTTGGTTCCAAATATTCCAAATACGCCTTTTATAAGAGATTTAAATCAACTTATTTGATTCCGGTTTAAATAGGTTTAACTATTTTTTTTTATATAGATGCACAACCTTAAAATTTCAGGATACTGTTATCCCATGTGATGTCTAATATGTTTTAAGAAAAAAAAATGACTTCTTCTTTTCATTATTTATTTTGTAATTAAAAATGATTTGATATATTTCGTGCTATTTATTTATAACTAAGAATGATTGTTATCGGAGCCGTGTTTACAGGTACCCCTCTTTTCGCCCCTTTTCTATTTTGATATTTTAATCAAAAATTTAAAAAATCAAACTTTCAAAAAGTGAAATAATCAAAATTGCACGTAAGGTTTAATATTTTAGAATTTTGATCAAATTCCTAAACTATCAAATTTATAAACGATATTTAGAATTTTAATAATTTGGTTAAAATTTCAAAATTTCAAAACTTTTACACAATTTGAAATTTTGATATTTTAAAACTTTGATCAAAATTCCAAAAATCTAAAATTTCAAAACTTTTTAAAACTTTGAATTGATAAGTGTTACACGGACCCCTATTACTTCATACAATTCAAAACCAAAAACGTGTGCAAAGGAGTTTTCATATATGAATAATTCTTTCACTATTCTTAGAAATAAATTCATTGGCATAAATACATATTCTTTGCTTTATAATTTTTCCAATGGTATATGTTTGGCATTTAAGAAAATTTAATGAATCGGGGCCTTTTTTTTAATCCAAAACTGGAGTTGTTGTCATTGTTTGAAGATTGCGAGAAAAATTGTAAGTCTATGGAAGTATTATATTGATATAGTACTTCCATGGTCCTACCAAGTAAATTGCCCACAGGTCACAAAACAAAGTTAAATCTATTTGTACATAAAATATTTATACATAATTTTAATAAAATGTTTTACATGTACATCATGAATTTAAAAATTCAGTAAAGTAAAAGAAGTGTTACTTTTATTTAAAATAATATTTTGTCCAACTGTCAGTTTTCTTTATTTTTGATAATATAAAATCTTTCACTACTACAATATAATACTTCCATGGTATTACTCAAGTTATTTCACTTGACTGGGCGGAGTCAAATATGAAGTGGATGTAAGCAACTATAGGCAACTTTAAGGCCTTCAACAATGACAAAACCAGATCTGTAACCATATTTTTTATTATATTTTTTTAAAGCTCATTGTTATGACCATCATCTGTCAAATTAAAAAAAAAAATTCATTGGACCATTTTTTTGGAATTTTCAGAAAAATAAAATTTTTTAACAAAATCTGTGTTTTTTGTGTGCAGCAGTGTTAATGAAATTGGAACCGAAATTAATGAATATGAATAAAACTGCCATTATTTGTGTTTTATTTACATTTTTAATAATATTTTTGTAATGAATGAAGAACAAACCTTTCAAAATACTTTCAAAAGCTTGAAAAAATCCAGTTTTTTTACATCAGGTATGTTTTTATGCATACCTGTAATGTACCAACTTTGGTGGTCGTTACCATGGAAACGAGTCTGCTGACATACTATTTTAAACTCAAATTTTTATAGAGGCCATTGCATAGTATATGTATGCAAATTTTAAGAAAAATTCAATGGGGAAAAAAAATTGCTATATCTGTAGGGTGCCACCTTAAACGGACATGAGAAGTATGAAACAATTCAAACGAAAAAACTTACGGCCTAACTATACAAAACAAAACAATTTACAAAAAATCAAATATGAGTTGACACATGAACCATCGACAACCACTAAACAGGTTCATAAAGAATATGGTAGGGGTTGATATAAAAACGAAGATGTGGTATGATTGCCAATGAGACAACTCTTCAAAGAGACAAAATGACACAAAAATAACAGCAATGTTCGGTGGTTTAAGTTAATTTTTGAGTTTTGGTCAATTTGTCAATTTTTCTTGTATTATGTACAAAAGGTTAACTATGTAAAGCTTTTTATACTTCAATCAGCTATTTTACTATACAGATAAAGCTATACGTATAAACGTTAGGGAGTAACCATTTGATTTAATGGGGGGGGGGGGGGCTAGGATGAAATTTGAAAAAAAAAAATAGGCAGGACAGGAATTTGAGTAAAAAAAGGCAGGATGAGACACTTGCAAAAAAAAAAGTCAGGATGACAATTTAGGTGAAAAAAAAGTCAGGATAAACTAAAAAAAAAAGGCAGGACCGAATAGAGTGAAAAATAAAAAGGCAGGACAGAGATTACAACTTAAAAAAAAAAATGCAGGACAAAAATTTACATTATGTGCTAATTGATATAATTATATAATTTTCAATATACAAAAAATGACGGTAACTGGTCCTCGACCAGTAGTGTCTTGAAATATGAAATTTATTTGTATTCGGCACGAAACGGGAAAATGCTCGGTAGAACCTCGCATTTTCCCGTTTCTTAGCCTCATACAAATAAATTTCATATTTCAAGACACTACTGGTTGAAGACCAGTTACCGTCATTTTTTGTATATTGTCTAAATATTTAGGACTATCAACATGATATCAGTCATTTCAATTTTGAGTAAAAGTCATTTGACCCTTATGTAATTTAAGACAAGTTTCAAATATCTCTGTAAAAGAAAGGTAATGTATTTTTTGTTCATTTATATTTCTTTACATTTCAGGTACAGGAGAATTTGAAAATTACAGAATATTATTTGAAAATGCTATAAGCGAAATCAAAATACTGATAGATAGACTGCAACAGCTTCAGTTTGAAAATAATGTTATAAAAAATAAACCCCCTTATATAAGGGCTACAAGTCTATCTTTGGAGAAGACTGAAGAGACAACAAAATTTTACACTGGATTGCCGTCTTATTCATGTTTTATGTGGTTGGTGAACTTTGTAACGTGTATTATACCTTCTTCTAATATTTTGAGTTCTGCAGATATCCTTCTTTTGGTTTTAATGAAATTACGTTTAAATTCCCCCCATACTGATATTTCGTTTCGTTTTGGAGTTTCCCTTAGTTTGGTTACCAATTTAATTGACAGTGTCATCCCTCAATTAGCACACAAATTGAAGTGGTTGATTCATTGGCCAAATAAAGATGACATTTTACGCTCTCGACCAGACTGCTTCAAGGAGGCCTTTCCAAGTTGTGTTTCAGTTATAGATTGCACAGAAGTTTATATAGAGACTCCATCAAATTTTACTGCTAGATCATGTACTTACAGTAATTATAAACACCACAATACAATTAAATTTTTAGTAAGTATTGTTCCGTGTGGTAGTATTTCTTTTGTTTCACGTGCATTTGGGGGTGGACTTGAGATAAGATAATTTCACTTAAATCAGGATATCTTGACTTTATAAACCATGGAGATGTCGTACTAGCAGACCCTGGTTTTCTTATTTGAGATGAATTGGCATCAAGGGGGGCGGAATTATTCATACCATCGTTTGTTAAGGGGAAAGACCAGCTTAGTGCCTTTGAAGTGGAAAGAAGCCGAAATATAGCTCATGTACGAATTCATGTAGAAAGAGAAATGGAGCGACTGAAAAATTTCCGTATTTTGTCTGGAAAGATGTCAATGAATATGGTGCCACATTCTGACAGTATAATGACAATTTGCTCTGCTATTATAAATATGCACCCTAATATTGTTCAATAACTGATTACCATATTTTTCTTAAGGGTGTACTTAGGTGAATTTGAATAAATAAGGATATTTAAAATTGTACTAAAAGCTGGAAGCGTATTAGTAAAGGATAAAAATTAGCTAAAAATATTGATAGGTCATGCAGCTCCTTTTCGAGATATTTGATTTATAAAATATGGCTGGAAAAGGCTAACTCTGACTTTTATTTTTATATTTCAACTTAATATATTTTTATTGGTATTATTTGGGTCTCGATTTTAAAGAAAGAAACTAAAAAATCTGCTTAAACTTTGGCAAATAGCCCTTCAGCTATTTAGGTATAAATAAAGGATAAATTGGTGTTATTGGGTAACATATTTCACCTTTTATCATATGGAAAAACAATCCAAACATCTGACACAAATTCCAAAACTTCACCTAAGTACATCCTTATTTAAAGGTAAGGCCATTGCATATTAAATCTTTTCAAATGACAGATGATATAGGAAAATTTAAAAATCAGCTTTAAAAACAATATTTTGGAATCTTTTAGCTTTTGGTGAAACAAAAAGTTTCATTATGGTTACAAAGCATAATTTGCAGAACAGGATGCAACCCTCTGGCGCACTGTGAAAAGTCGTAAGGTTGTAAGTCACTGGCGTAGATGGAATAAGCTCGTAAACTTGACCTGCTGCGAATTAAATCTTGCTTGTCTAATATGTATTGTTATAAATTATTATTCATATGTCATTTGATAAGGTACATCATATATGTTTATGTTTATTTATTCTTTACCCTAATGTTTAAAATTTTGTTTGCCCAAACCTCAAGTCATTCATGGTTTATTGGTTGGAATTTATATGGTATTTTGGGGTGGAAATTAATTCAGTGAGCTGAAGCAGTCATGTTCTTTCAGCAATTACTAGTCACTAGATAGTTTAACAATAACTAAAAGTATTTTGTAAATTCAAGAAATCTTTATTTTTATGAGAATTTTATGCATTTGACAGATTTTTAGTCACATGTAGTGATGTACCCATGATCAGATTCATGCATTTCAGACATTTGTACTTCTTAAGATACATCTATTTATAAAATCGCTTATAAAGTTAGAAAATCAGGGGCGATAATCCGACTCTAGTGACGTAGTCGCCTTGGTGATATCAAAATATTTCAAGATGGCAGCCAAGTGTAAATAAAGCCAAAACAATATCGTTTTAACAAGTTTTGTCCTTAGAAGTGCGACATATCTTATAATTTATTTGTTACATGGTACCATAATATCTACAGTCCGAGTAAGTAAGAAAAAATTTCCGAAATTGAACAAGTTTACCGCTCTATTCTAGCAGGTGCTCGTTCAGCTGATCAGCGCCATGTCGCGTTATTTCCAAATCTTACAAATTTATAGAGACCCTTTACTAGAGAAATGTTTGCTTAAGGAGTTTTATTTAAAACCAAGTTCACCCAATACAGGTTACTTTAATTACACCTATATTTTGTAATTTTTGGTTTATGTCTTCTGATTAATTTGATCCTCTTTTGAGACAGAAAACCTGCTTTCTTCTTAAAATGTTTAGGAGCCATGACCTTCTTTTTTATTATTTAAGTTTGCTTTATACAACATTCAGGCCATTTAAAAGAATATGTTTGTTTGCCCTAACCCTATCGGTATCAGGTCCATTCGCATCCAATACACTTTCGCACCTCGCATGTTCCCCCCCCCCCCCCAACTTTGTTACCACCCTACATGTTTGCACCCAATTTTTATTTGAATTTTAGATGAATTAATATTTTCCACTGTAATTACTGGTCCAAGTTCATGAATGTCCAGTAAAGTAAGATCTACAAACACATCATGATCACCAAAACACAATTTTGTCATGAATTTATCTGTGTCCATTGTCTAATATGCACATAGACCAAGGTGAGCGACACAGGCTATTGAGAGCCTCTAGTTTCTAAACATTAGGGAACATCACAGATTCTTATGATTGTCTTGCTTTTAAAGGTACAATCAGACAAAGGGATTGATCTTAAACAATTTTCCTGTAATGTTCTTTTCATAATCTGCATGTTTGATAATTCCCTTGACTTATATGCATGTTTTTAACAACACGGAAAATCAGAATTAAGCAGTATTTATATTTAGTGTTTTTATAAATTTAGACACACGTCAGAGGGAATTCCCCATTTTGATAAAAATGCGAGAGTTCTCTGAATTCTGATAAATCTATTTCTGTCATATAAGAACTGAAGTGGAGTTTTTCTTATATATTACAGTTATGAAACTAATATTTGAGATTGTACTTCCATAAAGAAATAGATAATCATCTAGGTCGTTTAATTAACATTTAATATACGTTCTTGCTCCAGGGTTTGTTTTAAAGGGAAACTTCGCAAAAAAATCAAAAATTGATATTATGTTCATTCTGTATAAAAATGCTCAAATTCATAGATATTAAAGTTTTATTCCGCTAGATAAGCGATCACCATCGATTTTAAATTTAGAGTATCAATTCTCTGCGATCCGCCATTTTGTCTTCTTTCCCGATTAATAAAAACGATATGTCTATAAACCACAAAGAAACAAAACTACAGTAACCGATGTAGTCGTAATTGCGTGTCGATATCTTGTCAATCGTACGATTGTTTTATCCGACTAACTAAATTGATACGAAAAATATTCTTACTTTTTTTTAAATTACCATGGTCTGTTTTTAAACTGTTGATATTGGCATTAGGTGAAAAGTCAAAGTTGAAATCATAAATAAGTGTTCCGTGAAAATTGTTTTCGAAAATCTAATTTGTTCATAATTCTTTAAAATAATAAACAAATATATTTTGATCTTCCCTCATCTGATCACCAGCATGGCTAAAGGTATTACTTCCAAAGGTATTGTGAGGGGTGTGAGGTGACACGTCCAGGTATTCAAGCGATTTCCTGTCGGGCTTGCAAGTTCATGCATCGTTTCACTTCTGCAGGTATTGATCAGTGTACACGGCTGATAACTTATAACTTATAACTTTCCATTTTGAACTATCAGATGAATAATATACAACTCTGTCTTACTTGTCATTACTAAACTCATACGCTTGTTTATAAATAACATTTCTGGTGTAAAGAATATAATTCATAAACATATAAATAATACCCAAAAAATAAGATTTTGATGAAATTAAAATCTATTTAAATATTTTTTCCAAGGGTGAATTTGGGAAAATGTAATATATAGTCATTGTCAATAGTGAAGGACAGATTGGAACAGACCAGAAATATTGATTTAAAAAAATGTACGCACTTGCCGACGATTCGTTTATACGACTGGATAGAAAGTTACGGAACTATAGCGCAATTTAAAATATATACATGTATACATTGAACATAAGAAAAAAACATATATTTTGAATAAATAGGGGTAAAAGTGTTGTAAATAGACTAGTCCACGTATGCCAACAGTATGTAATCATCGAATGTCCATAGACTATTGTATACCAGAAGAAGAAGAGAACCAATTTGATTTAAATACAGGTCGATGTATAACTTTTGCTTTGGTTCATTGAAGCTGTGGACCTAGTAAAATCACAGATTTATATTTCAATAAGATTGTTCTCGAACAAAGGAAGTAATTCGTCATCACAATTGTTATATATGCCACTGGACGAACACTAATTATCCCCAGGGAATGTGAATATTTTGCTGGGAAACTTTTGAGTATCAAAGTTTCAAATTAATTTCGGGATTTATTTTCTTTCTTGGTATTCAATAACAGAAAAAAGAATAAATTACTTGTTCGCTAAATAGGGGTATTCTTGTCAGATAAAAGACTTTTAGTTATACATGTATTTAAAAAATAGGGAAATATGACATTAAATTGGTTCTGACTTTTTTTTAAACATCGTTAAAAAGATGTGTGTCTAAGGTGAACGCCACAAGAACCCTGTAATACTAGTACGAGAGTATAGCATGTAAACATTCCTTCTCAATAATATGGTTGTATTGGAAATCTTTTCATACAGATTGACAACTCATTGTCCGATATGCATGTAATATTTGCCACATGACGCCCATAGTTCTTTCTACCATCATCATCTTATTCTGTGATATTGCTGTAAACATCGATGGTTCACACCCAAACAAAATGGGAGTAATGGACCTTCAGAGCTTCTCCGTGTTATACACTTGTGAAATATATAGACGAAATTTCTGTATTGAAATGAATCTACATCTCACAAACAGGATTTTCAAATAACGATTGTGAGTAATCACCTTACAAACCAATATAAACGTATGGCAAGATATAACCATGAAGGAATTTAGTTTTTGTCAGACGCAAGAACTCATCACTATATATATCATAAACTTATACGTATATATATGCATACAGTTTCAAATATTAAGAACAAGCGGTCGATGTCGATAGTCTGTTTTCTAACTGTTCAGAGTTAGACATGTCACTTGTTCATTCTTGGAAGCCTTCATATTCCCCGTCTAACGATGGGAACTCTTTCTGATTGTGTTGACTATAAATGCTTGTATGGTAATTCTGTCGTTTATCTGTACAAGTGGTTGCATTTCCTCTCCTTTCCCAACAAACAAACGAACGAAACGCCACTAGTCTGATTTCTCTGGAGCTCATCCTTAATGGCTCTTATACGTCAGGAAACTTACATGTATACTAATAATGATTGTTTCAAGAACAACGATGTATGGGCGAACTATTATAAATTCGTCAATATCAGTTATGCATGACTAAAATATAACTTTTATTACAACTACTGTATTACTTATTTGGATTAATGACGGCTATCATGTTCAACATTGCACAAATATTATCATAGAATTTAAAAAAAAATCCTCAAAAATCCTCAAAAGAAATAATGCCTTAGCTTAGATAATTGATATTCTTTTCACAAAAAGTTCGTGTAAATGATTGTCAAATGAATTTAATTATGTAAGAATAAAATGTTAAAAAGAAACTAAAAAAAAATCATGCATGTTGTATGTTGTATTTTTTTGTCAATTAAAAACTTTAAAATTGCAATAGTTTTATTAGCATTTAAACACAGCCAGATTTGAATACAAGTTAAGAAATTCCGGTAAAGTCAATGATATCAAACAGATGTACAATGGTATATCAAATTGGGTAATATTGCATTTAGTTTTTATAAAAGATTAAAACTACTATTTTTTGCTTCATATTTGAATCTTTACGCCAATTGCCGCTAAGAAAGTAATCAAAAATTGTTTCCTTTTATTTTTATACACTTTCGGAATTACGAATCTGAATTTTATTTTCAATTAATTTACACAATTTAATTATTGTATCTTTATTCTCATCGTGTATTAAATCTTAGTGTATTAACATCGTGACAGCATACTCTTTCTAATACTTTCTGTTTATCCTTTCCAAATAACAACATTTATACCTGTGTACGCTTGAACTCACACCTGCGGCTAAATAGCTACAAGGTAAACGAATTGACCTCAAGCCGAGAAATATACAGTGACCTTTACAAAATAATATACACACTCTGCTCACACATTAGTTGCATTGAAATGATTATCAAAACAATAACGGTAAATAGAACTGAAATATTTTCAGTTCAATATCAGTAAAAATGTTCAATAAATATTTTATGAAAAAAATCTCAACAATAATTAATTAAATTTATTCAAAAACATTTACTAGAGATAATTTTATAGTAGTTTAATTCAATCAATACAAAACGGTATATGCATATTCATTTTCGTTCATTCTTATATTGTGGTTCATAACTTCGACCATTCGTCAGCTGTGCGCTTTTAATTACGTATATTGTCGATAAGCTATAAGAGTTAAACAGATTTTATTTTTTCCCAGAATTCAATAAATCGGGCTAATACGTCACGACCCACTCGAGAATTCAACCAAAAAAGTTACAAATACTTGATTTTCTCCGTTATTAGAAGGAATATAAATTTAAAACTTTGCAAATGTGTTTTTTATGTTAAGATGAACATAATTAGATGATAAGTAAAAAATCGCGGAATTTCCCTTTAATAATTATGCGCATGCGTATAGTTTTCTTGACTTCAAGGGGTATTAAATTGAATGGTTGCTCTGGATTTCCCGCTCAATTAGTTAACTTATAATTCATTGCATGGATCTTTTCTATGTATGTCTGCTATTGAAGGTTATTGTTGTTGCATAATTTTAAATCATATGCATCATTTAAATTAAAATAAATGTAGTCCACATCTTAAAGTTGTTACTAGTACACCCCTTTAGGCGAAATGGAGTCTTCCATATTATCGTGTCGAGTTGTCTCCCTTCCGGAAGTAACTTCCGTGAATTCTGAATCAAAAAGAACATGTCGAATATTAGCTCGTTCTGTCGATAAACGTGGTATTCTATTAAAAATGATAGCAATTTAAACCGAGGAATGTGTACGGAAGGAGTCATGATCACTGACCCAAAGGAAATTAAATATTTAAAAAGTTAGGAATAAAGCTCCTCCAAGAACTAACATAGGAAAAATATAGGTGATAAGATACGAAATGAAATACCTTTTCTCACTCCGAGTCTCAGTGACTGCTGTGGAAAGTTAACTTTAAATTGATAGTACAAAAATAAAACACAATAGCCTTTAGGCCTAAGTACATTGTTCATACACTTTTATCTGGGATTGGCTATTTTGTAACTATTAAAATTACATAAATTACATTTTACATGTGCAGTTGAATTAGTTTTGAATATAATATTATCCAGCTACATGTATACATGTGTCAATGAAACAATGGCAATCGTATCCCTCAGAGCAATCTGCTCTTTGATTAATATTTGGGCCCGGTTATCAAATAGGTCCACATTGAGGTCTAAAGGGTCTAAAATTGAACTTTATTTGAATTCATAAAAAATTGAATTCTTGGAGTTCTATGATATGCTCAGTCTAACCATGTATTTAGATTTTGGATATTGGACCATAATAGGTAATTGTCCAATCTAAAATTTTTAAGTTTAAGTTCTTAGACCACATTCATTCTGTGTCCATGGTGTCAGAAACCTATGTTGTGTCAACTATTTAATCACAATCCAAATTCAGAGCTGTATCAAGCTTAAATGTTGTGTCCATACTTGCCCCAACTGTTCAGGGTTGACCTTTGCGGTCGTATAAAACTGCGCCCTGCAGAGCATCTGGTTGGACAATACCTTTGTGCTTTGATTATTTTTTATTAAACTTTGGTGCCTGGTTTATGTCTATTAAGATAACCTCCCTTTAATTTTTCATGAATTTCTGATATGACATTGAGAAGTTATTTAACATTATTCCTAGAAAACATGACAGGCATATGATATGATGCGCTCATGGCACAGCTGTTTATTATAGGTGGAGGAAGCCTGTCAGAGTGCCCGGAGAAAACCACCAACCTTTGATAGGAAAACTGACAATCCTAGTCAATTAAGATTGGAGTCGAGTGCACCTGCACGAGCGTGGTTTGAACTCACAACCTCAGTGTTTTAGTGGCTAGTGATTGTCAGTAGTAGAACTACTTAGACCACTTGGCCACCGAGGCCCATGCCTGAACAAAGATGTACATCAAATAAAAAGCAACGATTTGTTTACAAATGTACAACGATCGACACGTAAAACATAGTCAACTGAACTGAAAAACGAATAGAAATTCAAATGTTAGGTTCAAAAAATGAAATGTAACTATTAGTGTTAGTTTGCAAAAGAAATCAAAAAGAAAAGTATTTCAAGTAAAATGAAATCTAATAAGAATTGTAAAATTCATAAGTTAAAGTTAAATTTAAAAAGTAAATGCAATAGACCACTTTAAGGGGGCTCGCGGGTCTAAATGAATTTTTGTCGAGCCTGCAACTTTTGTTGCAGAAAGCTCGACATAGGGATAGTGATCCGGCGGCTATGGCGGCGGCTATGGCGGCGGCGTTAGCTCACTTCTTAAAAGCTTTATATTTTAGAAGGTGGAAGACCTGGATGCTTCATGTTACGAAGTTTCTGCCAGTCACATGTCCAATGTCCTTGACCTCATTTTCATGGTTCAGTGACCACTTGAAAAAAAAGTTCAAATTTTTTGTAATGTTGAATTCTCTCTTATTATAAGTAATAGGATAACTATATTTGATATGTGCGTACCTTGCAAGGTCCTCGTGTCTGTCAGACAGTTTTCACTTGACCTCGACCTCATTTCATGGATCAGTGAACAAGGTTAAGTTTTGGTGGTCAAGTCAATATCTCAGATACTATAAGCAATAGGGCTAGTATATTCGGTGTATGGAAGGACTGTAAGGTGTACATGTCCAACTGGCAGGTTTCATCTGACCTTGACCTCATTTTCATGGTTCAGTGGTTATAGTTAAATTTTTGTGTTTTGGTCTGTTTTTCTCATACCATATGCAATAGGTCTACTATATTTGTTGTATGGAATGATTGTTAAGTGTACATGTCTAGCGGGCAGATGTCATGTGACCTTGACCTCATTTTCATGGTTCAGTGGTCAAAGTTAAGTTTTTGAGTTTTGGTCTTTTTATCTAATGCTATATGCCATAGGTCAACTATATTTGGTGTATGTAAATATTTTATGATCTTTATGTCAGTCGAGCAGGTTTTATTTAATCGTGACCTCATTTTCACGGTTCATTGCACAGTGTTAAGTTTTTGTGTTTTGGTCTATTTTTCTTAAACTATAAGTAATGTGTCAACTATATATGTTGTATAGAAGCATTGTTAGCTGTACCTGTCTGTCTGGCATGGTTCATCTGACCTGGACCTCTTGTTCAAGGTTCATTGGTCTTTGTTTAGTTATCTTGGTCAATGTTAAGTTTATGTGACAGTTGTAATAAAGCTTAGCTTTATGCTTAGGACTATCAACATAATATCAATGATTAGTATAGAAGGCGAGACATTTCAGGGTGTGCACTCTTGTTTTATTTAATATAGGATTTGTCTATATTTTTCTATAAATGAACTTTATCTTATACTTAATAGAAAAATGAAATAAAAAAATGGGGTCACCGTTCATTTACGCTCACAATCTGCCTTCGAAAGAAGCATACTTTTTTGTTCATGTCCTTTTTTTCTGTTGAACTAATAGGAGAGTTAGCGGTAATATCGAAATAAAAAAAGAACTAAATTAAGAAATCACTAAAATTTTACAATTATTTAGTTTATAAACAGCTTATTCGAAAACAACAATAAAAAATCTAGGTCACCGATGAGTTAAATAAGATATTTCAATTTTAATGCCAAAAAATGGCATTTTTGCAACAAAGGGAGATAATTAGCTTTTTCAATGATATCTACATTTTAAAAGTCCGCTGGTGCCAACACGAATTGATGTTTTGGAATGATTTTTGTACCATATGATAAAGTAACAACTACTTAAGGTAATAAATAAAATTTGTATTGAAAAATTAATGTTCAATTTTTTTCTGAAAATCTTATACCCGCGAGTCTCCTTAACCAGAAAAGTTCGTTTTGTGCCTTTGTGATGTCATTTGACAGATAAAGGGGATTGCCTGTATTCTAGTTCTATTAAAGTTCGTTTTGTGCCTTTGTGACATCATTTACCAGATAAAGGGGATCGCCTGTATTCTAGTTCTATTAAAGTTTGTTTGTGCCTTTGTGATGTCATTTACCAGATAAAGGGGATCGCCTGTATTCTAGTTCTATTAAAGTTCGTTTGTGCCTTTGTGATGTTATTTACCAGATAAAGGGGATCGCCTGTATTCTAGTTCTATTAAAGTTCGTTTTGTGCCTTTGTGACGTCATTTACCAGATAAAGGGGATCGCCTGTATTCTAGTTCTATTAAAGTTCGTTTTGTGCCTTTGTGATGTTATTTACCAGATAAAGGGGATCGCCTGTACTCTAGTTCTATTAAAGTTCGTTTTGTGCCTTTGTGATGTCATTTACCAGATAAAGGGGATCGCATGAATTCTAGTTCTATTAACCCTTTCCTCCATAATGACGCCTTTTGACGCCTCTGTAGTACCTCAGTTGAAACACTTTGACTACAAAGTATCTGCAGTTGACTTAATAAAATTTGTATCCAATATGAAAAGGAATATCATAGGAATATCTGACTTAAATTTATTTGATAAAATAGTTGTTTTTCGCAATGCCTTAATACTTTAAAGCATATGTTCAGCATTTTATTAAAAAAATCCTATGCGAAACAAGTATGCAAAAAAAAAATTTCAATGGAGGAAAGTGTTAAGTACCTAATTACAATTCCCATACAACAACTTTGCTGATTATCATTTATAGATAAGAATTTAATTTGCCAAATAATAAGTGCAATGTAGCATTATCATTTTTTCAACCAATCGCTCAACATAGGAACGGAAGAAATATCAAATAAAATGATTCTCTTATAGTCATGATAGTTGTGGCCTGTTATCTACTTAAGAGATATATATCATTAACACACTGCAAGGAGTAAGATACGAAAACATAATACAAAAACTGATTTAATTTGATTGGCTTACCCAGCATCATATGACGATATCTATTATTTTTACATGATTTAAATTTGATGTTTATTTGCAGATTGTTATTGACCTGTGGCAGCTGGTGTTAACGCCATGATGATACCCTTTGAAATAAGCTGAAGTTGCAATTGGAGTTTTATGAAGGATGATTTGTAATTGTTGACAGTTTCAGAACTAGAACGAACAGACTTCTGTTTAGGATTTTGGGTATTTAATCATACTCGGTATATATATTTCTGATGTATTAAGTGTCTCTTTTTGGACATTCACTACATCGAGTCTTTTTATAAGTATTATATGATATCTTATTAGCTTTGATGGCATGAGCCAATAAATAAAAACATTGTCATTGCAAAAGCTAAACAGACATTATTTCCGGTGATCAAACATGCTAAAGGGGAGACAATCAAATTAACTTTCTTCAATATACTGTCCATATGTCTATATGTGCCTTGTCAGTGTAACAGCTGGACATATATTGTTTCTGGTCTAACATGTTAAAGTGGAGGTAATCAAATTGATTTAATGATATAATTTAATTCTAAATTCCATTTTAAGCCGTAGAAAACCATGAAAAAACGTGAATGACGTCACGGTCACATGACTAAATTATGTATATGGGCTCACAACAAAATAACGTCAGCCAATCAGAAGACGCGTTACATCTAAAATTAATTTACTTCTATATACTGTCCTTTTGACCATGTACCTTGTCAGTGTAACAGCTGGACAGATATTACTTCTGGTGGTCTAACATGTTAAAAGGGAGATAATCATATTAACGTTTTTCAGTATACTGGCCATATGTATGTGTGCCTTGTCAGGGTAACGGCTGGACAAATATTGTTTCTAGTGGTATAAACATGTTAAAGGGGAGATAATCAAATTAATGTTTTTCAGTGTACTGTCCATATGTATGTGTGCCTTGTCAGTGTAACGGCTGGACAGATATTGTTTCTAGTGGTCTAAACATGTTAAAGGGGAGATAATCAAATTAACTTACTTCAATATAACTGTAAATATGTATGTGTGCCTTGTCTGTGTAACAGTTGGACAGATATTGTGTCTGGTGGTCTAACATGTTAAAGGGGAGATAATCAAATCAACTTACTTCAATATACTGTCTATATGTCCATGTACCTTGTCAGTAAAACAGCTGGACAGATATTGAGTCTGGTGGTCTAACATTTTAAAGGGGAGATAATCAAATCAACTTACTACAATATACTGTCTATATGTCCATGTATCTTGTCAGTGAAAAAGCTGGACAGATATTATTTCTGGTAGTCTAACATGTTAAAGGGGAGATAATCAAATCAACTTACTTCAATATACTGTCTATATGTCCATGTACCTTGTCATTGTAACAACTGGATATATATTGTTTATGGTAAACTAAAGTTTACATGTTAAAGGGGATATAATAATATCAACTGTCTTTAGTAAAGTTATGTCTGTATGCCTTGTCAACCCTTTACTTCTTCACAGATGATGGATACATTACGTGGTTGTATTTAAATTTTTGCGTTTTGGTCTGTTTTTCTCATACTATATGCAATAGGTCTACTATATTTGTTGTATGGAACAATTGTAAGGTGTACATGTCTAGCGGGCAGATGTCATGTGACCTAGACCTCATTTTCATGGTTCAGTGGTCAATGTTAAATTTTTGTCTTTTGGTCTTTTTTTCTCATACTATATGCAATAGGTCTACTATATTTGTTGTATGGAACGATTGTAAGGTGTACATGTCTAGCGGGCAGATGTCATGTGACCTTGACCTAATTTTCATGGTTCAGTGGTCAAAGTTAAGTTTTTGAATTTTGGTCTTTTTATCTAATACTATATGCCATAGGTCTACTATATTTGGTGTATGGAAATATTTTATGATCTTTATGTCAATCGCACAGGTTTTATTTGACCGTGACCTCATTTTCACAGTTCATTGCACAGTGTTAAGGTTTTGTGTTTTGGTCTATTTTTCTTAAACTATAAGTAATCGGTCAACTATATATGTTGTATAGAAGCATTGTTAGCTGTATATGTCTGCCTGGTATGGTTCATCTGACCTTGACGTCATTTTCAAGGTTCATTGGTCTATGTTTAGTTATCTTGGCTAATGTTAATTTTATGTGACAGTTGTTATAAAGCTTAGCTTTATACTTAGGACTATCAACATAATATCAATGATCAGTATAGAAGGCGAGACATTTCAGCGTGTGCACTCTTGTTTATTTCTGGAAAAGAATAAAAGTTCTATATTGAAATATTATTATCCTGAAATCCTGAACATACAGTATGTTTATAAAGGCTGCGCATAAAAGACCCATGGCAACAACTCATTACTCTTGGAAGGCTTAATGTACATGTCTATTCCCATCAATCATATACCCTTTTTTCCAGTGGCAATCAAATTCCCTTCCCTCTTTTGTCCCACTTACATTTTTATAAACCCGTTTACAGGGCGTATTATGGTACACTGTTATCCGTCGGTCTCTCTGTTCATCTGTCCGTCCGTCAGTCCTGTTCATGTCATTGCAACTCCTCTAAAACCACACAACAGAAATTCATGAACTTTGTACATAATGAGGACATACTAAAATGATGTGCATATAGACAGAAAATTACGATTCAATTTTTATACGACCACAAATTGAAAAATTTTTGGTCGTATATTGGTATCACGTTGACGTCGTCGTCGTCCGAAGACATTGGTTTTCGCACTATAACTTTAGTATTAGTAAATAGAAATCAATGAAATTTTAACACAAGGTTTATGGCATAAAAGGAAGGTTGGAATTGATTTTGGGAGTTTTGGTCCAACAGTTTAGGAATTAGGGGCCAAAAACCCTTGCAGAAATAAATCCTGACAATTTTTTTAAACAGGATATCTCAAGATTAACCTGGGAAATCCTGAAAATATCCTGTAAAGCATTTAGCCCCTTTTTTAGGGAAAAAGTTGATATATAGGAAATGTCAGGACTTTCAAATCAAGCAGCTTTAAACTAGGGGAATTCTCAGGATATCTCAAGACTTTCAAAAATAAATATAATATAGACCAGGATATGTCAGGACTTTTCCTTCAAGATTTATCCTACTTTCAGAAACTTAACACTTTCTTCCTGAATGAATAAACCAAAATAAAGTCCTTAATGATTCCTGGTATTGGGACTTAAAAAAATAATATAATCTGTATCACAAATTCAAATAAAAACAATCTTTGGGACTGAAATTAACTATCGTTTGTTAAATTAAATAAGTTTTTTTGGCCTTAAGGATTTGTGAAGGGTGATAGAATCGGGGGAAGAAACACAAATTATTTTGTCAAACATTTTTAAAATACACAAATTATGGTGTTAATTAAAAATATTAAACATATTTTGACAGTTAACTTATTTACACAGTTACTGCTGATCTCCCTGTTCAGGAAGCATATATATAATGATTTTCAGTTTGACAGTATTTCAAAGTCAGAGATTTTTGCGATAAAAACAGCAGGGTGTCCAAGAAACACCCAAGCTTGTCTGGCATAGTCGAGGATTACAACGTCCACTGGCAGTTTTGCAAGACTGGGCCACAAGCCGGGTTACCCAGCTTGTCCAGAGGTGGATTTAGGGGCCCCCCCTTTTCTGGAATTTTTGTTGTTGATTATATAGGGAATCCCTGAGGCATGACCGAAGCGGGCCCCCTCTTAGGCAGTCAGTGGGCCCCCACTTATGAAAATGTCTAAGATCCGCGACTGTTGTCTGTACTTCAGAGTAATCTTGGACTAAGCCTTAGCAGGTTAAGATCATAATTATGTCATGTTTTGAATTCCTGCATCTGCGCAGAAATCTACAATGTACTTCCTTTTTCCGGTCTCGTTTGCATGAAATTTTGAGTAAAATATATATTTATCAGTCTAGTATAAAATAGGAAGGAACGCAATATCAATTTCATTTTAAATAATTCCTTGATATGAAAAAACGTTACCTAATGATAGGGCCACCCTTAAAAAAATTGTTTGTTTGGCATTGCCGACCCACACTATCAGCAGGTGGGTAGGTAGGTAGGGATTTTTTTTATTTATTTTACATTTAAAAGCTTTATACATGTAAATCATGAAGTCTCTAGATCAATGTTGTCTAAAGCATTGCAGCATTGTTGTGTGTACATGCTGGTGGTTTCTTTGAAAGGGGTCAACCGTCAATGTCACATTCTACATCATATGGATAATTTCATGTAAGACAGTCAGTTTTATTGGCAGAGTTAACCAAAGTACCAAGAAAAAAACACAGAACTGAGGCAGGAAACTGACAAATTAACCATATAAAATGTATGACGTGAAAATTGAACTTTTATTGTGGGACTGCCCATTGAACAGAGGCCTGATGTCACATTTGAAGTTGTGGTCACAGTTTGGTAAAATTTCCACAAGTTAAATGGCTCAACCACTACTGCTCCTTGTATAAATGGACAAAGATTTAAAACTTTGATTGTTTGCTTTGGTTTTATAAACATCACTTTCTACACCATATGGGTAATTTTATGGCAGTCACTGAGTCAGTTTTAGTGGCGTACTAAACCGTAGTACTTGAAGGAAAACGCCAACCTGCGGGAGGAAACTAACCTTATCACATATGACATGAAAATCAAACCTTAATTTTGTAACTGCCAAACTAGGGCTGAAACCAATACCTAGAGGCTAGTAATCATACATGTAAGGTGTGACGAACTACCATACAAACAAGCATACTGCCCCTGATAAGTTTTGAGGATAAAGGATCTGAACCAAACCAATACCTAGAGGCTAGTAATCATAAGGTGTGACGAACTACCATACAAACAAGCATACTGCCCCTGATAAGTTTTGAGGATAAAGGATCTGACCAAACCAATACCTAGAGGCTAGTAATCATACATGTAAGGTGTGACGAACTACCATACAAACAAGCATACTGTCCCTGATAAGTTTTGAGGATAAAGGATCTGAACCAAATTAGGATAGCAAAATATTAAATATTTGGAAGGTTGGCACAAATAGACATGGTGTTTATACTAATATTATCCAAGTGCAAGGTTTTTCAGGGCTAGGTTTAAAACGTATGACAAATTGAAAATGGAAATATGCAGCAGGACAGACAATTTTTGCAGATAAATAAATTATGGGTTGTAATGCTTGTTTGATTAACAGAAATCTGGACATGCATTACATGAATACAGATAAATTAATGAGCCCTTAGAATTGTGGAAAAGGAGGGGATTTTATTCATCACTAGTACACTAGATACATTTATAAATATGTTTCTGTCAGTATCTTTTATGTTTTAAGAATTATCTTATTCATGTTGAGAAAGGCAAGAAAAGGGGGAAGTTCTTCAATAGACAAAAGATGCTAGTCTTTAAAATATGTATGTTTTGTACCAGGCTAGCATCTACTGGTACAAAATTACTATAAACCTGTAAATCTGGGACCATTTTGGTCTTTAAGCTTTGGTGCTTACAGCCATAATTATCTTGAATGCTGCATGATTGTGGTTCTGACAATAGTAGATACTTGTTCTGACAATAGTAGATACTTTGTTCTCTGGTTCAAGGGAAAATGTGTCAATGATAAATTTCAAATATTTAATAAGTTCAAAACATGTAAGAGCCACACATATTTGTTCTGTGATGTCCTGGTGAAAAACTTCTATCTCATGAAGCGACAAAGCCAAGCAGAAATCATCTGTTTCTGCTTTACAAAAGATAAAATTTGAGTCCTCTACAAGGTCTCTCAGAACGTTTCTTTCAAAGAATAGCTTAAAGTTTTATTTTTGATAAAATCCATCTCCCTTAACCAATGCATTGCAGCATAGGGAGATGCTTTCCCCTGCCGGCCTCTTTGACATTAGGAATAGGATCCCAGTTAGGGCAACCAGTCCGGTACCCACGAATGTAGTTCTTAAAAAAAATATATAACTTTTGTTATAAATTGTGTAGTGTTATTATTTCACTAGTTCTGTAACTGACTGTAGATTTATTTTAAAGGGTCTGCTTTCTAGTTTAAATTTCTGTAAAAATTTTGATTGATTTCAATGTAATCTGGCGTCAGTACATAGAGTAAATTGCCTAAATTCTAGCCTTTATTCTTCCCTGGAAGTAGACAGACTGACCCTGTTGTCAATAAAAACAAATTTTTGCAACAGAATGACGGTCATGAGGTACTGAGATTGTGCTTAGATACTGCAAAATGAATGCCTAACATGAACCAGAAGTCCCAAGGTGGCTATCAAAATTATTTATTGAACAGGACCCTATGTATTTACTATGATTTTCAATGCGTTCCAATAGGGCAAATAATTGGGTCCCCGTTCCATTACTTTTGGCAGACTTTTTCTATCCCATGTCATTTAAATGTTTGCTCCCAACACACATGAATACAGTGTAAGGCAAGCGCTTTTAAGATTGTGATTTGAAATAAGTAAAGCCAGGAACAAACTCGGTGGATACGATCAAATTCCGGCACAATTTCGATTTTTTTTAAATAGAAAAATAAATAATTCTGAAACGCAAATAAAATTATTTGGGGCGGCAAGTTTTTTAGTGGGTCGGGCGGCAATGCCAAACAAATGAAATTTTATTTTAGGCCTTGTTTACAGGTTTTCATCTGTGTATTTATTTAACATTTTTTATAAAACTTTATTTGCAGTTTCTTATCACGTTAATTGACTGTTGGCAGAAGGGGTATGTAATATAAAGTGGCATAAAGGCCATGAAGACAGACTTAACATAACATACTGAAGTTGAAATTAGAGTTTAACGAAGGCCCACGTGTAATCCTTTATTGACAGTTGCAGAACTTGGACCAACAGATTTCACTTTGGGTATTTAATAAAATTGATAATTAGCTTAAGACAGGGGCTTTAATACTTTACTTTAAGTTTTTTTTTTAATGATTTATGCTGAAATTGAAGATGTTTTAACAATATAAAAATACTGAGATGCGGTATGATTGCAAATGAAACAACTCTCCACCAGACAAAAGTGACAGAACTAATTTAGACAAATGGTTGCTACAAAGACTTTTTCTGATTAAGGGCTATTGTCCTTAATTGATTGAAAAATAACTAATTATGACATTTCTGTGTAATAACTTGCATTCAATTATGAAAGTGCCAATTTTCACTTATAAAATGTTATACTACTCAGGACTTATGGCTCTTGATTGTTTTAACGTGACACTAAAATGTAGGCAAAATCTGAAAGTACAGCATCTATTTAAAATAAGAGTGATTTTGTTCTAAAATTATATAATACAATTTTTTTTATGGTAGTATGTTACATAACACAAATTTGGATGTTATTCATAGTTTAGAGAAAATACAGATTTTATCAATTTCAATAATTAAACATATTGGGACAATCTAAATATGACATCATAATTACAGTTTCATTATTCCTCATCAAATAACAACTGAGTACAAATTTGATACAATGTTTTCTCTTTCTTTTACAGGATATAATGGCAAGTTGGGATGAGGTAAGTTTTTCTTCTTAAAAGTCATATGACCTATATTGTGAATACACTGTACAAAAAGATACAGGCATGTAGTATTCTCATAGTCAGTCAGTGTCATGTGACCTATGTTGTCAATAAACTGTACAGAAAGATACAGGCGTGTAGTATTCTCATAGTCAGTCAGTGTCATGTGACCTATGTTGTCAATAGACTGTACAGAAAGATACAGGCGTGTAGTATTCTCATAGTCAGTCAGTGTCATGTGACCTATGTCATGTGACCTATGTTGTCAATAAACTGTACAGAAAGATACAGGTGTGTAGTTTTGTAAGAAGGAGAATAGGAAAAAATCAATATCATTACAGTGAGAAGAATTTCAATATACAAAATTCCAGGGAACAAAAAAAGAGATGTAAGATATCACAGGATATTCACAACTCTTTTACAATGTATGTTGAAGAGAAACTGACAACGCCATGGCAAAAAATGAAGAACAAAAACAATTCAAACAACAATCTTCAAAGTATTACATAAAAAACTAAACATCAAGCAATACAAACCCCAGCAAAAACTGATGCGTACTACAGTTGTCTATAAAGTCTTTTCTAAAAAAAATTATAGACAACAATCTTACTTCGGTTTGGTAATCACTGTATTTGATATAAGATATGGAAACTGTAAACATGTAGCTATTAAATTCAATTATTATATTTATGATACATTTGTATGTTCTAGAGGAAAATGTAAAAACTTTGTTTTGCTTACAGAAACTTCTTACAGCTGCAGAGGAGGGGAATATAAAAGAGGTAGACATATGTGTAAAGAACGGAGCTAGTTTGGAATGTAGAACTGATGATGCGGTAAGTGAAGTAGAATGAATTTATTATATATAGTACACACAATATGAATCAGTTAAACATTGCTCTTGTTAGTGTTCAGTGATTCAATGTTAATTTCTGATTATTGCAAATAGTCTTCAAAATATTAAGAAACATGATTACACATCCCAAATGTTTATAGAACTCTTGTATTCCACAAAAACAGTGCAAAACAATATTTCAAAAACACCAATATAGTCAACTCCAGTATTCAACACAAACAGTGAGAAACATCAGTACGCAACATTAATGTATACAACTCCTATATCATGTATATTCAACACCTATACCCAAGTAAAACAGCGAAAAAACACATTAAGTACACAAAGTAGAAAGAGAATGCCATGGCCGGACGAAAAGACAAATAACAGCTACAAACAAACTAACTTGAAATACTTCATTACACTGATGAATACCACTCCAGTTTGTATGTCAAAGGGTTGCTGTCTGATACTTCCTAACTGCATGAACTGTATACAACTGACATATTGTGATTTACTTCATTACACTGATGAATACCACTCTAGTTTGTATGTCAAAGGGTTGCAGTCTGATAATTTGTAAGCATATACAATTGAAATATTGTGATTTACTTCATTACACTGACGATACCACTCCAGTTTGTATGTCAAAGGGTTGCTGTCTAATAATTTGTGAGCATACACAACTGAAACATTGTGATTTATTCATTTCACTGATGAATACCACTCTAGTTTGTATGTCAAAGGGTTGCTGTCTAAAACCTCTTAACTGCATACAACTGAAATATTGTGATTTATTTTATTATACTTTAAGACACTTAACATACACTTTCATGGTATTCTATTAAAAAATTCCTTTAGTTTTACATACATCTTGCATCATCATGACACAAGACATGACACAGGATCATACAACAATCATTTACCAATTCTGTATTAAACATAACATGTGGCACCTGATCATACAACATTCACTACCACTCCTGTACTGAACATGACATAGGACACCTGATTATACAACATTCATTCACCACTTTTGTACTGAACATGACATGTGACACCTGATCATACAACATACATTTACCACTCCTGTACTGAACATGACATAGGACACCTGATTATACAACATTCATTCACCACTTTTGTACTGAACATGACATGTGACACCACATCATACAACATTCATTCACCACTTTTGTACTGAACATGACATGTAACACCTGATCAAACAACATGAATTTACCACTCCTCTACTGAACATGACACATGACACCTGATCATACAACATTCATTAACCACTCCTGTACTGAACATGACATGTGACACCTGATCATACAACATTTGTTACCACTCCTATACTGAACATGACATGTGACACCACATCATACAACATTCATTAACCGATCCTGTACTGAACATGACATGAGACACCTGATCATACAATATTCATTACCACTCCTGTACTGAACATGACATGTGACACCTGATCATACAACATTCAATTAACACTCCTCTACTGAACATGATATGAGACACCTGATCATACAACATTGATTTACCACTCCTGTACTGAACATGACATGAGACACCTGATCATACAACATTTGTTACCACTCCTCTACTGAACATGACATGTGACACCTGATCAAACAACATTAATTAACCACTCCTGTACTGAACATGACATGAGACACCTGATCATACAACATTTGTTACCACTCCTCTACTGAACATGACATGTGACACCTGATCATACAACATTCAATTAACACTCCTGTACTGAACATGACATGCAACACCTGATCATGCAACGTTCATTCACCACTACTGTACTGAACATGACATGTGACACCTGATCATACAACATTCATCCACCACTCCTCTACTGAACATGACATGTGAAACCACATTGTACAAAATTCATTTACTTCTTCTGTACTGAACATGACATGTGACACCTGATCATACAACATTCATTGACCACTCCTGTACTAAACATGACATGCGACACCTGATCATACAACATTCATTACCACTCCTGTACTGAACATGACATGTGACACCACACCATACAACATTCATTAACCACTCCTGTACTGAACATGACATGTGACACCTGATCATACACCATTCATTCACCACTCCTGTCCTACACATGACATGAGACACCTGATCATACAACATTCATCCACCACTCCTGCACTGAACATGACATGTGACACCACATCATACAACATTCATTAACCACTCCTGTACTGAACATGACATGTGACACCTGATCATACAATATTCATTTACCACTCCTGTACTGAACATGACATGTGACACCACATCATACAACATTCATTAACCACTCCTGTACTGAACATGACATGTGACACCTGATCATACAATATTCATTTACCACTCCTGTACTGAACATGACATGTGACACCACATCATACAACATTCATTAACCACTCCTGTACTGAACACGACATGTGACACCTGATCATACAATATGCATTACCACTTCTGTACTGAACATGACATGGGACACCTGATCATACAACATTCAATTAACACTCCTCTACTGAACATGACATGTGACACCTGATCAAACAACATTCATTAACCACTCCTGCACTGAACATGACATGAGACACCTGATCATACAACAGTTGTTACCACTCCTCTACTGAACATGACATGTGACACCTGATCAAAACATTCATTAACCACTCCTGTACTGAACATGACATGTGACACCTGATCATACAATATTCATTTACCACTCCTATACTGAACACGACATGCGACACCTGATCATACAACATTCATTCACCACTCCTGTACTACACATGACATGAGACACCTGATCATACAACATTCATCCACCACTACTGTACTGAACATGACATGTGACACCTGATCATACAACATTCATCCACCACTACTGTACTGAACATGACATGTGACACCTGATCATGCAACATTCATCCACCACTCCTCTTGTGAACATGATATGCGACACCTGATCATACAACATTCTTTTACCACTCCTGTACTGAACATGACATATGACACCTGATCATACAACATTCATCCACCACTCCTATACTGAACATGATATGTGACACCTTATCATACAACATTCATTTACCATTTCTGTACTGAGCATGACATGTGACACCTGATCATACATCATTCATTCATTACTCATGTAATGAACATGACATGTGACACCTGATCATACGACATTCATCCACCACTCCTCTACTGAACATGACATGTGACACAACATTGTACAACATTCATTTACCACTCCTGTACTGAACATGACATGCATATGTGATACCTTATCATACAACATTCATTCACCACTCCTGTACTGAACATGACATGTGAGACATGAGCATACAACATATATTTACCACTTCTATACTAAACATGACATGGGTAACCTGGTAACATGTGACATAGTAATCACATACTTACACCAACATGTGAAATTACAAAATCACTCTTATACTCAACACCAACCTGACATTGCAATAACACTCTTATACTAAACTCCAACATGTGACATATCAATGACACTTTTATACTCAACACCAACATGTGACATAACCATGACATGCTTATCCTCAGCATCAACATCTGCATAGCATTGACATTGTTTTACTAAACATCATCATTTGACCTAGCCATGACACTATTTTCCCTAACACCAACATTTGACATATCACTAACACTTATACTCAACACCAACATGTGACATATCACTAACACTCTTATACTCAACACCAACATGTGACATATCACTGACACTCTTATACTTAACACTAATATGTGACTTAGCAATGACACTCTTTTACTCAGCACCAACATGTGACATATTACTGACACTCTTAAACTCAACACTAATATGTGACTTAGCAATGACACTATTTTACTCAGCACCAACATGTGACATATCACTGACACTCTTATACTTAACACTAATATGTGACTTAGCAATGACACTCTCTTACTCAGCACCAACATGTGACATATCACTGACACTCTTATACTCAACACTAATATGTGACTTAGCAATGACACTCTTTTACTCAGCACCAACATGTGACATATCACTGACACACTTATACTCAACACTAATATGTGACTTAGCAATGACACTCTTTTACTCAGCATCAACATGTGACATATCACTGACATTCTTATACTCAACACTAATATGTGACTTAGCAATAACACTCTTATTCTCAACACTAACATGTGACATATCACTGACACTTTTATACTCAACACTAATATGTGACTAAGCAATGACACTCTTTTACTCAGCACCAACATGTGACATATCACTGACACTCTTATACTCAACACTAATATGTGACTTAGCAATAACACTCTTATACTCAACACTAACATGTGACATATCACTGACACTCTTATACTCAACACTAATATGTGACTTAGCAATGACACTCTTTTACTCAGCACCAACATGTGACATATCACTGACACTCTTATACTCAACACTAATATGTGACTTAGCAATGACACTCTTTTACTCAGCACCAACATGTGACATATCACTGACACTCTTATACTCAACACTAATATGTGACTTAGCAATGACACTCTTTTACTCAGCACCAGCATGTGACATATCACTGACACTTATACTCAACACTAATATGTGACTTAGCAATGACACTCTTTGACTCAGCACCAACATCTGACATATCACTGACCCTCTTATACTCAACACTAACATGTGACCTAGCAATGACACTATTTTACTCAGCACCAACATGTGACATATCACCGACACTCTTATACTTAACACTAATATGTGACTTAGCAATGACACTCTTTTACTCAGACACTCTTATACTCAACACTAATATGTGACTTAGCAATGACACTCTTTTACTCAGCACCAACATGTGACATATCACTGACACTCTTATACTCAACACTAATATGTGACTTAGCAATGACACTCTTTTACTCAGCACCAACATGTGACATATCACTGACACTCTTATACTTAACACTAATATGTGACTTAACAATGCCACTCTTTTACTCAGCACCAAGATGTGACATATCACTGACACTCTTATACTCAACACTAATATGTGACATAGCAATAACACTCTTATACTCAGCACCAACATGTGACATATCACTGACACTCTTATACTTAACACTAGTATGTGACTTAGCAATTACACTCTTTTACTCAGCACCAACATGTGACATATCACTGACACTTGTACTCAACACTAATATGTGACTTAGCGATGCCACTCTTTTACTCAGCACCAACATGTGACATATCACTGACACTCTTATACTCAACACTAATATGTGACATAGCAATAACACTCTTATACTCAGCACCAACATGTGACATATCACTGACACTCTTATACTTAACACTAGTATGTGACTTAGCAATTACACTCTTTTACTCAGCACCAACATGTGACATATCACTGACACTTATACTCAACACTAATATGTGACTTAGCAATGCCTCAGCACCAACATGTGACATATCACTGACACTCTTGTACTCAACACTTATATGTGACATAGCACTAACACTCTTATACTCAGCACCAACATGTGACATCACTGACACTCTTATACTCAACACTAATATGTGACTTAGCAATGACACTCTTTTACTCAACACCAACATGTGACATAGCAATAACACTCTTATACTCAACACCAATATGTGACATATCACTGACACTCTTATACTTAACACTAGTATGTGACATAGCAATGACACTCTTGTACTCAGCACCAACATGTGACATATCACTGACACTTATACTCAACACTAATATGTGACTTAGCAATGCCACTCTTTTACTCAGCACCAACATGTGACATATCACTGACACTCTTATACTCAACACTAATATGTGACTTAGCAATGCCACTCTTTTACTCAGCACCAACATGTGACATATCACTGACACTCTTATACTTAACACTAATATGTGACTTAGCAATGCCACTCTTTTACTCAGCACCAAGATGTGACATATCACTGACACTCTTATACTCAACACTAATATGTGACATAGCAATTACACTCTTATACTCAGCACCAACATGTGACATATCACTGACACTCTTATACTTAACACTAGTATGTGACTTAGCAATTACACTCTTTTACTCAGCACCAACATGTGACATATCACTGACACTTTTACTCAACACTAATATGTGACTTAGCAATGCCACTCTTTTACTCAGCACCAACATGTGACATATCACTGACACTCTTATACTCAACACTAATATGTGACATAGCAATAACACTCTTATACTCAGCACCAACATGTGACATATCACTGACACTCTTATACTTAACACTAGTATGTGACTTAGCAATTACACTCTTTTACTCAGCACCAACATGTGACATATCACTGACACTTATACTCAACACTAATATGTGACTTAGCAATGCCACTCTTTTACTCAGCACCAACATGTGACATATCACTGACACTCTTATACTCAACACTTATATGTGACATAGCACTAACACTCTTATACTCAGCACCAACATGTGACATCACTGACACTCTTATACTCAACACTAATATGTGACTTAGCAATGACACTCTTTTACTCAACACCAACATGTGACATAGCAATAACACTCTTATACTCAACACCAATATGTGACATATCACTGACACTCTTATACTTAACACAAGTATGTGACATAGCAATGACACTCTTGTACTCAGCACCAACATGTGACATATCACTGACACTTATACTCAACACTAATATGTGACTTAGCAATGCCACTCTTTTACTCAGCACCAACATGTGACATAGCAATAGCACTCTTATACTCAACACCAATATGTGACATATCACTGACACTCTTATACTTAACACTAGTATGTGACATAGCAATGACACTCTTTTACTCAGCACCAAAATGTGACATATCACTGACACTCTTATACTCAACACTAATATGTGACTTAGCAATGCCACTCTTTTACTCAGCACCAACATGTGACATAGCAATAACACTCTTATACTCAACACCAACATGTGACATATCACTGACACTCTTATACTCAACACTAATATGTGACTTAGCAATGCCACTCTTTTACTCAGCACCAACATGTGACATAGCAATAACACTCTTATACTGCTAACAAACATGTAACCATACCACCCTTATATATAACAGAAACATGTGACATAGCACATTGTAGCAATGACACTCCTATACTCAACCCCAATATGTGACATATCACTGACACTCTTATACTCAACACCAATATGTGACATACCAATGAAACTTATAGTACTCAACCCCAATATGTGACATATCACTGACACTCTTATAATCAACTCCAACTAGTGACATAGATAGGCAACGCTAACAAAAAGTAAAAACATGGCTTATTGAAGTTCTTCACTTATACTCAACACAACAAATACACCATCAATATTACCCTTATATACAACAGCACATATGATATGAAGCAACTATTATACACCACACAAACATTTTACATGGAAATACCACAGAATTCTTTTCAAGCTTTGATCATTATTCTGAATTAACACAAAATACTGTTAATCAGACAGGTTTAATGGACAACAAAAATTTGTTAGAATTATATAAAGTGGGGCCTCATATTTCCTGTCTCATTAATCTGAATCAGAAAATATAATTTGTTTTTATTTTTCTTGAAATATTTTTTTTTAACTTTGTTAATCAGACAGATTTAATAATAAAAAAAAAACTTGACAGAATTATATAAAGTGGGGCCTCATTTTATTTGTAACACAGAACTGAATCAGATAGTAAAGGTTTTATTTTGTTTTTTGATGAAAAATTATTTTGTAAACATCTGATTTTAATGAGAAGTTGATGAGAACAAGTTGTGTTAACATCTTTAGTCAGATAATGTTAATTCTACAGATCTAATGTAAAACATCTTTTAAAAATAACAAATACTTGACAGAATTATATAACGTGGGGTCTTATTTTTCTTGTCTCTTCGTACTGAATCAGAAAATATAACTTGTTTTTATGTTTCTTGAAAAAAGTTTATTTTTTAACTTTGATCATTCTACCGAATCATTGTTAATCAGACAGATTTAATGAACAACAAATATTTGTAAGAATTATATAAAGTGGGGTCTTATTTTTCTTGTCTCTTCATACTGAATCAGAAAATATAACTCGTTTCAATGTTTCTTGAAAAAAAGTTTTTTTTTTTTTTAACCTGACATTTTTGATGGAAGTTCATACATCTCACAATAAAACATGTTGTTTATTTGTTGTTTATGTAGAATATAAATACAAGTGTGACTGGTCATTTTATTGAGTTTTGACCACTGATTCATGTGATATATATTTTGTTTATATTTATTACACAACATTGTCCAGTTTATGACACAAGTTTTGATGTCTGTTATATGTTGATATTACAGTTTGGACAGACACCATTAATGTGGGCGGCTTGGGGAGGACACCTGGAGGTAGTGATGTACCTCGCCAGTCAGGGAAGTCAGTTAGAGGCCACAGACACCACCAGGGTAATGATAGATATAATCACCTTACTCTGACCAAACATCACTTTATACAGAATCTACACAAAATCATGTTGTTAATCAGACAGGTTTAATGGACAACAAATATTTGTTAGAATTATATAAAGTGGGGTCTCATTTTATTCGTAACACAGAACAGAATCAGATAGTAAAGGTTTTATTTTGTTTCCTGACAAAAAACTATTTTGTAAACATCTGATTTTAATGAGAAGTTGATGAGAACAAGTTGTTAACATCTTTAGTCAGATAATGATAATTCTACAGATCTAATGTAAACCATCTTTTAAAAATAACAAAGACTTAACAGAATTATATAAAGTGGGGTCTTATTTTTCTTGTCTCGTCGTACTGAATCAGAAAATATAACTTGTTTTTATGTTTCTTGAAAAAAAGTGGTTTTTTTTCTCACTTTGATTATTCTACTGAATCATTGTTAATCAGACGGGTTTAATTGAGACCTAATATTTGACAAAATTATATATAGTTGGGTCTCATTTTTCTTGTCTCTTCGTACTGAATCAGAAAATATAACTTGTTTCAATGTTTCTTGAAATATTTTTTTTTTCAACTTTGATTATTCTACAGACATGACAGAATCAACATAAAATCATGTTGTTAATCAGACATGTTAAATGGACAACAAATACTTGTTAGACTTATATTAAATAGGGTTTGCTATTATTTTTACCTGTTTTGTAGAACTGAATCAGAAAATATATATTTAGTTTATATATCTTATTCTACCATTTATCAGTTTATACATACAATGTAGGTATAATTGGATATTTTCTTCTCTGATGTTATATTTCTTACATTTTGATAAATTGTTTGACACCTCTCTTGATTTATTATCACACACCATTAACATGTTTATTTTTTATATTGTTATAGAAGGGACTAACAGCTTTACATCTTGCTGCTCAGCTTGGACAGATTGATGTAACAAAAGGGCTAATAGATCAAGGATGCAGTCCTTGGGTGAAAACAAAATGGGTAACATTCATTTTTATTCTTATTCACTATTTTTCTTCACAAAAAATGTATACATTTTAAATTGATATATAGAACAAAAATTCACTTGATATTATGTGAACCAAGTATTTTACATGGTACAATTACTTGATTTACAAACATTAATCAGACCAACCCACAGACCACACTTTAAATCACCAATCATATCTTAACACACAGACAAATAATCAAAGTATTTAACATGGTGTAGTCACTTGATTTATAAACATTAATCAAACCAACCCACAGACCACACTTTAAATCACCAATCAACATGGACAAATAATCAAAGTATTTAACGTGGTGTAGTCACTTGATTTACAAACATTAATCATACCAACCAACAGACCACACTTTAAATCACCAATCAACACGGACAAATAATCAAAGTATTTAACATGGTGTAGTCACTTGATTTATAAACATTAATCAAACCAACCCACAGACCACACTTTAAATCACCAATCAACACAGACAAATAATCAAAGTATTTAACATGGTGTAGTCACTTGATTTACAAACATTAATCAAACCAACCCACAGCCATACTTTAAATCACCAATCAACACAGACAAATAATCAAAGTATTTAACATGATGTAGTCACTTGATTTACAAACATTTATCAAACCAACCCACAGCCACACTTTAAATCACCAATCAACACAGACAAATAATCAAAGTATTTAACATGATGTAGTCACTTGATTTACAAACATTAATCATACCAACCCACAGACCATTAATCAGACCAACCCACAGACCACACTTGAAATCACCAATCAACACGGACAAATAATCAAAGTATTTAACATGGTGTAGTCACTTGATTTACAAACATTAATCAAACCAACCCACAGACCACACTTTAAATCACCAATCAACACGGACAAATAATCAAAGTATTTAACATGGTGTAGTCACTTGATTTACAAACATTAATCAAACCAACCCACAGACCACACTTTCAATCACCAATCAACATGGACAAATAATCAAAGTATTTAACATGGTGTAGTCACAAGAATTACAAACATTAATCAGACAAACCCACAGACCACACTTTCAATCACCAATCTACACGGACAAATAATCAAAGTATTTAACATGGTGTAGTCACTTGATTTACAAACATTAAGCAGACCAACCAACAGACCACACATTAAATCACCAATCAACATGGACAACTAATCAAAGTATTTAACATGGTGCAGTCACTTGATTTACAAACATTAATCATACCAACCCACAGACCACACTTTAAATCACCAATCAACACGGACAAATAATCAAAGTATTTAACATGGTGTAGTCACTTGATTTACAAACATTAATCAAACCAACCCACAGACCACACTTTAAATCACCAATCAACACAGACAAATAATCAAAGTATTTAACATGGTGCAGTCACTTGATTTACAAACATTAATCAGACCAACCTACAGACCACACTTTAAATCACCAATCAACACGGACAAATAATCAAAGTATTTAACATGGTGTAGTCACTAGATTTACAAACATTAATCATACAAACCCACAGACCACACTTTAAATCACCAATCAACACAGACAAATAATCAAAGTATTTAACATGGTGTAGTCACTTGATTTACAAACATTATCAGACCAAACCACAGACCACACTTTAAATCACCAATCATATCTTAACACACAGACAAATAATCAAAGTATTTAACATGGTACAGTCACTTGATTTACAAACATTAATCATACAAACCCACAGACCACACTTTAAATCAGCAATCAACACAGACAAATAATCAAAGTATTTAACATGGTGTAGTCACTTGATTTACAAACATTATCAGACCAACCCACAGACCACACTTTAAATGACCAATCAACACAGACAAATAATCAAAGTATTTAACATGGTACAGTCACTTAATTTACAAACATTAATCATACAAACCCACAGACCACACTTTAAATCACCAATCAACACAGACAAATAATCAAAGTATTTAACATGGTGTGGTCACTAGATTTACAAACATTAATCATACCAACCCACAGACCACACTTTAAATCAGAAATCAACACGGACAAATAATCAAAGTATTTAACATGGTGTAGTCACTTGATTTACAAACATTAATCATACCAAACCAACAGACCACACTTTAAATCACCAATCAACACGGACAAATAATCAAAGTATTTAACATGGTACAGTCACTTGATTTACAAACATTAATCATACAAACCCACAGACCACACTTTAAATCACCAATCAACACAGACAAATAATCAAAGTATTTAACATGGTGTAGTCACTTGATTTACAAACATTAATCATACCAAACCAACAGACCACACTTTAAATCACCAATCAACACGGACAAATAATCAAAGTATTTAACATGGTACAGTCACTTGATTTACAAACATTAATCATACAAACCCACAGACCACACTTTAAATCACCAATCAACACAGACAAATAATCAAAGTATTTAACATGGTGTAGTCACTTGATTTACAAACATTATCAGACCAAACCACAGACCACACTTTAAATCACCAATCAACACAGACAAATAATCAAAGTATTTAACATGGTACAGTCACTTGATTTACAAACATTAATCATACAAACCCACAGACCACACTTTAAATCAGCAATCAACACAGACAAATAATCAAAGTATTTAACATGGTACAGTCACTTAATTTACAAACATTAATCATACAAACCCACAGACCACACTTTAAATCACCAATCAACACAGACAAATAATCAAAGTATTTAACATGGTGTAGTCACTAGATTTACAAACATTAATCATACCAACCCACAGACCACACTTTAAATCAGCAATCAACACAGACAAATAATCAAAGTATTTAACATGGTGTAGTCACTTGATTTACAAACATTAATCATACAAACCCACAGACCACACTTTAAATCACCAATCAACACAGACAAATAATCAAAGTATTTAACATGGTGTAGTCACTTGATTTACAAACATTAATCATACAAACCCACAAACCACACTTTAAATCACCAATCAACACAGACAAATAATCAAAGTATTTAACATGATGTAGTCACTTGATTTACAAACATTTATCAAACCAACCCACAGCCACACGTTAAATCACCAATCAACACAGACAAATAATCAAAGTATTTAACATGATGTAGTCACTTCATTTACAAACATTAATCATACCAACCCACAGACCATTAATCAGACCAACCCACAGACCATTAATCAGACCAACCCACAGACCACACTTGAAATCACCAATCAACACGGACAAATAATCAAAGTATTTAACATGGTGTAGTCACTTGATTTACAAACATTAATCAAACCAACCCACAGACCACACTTTAAATCACCAATCAACACGGACAAATAATCAAAGTATTTAACATGGTGTAGTCACTTGATTTACAAACATTAATCAAACCAACCCACAGACCACACTTTCAATCACCAATCAACATGGACAAATAATCAAAGTATTTAACATGGTGTAGTCACAAGAATTACAAACATTAATCAGACAAACCCACAGACCACACTTTCAATCACCAATCTACACGGACAAATAATCAAAGTATTTAACATGGTGTAGTCACTTGATTTACAAACATTAATCATACCAACCCACAGACCACACTTCAAATCACCAATCAACATGGACAACTAATCAAAGTATTTAACATGGTGCAGTCACTTGATTTACAAACATTAATCATACCAACCCACAGACCACTCTTTAAATTACCAATCAACACGGACAAATAATCAAAGTATTTAACATGGTGTAGTCACTTGATTTACAAACATTAATCAAACCAACCCACAGACCACACTTTAAATCACCAATCAACACGGACAAATAATCAAAGTATTTTACATGGTGCAGTCACTTGATTTACAAACATTAATCAGACCAACCTACAGACCACACTTTAAATCACCAATCATATCTTAACACACAGACAAATAATCAAAGTATTTAACATGGTGAAGTCACTTGATTTACAAACAATAATCATACAAACCCACAGATCACACTTTAAATCACCAATCAACACAGACAAATAATGAAAGTATTTAACATGGTGTAGTCACTTGATTTACAAACATTAATCAAACCAACCCACAGACCAAACTTTAAATCACCAATCAAATCTTAACACACGGACAAATAATCAAAGTATTTAACATGGTGTAGTCACTTGATTTACAAACATTAATCATACCAACCCACAGACCACACTTTAAATCACCAATCAACACGGACAAATAATCAAAGTATTTAACATGGTGTAGTCACTTGATTTATAAACATTAATCAAACCAACCCACAGACCACACTTTAAATCACCAATCAACACAGACAAATAATCAAAGTATTTAACATGGTGTAGTCACTTGATTTACAAACATTAATCATACCAACCCACAGACCACACTTTAAATCACCAATCAACACGGACAAATAATCAAAGTATTTAACATGGTGTAGTCACTTGATTTATAAACATTAATCAAACCAACCCACAGACCACACTTTAAATCACCAATCAACACAGACAAATAATCAAAGTATTTAACATGGTGTAGTCACTTGATTTACAAACATTAATCATACCAACCCACAAACCACACTTTAAATCACCAATCAACACAGACAAATAATCAAAGTATTTAACATGGTGCAGTCACTAGATTTACAAACATTAATCATACCAACCCACAGACCACACTTTAAATCACCAATCAACACGGACAAATAATCAAAGTATTTAACATGGTGTAGTCACTTGATTTACAAACATTAATCAAACCAACCCACAGACCACACTTTAATTTACCAATCAACACAGACAAATAATCAAAGTATTTAACATGGTGTAGTCACTTGATTTACAAACATTAATCATACCAACCCACAGACCACACTTTAAATCACCAATCAACACGGACAAATAATCAAAGTATTTAACATGGTGTAGTCACTTGATTTACAAACATTAATCATACAAACCCACGGACCACACTTTAAATCACCAATCAACACGGACAAATAATCAAAGTATTTAACATGGTGTAGTCACTTGATTTACAAACTTTAATCATACCAACCAACAAACCACACTTTAAATCAGCAATCAACACGGACAAATAATCAAAGTATTTAACATGGTGTAGTCACATGATTTTCAAACATTAATCATACCAACTCACAGACCACACTTTAAATCACCAATCAACACGGACAAATAATCAAAGTAGTTAACATGGTACAGTCACTTGATTTACAAACATTAATCATACAAACCCACAGACCACACTTTAAATCACCAATCAACACAGACAAATAATCAAATTATTTAACATGGTGTAGTCACTTGATTTACAAACATTAATCATACCAACCCACAGACCACACTTTAAATCACCAATCAACACGGACAAATAATCAAAGTATTTAACATGGTACAGTCACTTGATTTACAAACATTAATCATCCCAACCAACAAACCACACTTTAAATCACCAATCAACACAGACAAATAATCAAAGTATTTAACATGGTGTAGTCACTTGATTTACAAACATTATCAGACCAAACCACAGACCACACTTTAAATCACCAATCAACACAGACAAATAATCAAAGTATTTAACATGGTACAGTCACTTGATTTACAAACATTAATCATACAAACCCACAGACCACACTTTAAATCAGCAATCAACACAGACAAATAATCAAAGTATTTAACATGGTGTAGTCACTTGATTTACAAACATTATCAGACCAACCCACAGACCACACTTTAAATGACCAATCAACACAGACAAATAATCAAAGTATTTAACATGGTACAGTCACTTAATTTACAAACATTAATCATACAAGCCCACAGACCACACTTTAAATCACCAATCAACACAGACAAATAATCAAAGTATTTAACATGGTGTGGTCACTAGATTTACAAACATTAATCATACCAACCCACAGACCACACTTTAAATGAGAAATCAACACAGACAAATAATCAAAGTATTTAACATGGTGTAGTCACTTGATTTACAAACATTAATCATACAAACCCACAGACCACACTTTAAATCACCAATCAACACAGACAAATAATCAAAGTATTTAACATGGTGTAGTCACTTGATTTACAAACATTAATCATACCAACCCACAGACCACACTTTAAATCACCAATCAACACGGACAAATAATCAAAGTATTTAACATGGTACAGTCCACACTTTAAATCACCAATCAACACAGACAAATAATCAAAGTATTTAACATGGTGTAGTCACTTGATTTACAAACATTAATCATACCAACCCACAGACCACACTTTAAATCACCAATCAACACGGACAAATAATCAAAGTATTTAACATGGTGTAGTCGCTTGATTTAAAACATTAATCATACCAACCCACAGACCACACTTTAAATCACCAATGAAATCTTAACACACAGACAAAAAATCAAAGTATTTAACATGGTGTAGTCACTTGATTTACAAACATTAATCATACCAACCCACAGACCACACTTTAAATCACCAATCAACACAAACACATAATTAAAGTATTTAACATGGTGTAGTCACTTGATTTACAAACATTAATCATACCAATCCACAGACCACGCTTGAAATCACCAATCAACACGGACAAATAATTAAAGTATTTAACATGGTGTAGTCGCTTGATTTATAAACATTAATCATACCAACCCACAGACCACACTTTAAATCACCAATGAAATCTTAACACACAGACAAATAATCAAAGTATTTAACATGGTGTAGTCACTTGATTTACAAACATCAATCATACCAACCCAGAGACCACATTTTTAATCACCAATCAAATCTTAACACATGGACAAATAATCCAAGTATTTCACATGGTGTAGTCACCTAATTTCCAAACATTAATCAAACTTAACCACAAACCACACTTTAAATCACAAATGAACACGGATAAATAATCAAAGTATTTAACACGGTGTAGTCACTTGATTTACAAACATTAATCAGACAAACCCACAGACCACACTTTAAATCACCAATCAACACTGACAAATAATCAAAGTATTTAACATGGTGTAGTCACTTGATTTACAAACATTAATCAGACCAACCCACAGACCACACTTTAAATCACCAATCAACACGGACAAATAATCAAAGTATTTAACATGGTGTAGTCATTTGATTTCCAAACATTAAACGTACCAACCAACAGACCACACTTTAAATCACCAATCAACACGGAAAATAATCAAAGTATTTAACATTGTGTAGTCACTTGATTTACAAACATTAATCAGACCAACCCACAGACCACACTTCAAATCACCAATCAACATGGACAAATAATCAAAGTATTTAACATGGTGCGGTCACTTGATTTACACACATTAATCATACCAACCCACAGACCACACTTTAAATCACCAATCAACACGGACAAATAATCAAAGTATTTAACATGGTACAGTCACTTGATTTACAAACATTAATCATACCAACCCACATACCACACTTTAAATCACCAATCAACACAGACACATAATCAAAGTATTTAACATGATGCAGTCACTTGATTGACAAACATTAATCAAACCAACCCACAGACCACACTTTAAATCACCAATCAACACAGACAAATAATCAAAGTATTTAACACGGTGTAGTCACTTGATTTACAAACATTTATCAAACCAACCCACAGCCACACTTTAAATCTCCAAGCAACACGGACAAATAATCAAATTATTTAACATGGTGCAGTCACTAGAATTACAAACATTAATCATACAAACCAACAAACCACACTTTAAATCACCAATGAAATCTTAACACACAGACAAATAATCAAAGTATTTAACATGGTGTAGTCACTTGATTTAGAAACATTAATCATACCAACCCACAGACCACACTTTAAATCACCAATCATCACGGACAAATAATCAAAATATTTAACATGGTGTAGTCACTTGATTTACAAACATTAATCAGACCAACCCACAAACCACGCTTAAAATCACCAATCAACACGGACAAATAATCAAAGTATTTAACATGGTGCAGTCACTTGATTTACAAACATTAATCATACCAACCCACATACCACACTTTAAATCACCAATCAACACAGACACATAATCAAAGTATTTAACATGATGCAGTCACTTGATTGACAAACATTAATCAAACCAACCCACAGACCACACTTTAAATCACCAATCAACACAGACAAATAATCAAAGTATTTAACACGGTGTAGTCACTTGATTGACAAACATTAATCAATCCAACCCACAGACCACACTTTAAATCACCAATCAACATGGACAAATAATCAAAGTATTTAACATGGTGTAGTCACTTGATTAACAAACATTAATCACACCAACCAACAAACCACACTTTAAATCAGCAATCAACACGGACAAATAATCAAAGTATTTAACATGGTGTAGTCACTTGATTTACAAACATTAATCATACCAACCCACAGACCACACTTTAAATCACCAATCAACACGGACAAATAATCAAAATATTTAACATGGTGTAGTCACTTGATTTACAAACATTAATCAGACCAACCCACAAACCACGCTTAAAATCACCAATCAACACGGACAAATAATCAAAGTATTTAACATGGTGCAGTCACTTGATTTACAAACATTAATCATACCAACCCACAGACCACATTTTAAATCACCAATCAACACGGACAAATAATCAAAGTATTTAACATGGTGTAGTCATTTGATTTACAAACATTAATCAGACAAACCCACAGACCACACTTTAAATCACCAATCAACACAGACAAATAATCAAAGTATTTAACATGGTGTAGTCACTTGATTTACAAACATTAATCATACCAACCCACAGACCACATTTTAAATCACCAATCAAATCTTAACACATGGACAAATAATCCAAGTATTTCACATGGTGTAGTCACCTAATTTCCAAACTTTAATCAAACTTAACCACAAACCACACTTTAAATCACCAATGAACACGGATAAATAATCAAAGTATTTAACACGGTGTAGTCACTTGATTTACAAACATTAATCAGACAAACCCACAGACCACACTTTAAATCACCAATCAACACGGACAAATAATCAAAGTATTTAACATGGTGTAGTCACTTGATTTACAAACATTAATCAGACCAACCCACAGACCACACTTTAAATCACCAATCAACACGGACAAATAATCAAAGTATTTAACATGGTGTAGTCATTTGATTTCCAAACATTAATCATACCAACCAACAGACCACACTTTAAATCACCAATCAACACGGAAAATGATCAAAGTATTTAACATGGTGTAGTCACTTGATTTACAAACATTAATCATACCAACCCACAAACCACACTTTAAATCACCAATCAACATAGACAAATAATCAAAGTATTTAACATGGTGCAGTCACTTGATTTACACACATTAATCAAACCAACCTACAGACCACACTTTAAATCACCAATCAACACGGACAAATAATCAAAGTATTTAACATTGTGTAGTCACTTGATTTACAAACATTAATCAGACCAACCCACAGACCACACTTCAAATCACCAATCAACACGGACAAATAATCAAAGTGTTTAACATGGTGCGGTCACTTGATTTACACACATTAATCATACCAACCCACAGACCACACTTTAAATCACCAATCAACACAGACAAATAATCAAAGTATTTAACATGTTGTAGTCACTTGATTTACACACATTAATCATACCAACCCACAGACCACACTTTAAATCACCAATCAACACAGACAAATAATCAAAGTATTTAACATGTTGTAGTCACTTGATTTACACACATTAATCATACCAACCCACAGACCACACTTTAAATCACCAATCAACACAGACAAATAATCAAAGTATTTAACATGGTGTAGTCACTTGATTTACAAACATTAATCATACCCACCCACAGACTACACTTTAAATCACCAATCAACACAGACAAATAATCAAAGTATTTAACATGGTGCGGTCACTTGATTTACACACATTAATCATACCAACCCATATACCACACTTTAAATCACCAATCAAAACAGACAAATAATCAAAGTATTTAACATGGTGTAGTCACTTGATTTACACACATTAATCATACCAACCCACAGACCACACTTTAAATCACCAATCAACACGGACAAATAATCAAAGTATTTAACATAGTGTAGTCACTGGATTTACAAACATTAATCAGACCAACCTACAGACCACACTTTAAATCACCAATCAACACAGACAAATAATCAAAGTTTTTAACATGGTGTAGTCACTTGATTTACAAACATTAATCATACCAACCCACAGACCACACTTTAAATCACCAATCAACACAAACAAATAATCAAAGTAATTAACGTGGTGCCGTCACTTAATTAACAACTATTAACATGAGTCATAAAAACTGATAAACCATAATTCAAACAATGTCAACAAAGGGATAACCAATCAAAGCATGGCAATACAATGATCACCAAGCAATCACTACCAACACACCTTCCACCAATCATACATTGCCAACACACCTTCCACCAATCATACATTACAAACACACCTTCACCAATCATACATTACAAACACACCTCCCACCTATCAATCACTACATACACACCTTCCACCAATCATACATTGCCATCACACCTTCCACCAATCATACATTACAAACACACCTTCCACCAATCATACATTACAAACACACCTTCCACCAATCATACATTACAAACACACCTTCCACTTATAATCATACATTACTAACACACCTTCCACTAATCATACATTACAAATATATATCAGACCCCTTCTACGATTTGCATATTTGTAAAAGTCATTTGTCTATCCAAAAGTATTTCATGTTTAAAAAAACAAACACACCTACCCACCAAATCATTTAATATTTATAAACAAAGAAGGCTGAGTTACAAATAATGGAATAATAAGCTCACATATATTTTTCTTCGTACTATAAATTCACCAATAGATAATCAAGATAATCAAAATACACACTACAGTTCAGATTTAGATAACAAGATTAATTAAATTTAAGGTAAAAAAAGAAAAATAACAACTCACAAAATTTCTATAATATGAATAATTATTATGATTATAGGCTAACACCTAAATAATGATAATTTTAAAACATTAACTTGAAATGTTTTTTTATAAGGTAATCTGGCGCAATACCCGCAAGGGTAGTCGCCATTAAACTCTATTTAGTAGTAGAATACATTACAAACACACCTTCCACCAATCATACATTACAAACACACCTTCCACCAATTATACATTACAAACACATCTCCCACCAATCATACATTACAAACACATCTTCCACCAATCATACATTACAAACACATCTTCCACCAATCATACCTTACAAACACATCTTCCACCAATCATACACTACAAACATACCTTCCACCAATCATACATTACAAACACACCTCCCACCAATCATACACTACAAACACACCTTCCACCAATCATACATTACAAACATACCTTCCAACAATCATACATTACAAACACACCTCCCACCAATCATACATTACAAACATACCTTCCACCAATCATACATTACAAACACACCTCACACCAATCATACGCTACAAACACCTCCCACCAATCATACATTACAAACACACCTCCCACCAATCATACATTACAAACACACCTTCCACCAATCATACACTACAAACATACCTTTCACCAATCATACATTACAAACACACCTCCTACCAATCATACACTACAAACACACCTTCCACCAATCATACATTACAAACATACCTTCCACCAATCATACATTACAAACACACCTCCCACCAATCATACATTACAAACATACCTTCCACCAATCATACATTACAAACACACCTCCCACCAATCATACATTACAAACATACCTTCCACCAATCATACATTACAAACACACCACCCATCAATCATACACTCTAAACACACCTTCCACCAATCATACACTGCCATCACACCTTCCACCAATCATACACTAGCAACATATCTTTCATCACTCAGTGGAAAACACGTATAATGACACTCCACAGTAACATATATCAACCTAATACTCATGTGTCATAGTCGTTGTCAATAAAGCACTTACTAGAATAAGTATGCTCTCTTTGTTTATGTGAATCGAACACTAAAGACCAAGAATGACTTTCCGCAGAAAAATATGTTAGCCTTTTACGCATGTGAATAATGACACTCCACAATATAAACATACATCAGCCTGTTACTCATGTAGCATAGTGGTTGTCAACAAGGCAAGTACTAGAATAAAAATACTCTCATCGTTCATGTGAATCTAACATAAAGCAAGTATAATGACACTCCACAGTAATATATGTCAGCCTTTTTCTCATGTGTCATAGTGGTTGTCAATAAAGCACTTACTAGAATAATAATACCCTCGTGATAAGTTAATGAGACAGGCAAAATCTAATGTAAACCAGATGGTTGAATTATAATATATATAACTTTATTATTTCAGTATGTTTGGTTTTAATGTATTAATTTACATATTACACTAATAAGGGCCCTGCCTAGTGATGGGTCACCCTATAGTGATCAGTCTGTCTGTCCGTCCGTCTGTCAGTAACAAATTGTGTGCATTATATATCTAGTGAACCGTTATAATTTCATACTTTTTACTTGACATGTATATTAACCAACACCAGAGGGTGTGTCATAATGTATGTACAACTTCCTAGGTTAAAGGTCAAGGTTAAAAACTTTGGTTTCAGTTGACAACCCCATGTCCTATGGTCAAGATCGTGTGTCCTCTATATCTTGAGAACCGTTAAGATTATAAAGTGTATACTTGACATGTATAGTAACCAACACCAGAGGATATGTCATAATGTATGTACAACTTTCTAGGTCAAAGGTCAATGTCAAAAACTTTGGTTTCGGTTGATAACTCCATGTCCTATGGTAAAGATACACATTTTTTACCACACATTATTTACAGCTGGGCCCACAGAGATGGCTCCCATTTCAATGATGTCTTGTTTATTCATGTTCTTAAACAGGAAAATCTCAATTATTTGTTCATGTATCTCTTTATTATGTCACTTCATATTTGTTGTTTATTTTGGTTGACTGGTTTTATGTCAAGTATTGTATAGGTAAAATTAGTACAACAATTGCCTATTATTTAAAGAAGATGTATATTTGTATGATTGATAAAAGAGTTTTGATTGTATTTCAGGGTGAGACTCCCTTTGATATGGCAACAATAGAAAGCTATGATTCTGAAGAGAGAAAAAGGAAGAAGAAAGAAGTGATGGACTTCCTAAAGGTAAATATTCTGTCTTAGTTTAATAAGAGATATTTACAAATATGTTAACAGATTGTTAGAGACACAACATACTTGGTACATTGAATTTACAATAAAACGGTTGCCTGTTGTTTTCAATGTCATTGTAGTATTTGTTGTCAGTTAACAATGTAACCGGTAAGTTGACAATTCCAAGCTTGTTGCCTATTATAAATGTTGGCATATGTGGAAGACAAATGTTTGAAATCAGTGTCTCATCTGTTGGATGTCTCTTATTTTTTGTGTCGTCAGCTTGCTATCTCCTAGGTATATACATCACATCATCTCCTTTTGTGTATACATAATGTGTATCTCTGTGCGGAAAAGTTGATTTACATGTTTATGCAAATATGTAATAATCATATACTAAAACAAAAAGCACATCTTAACAAAATGTTTAGTATGCTCTCAACCTGTGTATAGATTTTAAATCTTTTAGTATGTAGTGGGTAGACAAAGCCACCTACATAGATAAAACCTCTATGAAATGAGTAAACTCAGTAACATTAACTTTCCTGCACATATTTTTTAAATTACATGCAAAAACAAATAAATCACATCATCATTAAATAGGCCGTGTGCAGTAAATTTTACTCACGTGTGATGTGGCTTAGAAGGAAAAACAATTACTGTGGCGATTAAACATGTGGTAAAGATGTCAGACCACCAATTCATTCACTCCAATTTAGAATGTAAAGTTATATACTAAAGTAGTCCTTCCCTAAAAAAAATATAGTGCTTTTGATGTCATTGTTTACTTAAACTAAACCAACAAATTTGCAGAAATGAAATTTTTTTGTGAAAGAGAAATATATTTAAACCATTTTTAGACATAATTTACTTGCCAATGAGTTTGCATTAAAAATTGAGGATTAATGCACTCCATACTATATTTATTTAAGATTTCCAGAAAAACCAGGGGCTATGTTTAGTAGTTACCTTCGGTCATTGGTATTTTACTACAAGACATTAAACATGAATTATAATTGACAGGTAGAAAGATTATACATGTACGATTCAGTATACTAAGAGTAACACCTGCTTTCTATGAAGTTAAAAATATTATAAAGCTGTAAATGTTGAAAAAATTGTTGGAATAGACAGGCTCTGACAGGGATTTCGAATTAGTGATCTGACTCCTTTAAAGAAATAAACATGGTATCACAAAAATCAGAAAACAGCCTAACACCAGAATTTGTCCTTTCTTTTGCAATTAAACAATGGGAGAAATAAAAACAAATATAGTAACACATACTTTAAGAAATTATGTATTTTCTCCATTATGATTATGGTTGATAAAACTACTGTTTTTAACTTGGCAATAGCTGCTTCTGAAAGAAATCAAAATAAATAAATAAACATAAACATAAATTATTTGAAAAAGAAAGAATATTACAAAATTTAAGTAAAATTTTATTTGTTGTCCCTTATTTTAGTTATTCAGATTGATTATCCCAATCGCCGTAACACAACCATGTCTGTGGTCTTTTATTCCCTCTTTCTCCATAAAGACTGGTTGTCAGAATAATTTGTCTGACGTGTGTATTTCTTGATCTTGTGCATTTCCAAACATTATGTGCAAACTATGGGCAAGTTTGAAATTGTTCTTACAATCTTTATTGTCAGTGGCAAAAATAGGACTTTAGGATAGATATAAGATGTGGTATCGATTGGCAATGAGACAACTCTTCACAAGAGACCAAATGACCCAGAAATTAACAATACAAGGTCACTGTACTAGTTTATTACATGTTTTTCTTTTTTAGACTGCCATGTCAAAGACATCCCCAGAATTGACTCCTGACAACCAATCACAGGAACCTGCAGCACCAGTAGTTGGAGGTAATCATCTAATATTAATTATTCAGATACTGGCTGAAATAATAATTACTTGTTTCTAATTACGGAGACCTTGATGTCTGCTAACAATGGCGGTACTATCATTCCTACTGGTTCATCACACAAGGCAATTGTCTATGTTAATTATTATATATACTGGCTGGAATGACAGGCACATACATACAGCATATGGCAGGGTTAAACATGTAAGCGCCCAAACCTCCCCTAACCTTGGAAAGTTGTGTAACGGTACAACATAAGAACGAACTATAAAAATCAGTTGAAAAAACCAACACATTACCAGATTTATACATCAACACATTGACATATCGACACACTGACAGATCGACACATAAACAGGCTCATACATCAACACATTAACAGATGGATTCATCAACACATAAACATATCGTCAAATTGACATGTCAACACATTAACAGATTCATATATCAACACATTGACATATTTAAACACTGACAGATTAACACATTAATAGACCGAAACATCATAACACTGACAGATCAACACATTTACAGACTTCTACATCATAACACTGACAGATCAACACATCAACAGACTTACACATCATCACACTAACAGAACAACACATTAACAGACTTCTACATCATAACACTGACAGATCAACACATTAACAGACTTTTACATTATCACACTGACAGATCAACACATTAACAGACTTCTACATCATAATACTGACAGATCAACATATTAACAGACTTATACATCATAACACTGACAGATCAACATATTAACAGATTTCTACATCATCACACTGACAGATCAACCCATTAACAGACTTCTACATCATAACACTGACAGATCAACACATTAACATACTTCTACATCATCACACTGACAGATCAACACATTAACAGATGTATACATCATTACACTGACAGATCAACACATTAACAGACTTGTACATCATAACACTGACATATCAACACATTAACAGACTTATACATCATCACACTGACAGATCAACACATTAACAGACTTCTACAGCATAACACTGCCAGATTAACACATTAACAGTCTCATACAGCAACACATAGACATAAAGATTTAACTTATTGACATATTGAAACACTGACAGATAAACATCAACACATTTTAGGAATAACAGTGCTGTAGTTGAAGAGTTGCCACCGTCAATTGTAGATTTGACGGTCGCAAATGCAGTTTTACTGGCGACGCGTAGCAGAGACAGTAAAACAGAGATTTGCGACCGTCAAATCAAAATTGACGGTGGCAACTCTTCAACTACAGTACTGTTTTTCAGATTCTAATGCATTTCAAAAAGAAATAATACAATAAAACTTTGAAAAATGTCTTAAATTGACAAATAAAAAAAAACCGCAAAACTTCATGAATGATTTTGGCGCAAAGACGTCATGGGTAAACGTGACGTCATACAAATGAAAAATTACAAACTGAAGGTTATTATGTTACCTGTACGTTTCAAAATCGGATAAAAAAAGTTTATAATGACGAATTCGAGGTAGATGTTGTTTTAATTTGGATTATATAGTAGTAATCGAACATTTGTTGATTCAATCATTTCAAAATGGTTGTCCCTCCTTAGTTACGCATGGTCAACTGTAGATTTGACGGCAACTTTTAGCCAATGAAAAAAATTGTTACATACAAATTGCATTAGAATAACACATTGACACACTGACAAATCAACACATTAACAGACTCAAACATCAACAAGTTGACATATCAACACATTGACACATCAACACAATAACAGATTCATACATCAACACATGACGTATCAACACACCAACAGATCAACACATTAACAGCCTCAACCATTCACAGATTGACATATAGACACATTTACAGACTCAAACATCAACACATTGACACATCGACACACTGACAAGTCAACATTTTTACTCATACATCGACACACTGAAAGATCCACATATTACCAGACTCATACATAAACACATTGAAATAATTACACATTAACAGATCTATACATTAACAGATCTATACATTAACAGATCTATACATTAACAGATCTATATATTAACAGTTCTATACATTAACAGACTCAAAACTCAATGCATTGAAATATTGACACATTAACAGATCTATACATTAACAGCTCTATACATTAACAGATCTATACATTAACCGATCTATAAATTACAGTTCTATACATTAACAGACTCAAAACTCAATGCATTGAAATATCGACACTATGACAGATCTACACAATAGTACATTGGCACACTAACATCGACATATTACAAGACTTTAACATTAACACAATGACATATCAACACACTGACAGATCAACACATAAACAGATTCAAACATCAAGGCATTAACACACTGACATATCATAAAAATAAAATTGAGAATGGAAATGGGGAATGTGTCAAAGAGACAACAACCCGAACAATAAAAAAACAACAGCAGAAGGTCACCAACAGGTTTCAATGTAGCGAGATATTCCCTCACCCGGAAGCGTCCTTCAGCTGGCCCCTAAACAAATATATACTAGTTCAGTGATAATGAACGCCATACTTATTTCCAAATTGTACACAAGAAACTAAAATTAAAATAATACAAGACTAACAAAGGCCAGAGGCTGCTGACTTGGGACAGGCGCAAAAATGCGGCGGGGTTAAACATGTTTGTGAGATCTCAACCCTCCCATATACCTCTAACCAATGTAGAAAAGATCGCACATTAAAATTCAGTTCAAGAGAAATCTGAGTCTGATGTCAAAAGATGTAACCAAAGAAAATAAACAAAATGACAATAATACATAAATAACAACAGACTACTAGCAGTTAACTGATATCAACACATTCACAGATTCAAACACCAAGGCATTAACACACTGACATATCAACACATTAACAGATTCAAACATCAAGGCATTAACACACTGACATATCAACACATTAACAGATTCAAACATCAAGGCATTAACACACTGACATATCAACACATTAACAAACGTATACATTAACACATGGACATATCAAAACATTTATAGACTGAGAAATCAACACATTGACATATCGACACTTTGACGGATCAAAACATTAACCTACTCATTTATTATTTTAATGACAGAGAGAGCGTTGGCAGCAAACTTCTAATTAGGAAATATGTCAGAAGTCATTGCTGTAAATAACACATCTCCAGCATCATAAGAAACATATATCCTTGTCTAATAGTATTATTTAAGATAAATTTATTGAAACATTGTCCAGTGTCAGAGACAAAAAGTGGAGAAATTATCTTTGAGTGTGTGTATGCATACATTTTTTTCACAAACATGATGAAATTTAAACTTTCAAACTTTTTTTTTTTTTCAGATCCCATCGGAAAAGGGCAACAGTCTGCCATGTTAAATCGTTTATTAGGCAAGGGCAGCTATGAATCATTTGATATGAGATGCATGGTAACCGGCCAGTTTTCCGTTGGGAAGTCTACTCTTGTGAAGCTGTTAGCTGGTGATATTGTACTAGATGGTCGACAGCCGACTGACGGCATTTCTCTCGTAGAAGGTCGCTGTGGCCTCGACATTGAGACGAAAGAGTGGATTCTAATTGATCCAGGTGAGAAAATACACAAGTAGAAATATCTTACCACATGCTGTTGTGTGGACCTCCCTATCAGCAGACATGCTATAGCACTGATTTTAATCACATTACATTGTAGCCATATGTTTTGTGAGTTCTATTCAGGCACCAAGTTAATTCAAATTGAATTCTAATGTTAAAATTATGGAATAATTTGACATTTATTTTCGATAATCAATAATGTCATCAATCCATCAGTTAAAACATGACTCTCTTTAGAATACATTAATAGCATTATGTGAATGTTACACTTGATAAGATTGAATTTTGATCTTAATTATGATTTTTCTTATATTCTTCACTTGGTTTTGACAGCCTGTAGCTGTTTTGGATTTGATTTTTCTGATGTATTAAATTTAATTTCAGACTCTTATAACGCCCTGGATGTTGTTTACAACAAAGTGTTAATGACCTCTCTCAAAGAAGAGGAGAGTGAACTCACTGAAAAGTTCATCCAGGCTTCAGATACAAGTCCAACTGGTTATGCCAAAGCTACACTGTCCTCTATGCCCTCAGAAAAGTCGGCAGCAGCACAATCTCTACCACCTGAGAAATCCTCCAATGTGCCTCTCACGGTAAAACAGATGGGAAAGAAAATGAGAACAAGAATGACTAAAGAGGAAATAAAAAAGAAAATGGAAAAAGTCCTCAAAAGTGGGAAGTATAAGATGAAAGTTGGACGTCTTATCTTCTGGGATTTTGGTGGACAATATGTTTATCTAACAACACACCAGACCTTCATGACATTTCGAGCGTTGTTTCTTGTAGTATTTGATGGGAGCAAAGATTTGCATGAACAGGTCCCTGATGTGATGTGTTTTCCAGGGCAGCACATGACCCCAACGCCAGCAGGTAATATGCATGTTAATTACAACACAGATAATGCAAACAGGATACATTTTTATAACAGCAAGGTGATATCTTTTCTAAATATTTAAGCAAACCTAAATGTTTACATAATTTATTTACATTGTCACTTGTCACTAACTGCAATATTAACCTCAATATGTTTCGCATTTTGCAGCATTGATATGAGGTACTGTGGATTCATTCTTATTCGTGATTTACCAATTTTTGTGGCTTTCGTGGGGTCATAGCGAACCATGAATTTAAGAATTCAACAAAAAATTATCAATTGAAATGTGTTTGGATTCGGATGTTTATTTCCAGTTATATTGTGTTCTTGTATAGTGTTGACTAGCGATAAACATTTCAAATTAACACGTGTTTTATTGAAAGAAGATAAAGGTATTTTGATCAATTCAATAATAAAAAAAATATAACATCAGTGATAAATTACAAATTAAAATTGATTAAAACTATTTAAGGGGGCTCGTGGGTCTAAATCAATTTATTTGCTTAATATAGGATTTCGCTATATTTTTCTATAAATGAACTTCATCTTATACTTACTAGAAAAATCAAATAAAAAAATGGGGTCACCATTCATTTACGCTCACAATCTGCCTTCAAAATAAGCATACATTTTTGTAAAAGTACTTTTTATACGACCCCCAAAATAATGGTTTGATGTCGTCGTCAGTATCGTCTGCGTCGTCGTCCGAAGACACATTGGTTTCCGGATAATAACTTTAGTTTAAGTGAAGAGATCTTCATGAAATTTTTTCAGAAGGTTCAATACCACAAAAGGAAGGTTGGGATTAATTTTGGGGATGATGGTCTCAACCAATTAGGAATTAGGGGCCCAAAAGGGGCCCAAAACAAGCATTTTTTTAGTTTCAGGATAATAACTTGTGTAGAAGTATTTCAATTGTCTGAAATTATACCGCAATGCTTCAAACCACAAGTAAAAGGTTTGGATTTACTTTAGGGGTTATGGGGCCAAAGTTTAGGAATTAAGGGCCAACAAGGGGTCAAAACAAGTATTTTTTTAGTTTCAAGGCAATAACTTATGTGTAATTGTATGGATCTCTCTGAAATTGTACCACAATGTACCATATAACAAAGGGGAGGCTGGGATTAAGTTTTGGGTAAATTGCCCAAAATTTGTAGGAATTAGGGGCAAAAAAAGGGCCAAAAAGAAGCATGTCTCTAGTTTCCAAACAATCATGACAATAACTTGTGTTTAAGTGTATGGATCTCTCTGAAATTGTACTACAAGGTTCAATACTGCAATGGAAAGCATGGGATTAAGTTTAAGGGTTATTGCTCCAAGGGGGTTTCAAAAAGTTGGGGGGGGATTTTTTGTTTACCATTTTTTGAAGGCCTCCTATTTTTTCAAAATTTTTCAAATGTTGAATTTTGAAAAGTTTCAAGAAGAAATCTTCAATTGCACAGTATTGTGCAATAGATTTGTTAGATCTTTGACCACATTAATTTTGTGACAAAACCTTTATAATGTCAAAAATTTGATCACAATCCAAATTCAGACAGAATCAAGCTTGAATATTGTGACCAAATTTGCCCCAACTTTCCAGGGTTCAACCACTGGGGTCGTATAAAGCTGCGCCCTGCGGAGCACCTGGTTTTCTGTTGAACTAATATGAGAAAAAAAGGTAATATTGAAATAAAAAAAAGAATTAAATTACAAAAATTTACAAATTGTAAGAAAAACAAATTATTAGTTGTCTCTGTCCACGATTGTTATCCAAGTTTTCAATGAACACCATCACTTATAATGACCAAGCAAGAATTTTGACAATTCAAAACCTTTTCAGCGATTTTTTTATCTAACCAAGGAGGTTAAATGACCTCCTTAAACAAACGGAATATCACGAATAAAGTCTCTGATTTCTTTTTATTCAGCGATATACGAATTTAAGTGTACTACGAAACGTCTTTGTTTCTCTATCCACGAAAATTGATACCAACGAAAATAAATGAATCCACAGTAAGACAATACCAAGTTTAAATTTTTGTATGGCTGGAAGTGTTTTGTATCCAAGGGCCGCTCCATATACTCTAACACAGGACCGCAACTTGAACTTGCCATTATTTTGGCGGTGTGAAATATTAGTTTGTATACATTTTAATTGTATGCAGGTCTTAAGCATTGTTACATTTTGTTTGATATGCCTTGCTTAAACTATGTGTTAATGAAATAGTCTGAAGAACAAATACAACAATATAGAATAAACATATACACTGAAACAGGTTTCACTTTTTGACAGAGATTCCAACTTGAAGATGTTTATCAACTGTAAGAATGTATGAGGTTGACAAATTATTTAGCCATTTTTTATAACGGGTTAACAAAACAAAAGACAATGAAAAACTTAAAAGTGTAGGATCAAAACTATCAACAAGACTTTTTTGTACTTCTTTTACGACATTTTTGAATTTTATTTTGTAGTATTCTTGCAATATTGGGTCAATTCCATCCTGACCTATTGTAAGGTTGTATATGCAGGCATTCCAAAGATCTTGTTTGTTGCCACTCACAAAGATAAAGTATCACCGGTAAGTGAACTTATGTTAGACATATATGAGTCAGTTATTGTCATTTGAATACTTCAATATTGTGTACAATTAGCCTCATAAGAGCTCTTATGCTTACATAATGATGTCATGCCCATATGTCTTAAATTGACCAAACTTTGTGTAAAACTACACTTTTGAAACAACAAGACCCCCATTGATTTGTGGGTAATACATAAAGATCATATTACAGGGCCTATACACAGAAATTTGATATGCAGTTATATCAATATTAAATTTGATGCATCTCATTTCCATGGAGATTATTTGATCCTGCCACTGTCAGTCATGGTCTATTGACCTCAAACAATTGCTCAGTTTTAAAAGTAAATTTTATTTAAACACATATGTTGTCAATGAGAAACTGTCATAAATGTATTAAGTTAAACTTTGTATGCACCTGCCGTAGGGTAGGGGGCATTAAGTTTTTCCCTTGTCCTTATGTACTTTCGTATGCCCGTAAGTCCCAACATTGGTTCCCGTCCTCTAACTTTAATTTGCCTCAATCAAATGTTATGAAGCTAATACACAATGCTTATTACCAAAACTGATAAATCAGGTTTGAATTTTGTAGGCTACACTTTCGCCGTTTTAGAGATATGCCTTTTAAAAATGGAAAAAAATGTTGATCTTTTTGTTTCTGTTCTATAACTTTAGTTTGCCTCCACCAAATATCATGAAACTTATACGTAGATTAACTTAGCCGTATTTGGCACAACTTTTTGGAATTTTGGATCCTCAATGCTATTCAACTTTGTATTTGTTTGGCTTTATAACTATTTTGATATGAGCGTCGCTGCTGAGTCTTATGTAGACGAAACGCACGTCTGGCGTACTAAATTATAATCCTGGTACCTTTGATAACTAATTATACAAAATGGTTGTTACCACAAAACACAGATCAAATTTGGATTTTGATTGTGTCACTTTTACTGTTATAGCGTTATGCTCCTTAGCAAATAGAAAAAAATCTAAACAAATTAGTTTCTGTTCTCTTACTCTATACAATGCTTAAGACCAAAAATCATAAATCAAGTTTGAATTTTGTAGGCTATACTTTTGCTGTTCTAAAGTTATGCCTTTTTAGAAATATTGATTTTTTTGTTTCTGTTCTCTAACTTTAAATTGCCTCAACCAAATTTAAATATTACGAACAGTATGCACAATGCTTACTATGAAAATACTCAGATCAAGTACACATTTGGGTAGTGTCTCTTATACAGTTCTTGAGTTCTGTGACCTTTTAGCATTGGCATCATGTGTGTACCTTGGACACATTCCCCATTTATTTATAACTGCAAATTTATATCATACAATTTATTTTTTTCTCACCAAAATACTGAAATTACTGGCTATTAGGCTTTTAATAGTTTGAACTGTTAGATTTATTGCCAATTTATTAAAATATCTTTGTTTACAAGTGTTTAAAAACTATTTAGGTAGTACAATTGTGAATAACAAAAAACATCTTCTAAAAATATTCTAAACACCTTAATATCACTGTATTCCCCTTGGAATGTAAGATTAAACAACTGTTAAGGAAGTTTACTACTCAGTTTCAAAATAAATAACTTTTCATAAAACTAGTTTATATTAATTGATAGGGGATTAATAAAGGAACAAAAAGAGCAAACAAATATATAGGTCAATGTGCTTGTTTTTTTATATAATAGCCATTGACATTTTGGCGGGAAAATGGTCTCTCTTGACTTATCAAAGCTTTATCATTGACAAGTTTAGGTTCTTAAAAACATTTAAATATAATTAAAATTGTATAAGACTTTAACAGATGGCTTATCAATATACATGTAAAATATTTTAAAAAGAAAAATGGGGGTCAATTTGCGAATTTGTTTAAGGCATTCGAATGGATAAAATCACAGGATTCCGTAAATCTGACAAACACTCCAAAACATGACAAGCGAACATCCTTAATAGTTTCGGAAATATCTTTAAAAGTATAAGAGCTAGGCTAAAGTTGTAAATTGACCTGTAACAGTAGAAATGTCTACTCTGAAAATTCGGGATCAATCTAATTATATAATTGTAGTTGGAATATACACCCATTGAAGGTGCTTTTAGATAATGATGTGCGATGCAACCTTTTTACAGCCTCAAGTTTATTATACCCCACGCAACAAAGTTGCAGAGGGTATAATGTTTTTGGCCCATCTGTCTGTCTGTCCCTCCGTCCATCCGTCAGTCCTGTTTCTTGTCATCGCAACTTCTCTCAAACCACACAACAGAATTTCATTAAACTTTTTATACGACCGCAAAATTTGAAAAAAATTTCGTCGTAAATTGCTATCAGGTTGGCGTCGTCGTCTGCGTCGTCGTCGTCGTCGTCCGAATACTTTTAGTTTTCGCACTCTAACTTTAGTAAAAGTGAATAGAAATCTTTGAAATTTTAACACAAGGTTTATGACCACAAAATGAAGGTTGGTATTGATTTTGGGAGTTTTGGTCTCTCTTGACTAATCAAAGCTTTATCATTGACAAGTTTAAGTTCTTAAAAACATTTAAATATAATCAAAATTGTATAAGACTTTAACAGATGGCTTATCAATATACATGTAAAATATTTGTAAAAAGAAAAATGGGGGTCAATTTGCGAATTTGTTTAAGGCATTCGAATGGATAAAATCACAGGATTCCGTAAATCTGACAAACAATCCAAAACATGACAAGCGAACACCCTTAATAGTTTCGGAAATATCTTTAAAAGTATAAGAGCTAGGCTAAAGTTGTAAATTGACCTGTAACAGTAGAAATGTCTACTCTGAAAATTCGGGATCAATCTAATTATATAATTGTAGTTGGAATATACACCCATTGAAGGTGCTTTTAGATAATGATGTGCGATGCAACCTTTTTACAGCCTCAAGTTTATTATACCCCACGCAACAAAGTTGCAGAGGGTATAATGTTTTTGGCCCATCTGTCTGTCTGTCCCTCCGTCCGTCCGTCAGTCCTGTTTCTTGTCATCGCAACTTCTCTCAAACCACACAACAGAATTTCATTAAACTTTTTATACGACCGCAAAATTTGAAAAAAATTTCGTCGTAAATTGCTATCACGTTGGCGTCGTCGTCGGAGTCGTCGGAGTCGTCGTCCGAATACTTTTAGTTTTCGCACTCTAACTTTAGTAAAAGTGAATAGAAATCTTTGAAATTTTAACACAAGGTTTATGACCACAAAATGAAGGTTGGTATTGATTTTGGGAGTTTTGGTCTCTCTTGACTAATCAAAGCTTTATCATTGACAAGTTTAAGTTCTTAAAAACATTTAAATATAATTAAAATTGTATAAGACTTTAACAGATGGTTTATCAATATACATGTAAAATATTTGTAAAAAGAAAAATGGGGGTCAACTTGCGAATTTGTTTAAAGCATTCGAATGGATAAAATTACAGGATTCCGTAAATCTGTCAAACAATCCAAAACATGACAAGCGAACATCCTTAATAGTTTCGGAAATATCTTTAAAAGTATAAGAGCTAGGCTAAAGTTGTAAATTGACCTGTAACAGTAGAAATGTCTACTCTGAAATTCGAGATCAATCTAATTATATAATTGTAGTTGGAATATACACCCATTGAAGGTGCTTTTAGATAATGATGTGCGATGCAACCTTTTTACAGCCTCAAGTTTATTATACCCCAGGCAACAAAGTTGCAGAGGGTATAATGTTTTTGGCCCATCTGTCTGTCTGTCCCTCCGTCCGTCCGTCAGTCCTGTTTCTTGTCATCGCAACTTCTCTCAAACCACACAACAGAATTTCATTAAACTTTTTATACGACCGCAAAATTTGAAAAAATTTTCGTCGTATATTGCTATCACGTTGGGGTCTGCGTCGTCGTCGTCGTCGTCGTCGTCGGTGTGGTCGCCCGAATACTTTTAGTTTTCACCTCTAACTTTAGTAAAAGTGAATAGAAATCTTTGAAATTTTAACACAAGGTTTATGACCACAAAATGAAGGTTGGTATTGATTTTGGGAGTTTTGGTCTCTCTTGACTAATCAAAGCTTTATCATTGACAAGTTTAAGTTCTTAAAAACATTTAAATATAATTAAAATTGTATAAGACTTTAACAGATGGCTTATCAATATACATGTAAAATATTTGTAAAAAGAAAATGGGGGTCAACTTGCGAATTTGTTTAAAGCATTCGAATGGATAAAATCACAGGATTCCGTAAATCTGTCAAACAATCCAAAACATGACAAGCGAACATCCTTAATAGTTTCGGAAATATCTTTAAAAGTATAAGAGCTAGGCTAAAGTTGTAAATTGACCTGTAACAGTAGAAATGTCTACTCTGAAAATTCGAGATCAATCTAATTATATAATTGTAGTTGGAATATACACCCATTGAAGGTGCTTTTAGATAATGATGTGCGATGCAACCTTTTTACAGCTTCAAGTTTATTATACCCCACGCAACAAAGTTGCAGAGGGTATAATGTTTTTGGCCCATCTGTCTGTCTGTCCCTCCGTCCGTCCGTCAGTCCTGTTTCTTGTCATCGCAACTTCTCTCAAACCACACAACAGAATTTCATTAAACTTTTTATACGACCGCAAAATTTGAAAAAAATTTCGTCGTATATTGCTATCACGTTGGCGTCTGCGTCGTCGTCGGTGTCGTCGCCCGAATACTTTTAGTTTTCACCTCTAACTTTAGTAAAAGTGATTAGAAATCTTTGAAATTTTAACACAAGGTTTATGACCACAAAATGAAGGTTGGTATTGATTTTGGGAGTTTTGGTCTCTCTTGACTAATCAAAGCTTTATCATTGACAAGTTTAAGTTCTTAAAAACATTTAAATATAATTAAAATTGTATAAGACTTTAACAGATGGCTTATCAATATACATGTAAAATATTTGTAAAAAGAAAATGGGGGTCAACTTGCAAATTTGTTTAAAGCATTCGAATGGATAAAATCACAGGATTCCGTAAATCTGTCAAACAATCCAAAACATGACAAGCAAACATCCTTAATAGTTTCGGAAATATCTTTAAAAGTATAAGAGCTAGGCTAAAGTTGTAAATTGACCTGTAACAGTAGAAATGTCTACTCTGAAAATTCGAGATCAATCTAATTATATAATTGTAGTTGGAATATACACCCATTGAAGGTGCTTTTAGATAATGATGTGCGATGCAACCTTTTTACAGCCTCAAGTTTATTATACCCCACGCAACAAAGTTGCAGAGGGTATAATGTTTTTGGCCCATCTGTCTGTCTGTCCCTCCGTCCGTCCGTCAGTCCCGCAACTTCTCTCAAACCACACAACAGAATTTCATTAAACTTTTTATACGACCGCAAAATTTGAAAAAATTTTCGTCGTAAATTGCTATCACGTTGGCGTCGTCGTCTGCGTCGTCGGAGTCGTCGTCCGAATACTTTTAGTTTTCGCACTCTAACTTTAGTAAAAGTGAATAGAAATCTTTGAAATTTTAACACAAGGTTTATGACCACAAAATGAAGGTTGGTATTGATTTTGGGAGTTTTGGTCTCTCTTGACTAATCAAAGCTTTATCATTGACAAGTTTAAGTTCTTAAAAACATTTAAATATAATTAAAATTGTATAAGACTTTAACAGATGGCTTATCAATATACATGTAAAATATTTGTAAAAAGAAAAATGGGGGTCAACTTGCGAATTTGTTTAAAGCATTCGAATGGATAAAATCACAGGATTCCGTAAATCTGTCAAACAATCCAAAACATGACAAGCGAACATCCTTAATAGTTTCGGAAATATCTTTAAAAGTATAAGAGCTAGGCTAAAGTTGTAAATTGACCTGTAACAGTAGAAATGTCTACTCTGAAAATTCGAGATCAATCTAATTATATAATTGTAGTTGGAATATACACCCATTGAAGGTGCTTTTAGATAATGATGTGCGATGCAACCTTTGTACAGCCTCAAGTTTATTATACCCCACGCAACAAAGTTGCAGAGGGTATAATGTTTTTGGCCCATCTGTCTGTCTGTCCCTCCGTCCGTCCGTCAGTCCTGTTTCTTGTCATCGCAACTTCTCTCAAACCACACAACAGAATTTCATTAAACTTTTTATACGACCGCAAAATTTGAAAAAATTTTCGTCGTATATTGCTATCACGTTGGCGTCTGCGTCGTCATCGTCGTCGTCGGTGTCGTCGCCCGAATACTTTTAGTTTTCGCACTCTAACTTTAGTAAAAGTGAATAGAAATCTATGAAATTTTAACACAAGGTTTATGACCACAAAATGAAGGTTGGTATTGATTTTGGGAGTTTTGGTCTCTCTTGACTAATCAAAGCTTTATCATTGACAAGTTTAAGTTCTTAAAAACATTTAAATATAATTAAAATTGTATAAGACTTTAACAGATGGCTTATCAATATACATGTAAAATATTTGTAAAAAGAAAAATGGGGGTCAATTTGCGAATTTGTTTAAGGCATATGAATGGATAAAATCACAGGATTCCGTAAATCTGACAAAAAATCCAAAACATGACAAGCGAACATCCTTAATAGTTTCGGAAATATCTTTAAAAGTATAAGAGCTAGGCTAAAGTTGTAAATTGACCTGTAACAGTAGAAATGTCTACTCTGAAAATTCGAGATCAATCTAATTATATAATTGTAGTTGGAATATACACCCATTGAAGGTGCTTTTAGATAATGATGTGCGATGCAACCTTTTTACAGCCTCAAGTTTATTATACCCCACGCAACAAAGTTGCAGAGGATATAATGTTTTTGGCCCATCTGTCTGTCTGTCCCTCCGTCCATCTGTCAGTCCTGTTTCTTGTCTCCTGCAACTTCTCTCAAACCACACAACAGAATTTCATTAAACTTTTTATACGACCGCAAAATTTGAAAAAAATTTCGTCGTATATTGCTATCACGTTGGCGTCGTCGTCGTCGTCGTCGTCGGTGTCGTCGTCCGAATACTTTTAGTTTTCGCACTCTAACTTTAGTAAAAGTGAATAGAAATCTTTGAAATTTTTACACAAGGTTTAGGACCACAAAATGAAGGTTGGTATTGGTTTTGGGAGTTTTGGTCCCAACATTTTAGGAATTGGGGGCCAAAAAGGGCCCAAATAAGCATTTTCTTGGTTTTCGCACTATAACTTTAGTATAAGTTAAAAGAAATCTATGAAATTTTGACACAAGGTTTATGACTACAAAAGAAAGGTTGGGATTGATTTTGGGAGTTTTGGTTCCATCAGTTTAGGAATAAGGGGCCAAATAAGCATTATTCTTTGATTTTGCACAATAACTTTAGTTTTAGTAAATAGAAATCAATGAAATTTAAACACATTGTTTATGACCACAAAAGGAAGGTTGGTATTGATTTTGGGAGTTTTGGTCCCAACAGAATAAGGGGCCCAAAGGGTCCAAAATTAAACTTTGTTTGATTTCATCAAAATTGAATAATTGGGGTTCTTTGATATGCCGAATCTAACTGTGTATGTAGATTCTTAACTTTTGGTCCTGTTTTCAAATTGGTCTACATTAAGGTCCAAAGGGTCCAAAATTAAACTTAGTTTGATTTTGACAAAAAATGAATGGGTTGGGCTCTTTGATATGCTGAATGTAAAAATGTCCTTAGATTCTTGATTATTGGCCCAGTTTTCAAGTTGGTCCAAATCGGGGTCCAAAATTAAACTTTGTTTGATTTCATCAAAAATTGAATAAATGGGGTTCTTTGATATGCCAAATCTAACTGTGTATGTAGATTCTTCATTTTTGGTCCTGTTTTCAAATTGGTCTACATTAAAGTCCAAAGGGTCCAAAATTAAACTTAGTTTGATTTTAACAAAAATTGAAATCTTGGGGTTCTTTGATATGCTGAATCCAAACATGTACTTAGATTTTTGATTATGGGCCCAGTTTACAAGTTGGTCCAAATCAGGATCTAAAATTATTATATTAAGTATTGTGCAATAGCAAGTCTTTTCAATTGCACAGTATTGCGCAATGTCAAGAAGTATCTAATTGCACAATATTGTGAAATAGCATTTTTTTTTTAATTAGAGTTATCTTTCTTTGTCCAGAATAGTAAGCAAGAAATATCTAATTGCACAATATTGTGCAATAGCAAGATTTTTTTTTAATTGGAGTTATCTTTCTTTGTCCAGAATCAATTTAAATCTTTGTTATATACAATATACAATGTATATTCACTTTTTACTACCAACTGATAAATTAAAATAATCTTTACCATTCAGTGATAACAAGCAGTTTTTTTTACATCTTAATATTTTATGATGTATTTAAATGAGTAGTTATTGTTGCAAACTTCATTAGCAATTTTAATTGAGATTAGTTTTGGAATAAGGGAAAGGGGGATGTGATTAAAAAAATTGGGTTCAATTTTTCTCATTTGAAATTTCATAAATAAAAAGAAAATTTCTTCAAACATTTTTTTGAGAGGATTAATTTTCAACAGCATAGTGAATTGCTCTAAGAGAAAATAAAAATTTTAAGTTCATTAGAACACATTCATTCTGTGTCAGAAACCTATGCTGTGTCAACTATTTAATCACAATCCAAATTTAGAGCTGAATCCAGCTTGAATGTTGTGTCCATACTTGCCCCAACCGATCAGGGTTCAACCTCTGCGGTCGTATAAAGCTACGCCCTGCGGAGCATCTGGTTAGATAATAAGGACATACTATCCAGTTGTGCATATCGACAGGAAATTACTATTCAATTTTTAGCTCACCTGGCCCGAAGGGCCAAGTGAGCTTTTCCCATCACTTGGCGTCCGGCGTTCGTCGTCGTCCGTCGTCGTTAACTTTTACAAAAATCTTCTCCTCTGAAACTACTGGGCCAAATGAAACCAGACTTGGCCACAATCATCATTGGGGTATTTAGTTTAAAAAATGTGTGGCGTGACCCGCCAAACCAAACAAGATGGCCGCCATGGCTAAACATAGAACATAGGGGTAAAATGCAGTTTTTGGCTTATAACTCAAAAACCAAAGCATTTAGAGCAAATCTGACATGGGATAAAAATGTTTATCAGGTCAAGATCTATCTGCCCTGAAATTTTCAGATGAATCGGTCAATCGGTTGTTGGGTTGCTGCCCCTGAATTGGTAATTTTGAGGAAATTTGGCTGTTTTTGGTTATTATCTTGAATATTATTATAGATAGAGATAAACTGGAGACAGCAATAATGTTCAGCAAAGTAAGATCTACAAATAAGTCAACATGACCGAAATGGTCAGTTGACCCGTTTAGGAGTTATTGCCCTTTATAGTCAATTTTTAACAATTTTTAGTAAATTAAAGATATCTTTTACAAAAATCTTCTCCTCTGAAACTACTGGGCCAAATTAAACCAAACTTGGCCACAATCATCTTTGGGGTATCTTGTTTAAAAAATGTGTGTCATGACCTGGTCAACCAACCAAGATGGCTGCCATGGCTAAAAATAGAACATAGGGGTAAAATGCTGTTTTTGGCGTATAACTCAAAAACCAAAGCATTTTGAGGAAATCCGACATAGGATAAAAATGTTTATCAGGTCAAGATCTATCTGCTCTGAAATTTTCAGATGAAGCAGTCAACCTGTTGTTGGGTTGCTGCCCCTGAATTGGTAATTTTGAGGAAATTTTGCTGTTTTTGGTTATTATCTTGAATATTATTATAGATAGAGATAAACTGTAAACATCAATAATGTTCAGCAAAGTTAGATTTACAAATGAGTCAACATGACCGAAATGGTCAGTTGACCCCTTTAGGAGTTATTCCCCTGTATAGTCAATTTTTAACCATTTTTTCATAAATCTAAGTAATCTTTTACAAAATCTCCATTGAAACTACTAGGCCACAATCATCTTTGGGGTATCTAGTTTGAAAAATGTGTCTGATGACCTGGCCATTTAACCAAGATGGCCGCCACGGCTAAAAATAGAACATAGGGGTAACATGCAGTTTTTGGCTTATAACTATGAAACCAGAGCATTTAGAGCAAATCTGACAAGAAGTTAAATTGTTAATCAAGTCAATATCTATCTGCCCTGAATTTTTCAGATGAATTGGACAACTGGTTGTTGGGTTGCTGCCCTCCAATTGGTAATTTTTAAAGAAATGTTGCCGTTTTTATTTATCTTGAATACTATTATAGATAGCGATAAACTGTAAACAGCAAAAATGTTCAGCAAAGTAAGATTTAGAAATAAGTCAAATGACCTAAATGGTCAATTGACCCCTTAAGGAGTTGTTGCCCTTTATAGTCATTTTTTATCAATTTTCATTAATTTGGTAAATTTATGTAAATTTTTACCAAATATAGTTCTCTGTTACTAATGGGCAAAGTCCATTATAAATATAATTGTAAGAAGCAGAGTTGTTCAGTAAAGTAAGAACTTCAAACACATCACCATCATCAAAATACAATTTTGTCATGAATCCATTTGTGTCCTTTGTTTAATATGCACATAGACCAAGGTGAGCGACACAGGCTCTTTAGAGCCTCTAGTTTAGGAGTTACGCCCCTTTGACATGTTTGGCTTCAATGTACTACTGCAACAGTTTGTCATTACAACTCCTCTGAAACCACATAACAGAATTTCATGAAACTTTGTAGATAATAAGAACATACTATGTAGATGTGCATATCGACAGGAAATTACGATTCATTTTTTTTCTAGGAGTTACGCCCCTTTGAACTTATTTGCTTCAATGTACTTCTGCAACAGTTTGTCATCGCAGTTCCTGTGAAACCACACAACAGAATTTCATGAAACTTTGTAGATAATAAGGACATACTGTGTAGATGCACATTTTGACAGGAAATTATGATTCCCTTTTTTTATACAACTTTTTTTTCTTACACTTATTTTATTTCTCCAATGACAATGTGGGGACGTGGGGTATGTGAGTGTGCTCACTAAGGTTATTTAATTTATTTGGCAACCTTTTATGTTTTAATAGGAGAATGTTGAGACACGACGTGAAGAGCTTTACAGTGGAATTGAGGAGTTGTTTAAAGACCATGAGGGACAACATCATCTGGTCCTTAGGCCTCTAATATTTGTTAATGCAAAAAATCAAGATGACCCAGAAATAGGAGTTCTGAAGAAATCAATAACAGAACTTACATTCGACCACCCATGCTGGGGTGAAAGAATGCCCAATGCTTGTGTTCCACTAGAGCTTGAGATCGCTGAATTAGTGGCAGAGGGAAAACAAATTATGCCATTGGCTGAAGTTAAAGAATTAAATGCCATCAGTGAGGTGTCTGTCCTATCTCCTGAGCAGCTGACTGATTTCCTTCATTTTCAGCATTCTCTAGGGAAGATTGTGTATTTTGATACCCCACAACTGAGAGATAATGTTATCATCAGTCCCCTTCTTATGGTGGAAGTTATGAGATCTTTCATTACAGGTGTGTATATATTTTCAGTGAGTAGTGATAATATGGCTGGTAAAAAACCAACATACCAAAATATTGATTACCGGCAATTTTCCAGAGCACTGTTGAACAGTGCCATATACTAATCTTTTTGTTGGTTTGTCAGAACTTTTATGTATAACAGTAAGTCAAAATTGATCATTTTTAGCGCACCTGGCCCGAAGGGCCAAGTGAGCTTTTCTCATCACTTGGCGTCCGGGGTCTGGCGTCCGTCGTCCTCCGTCGTCGTCGTCGTCGTTAACTTTTACATAAATCTTCTCCTCTGAAACTACTGGGCCAAATTAAACCAAACTTGGCCACAATCATCATTGGGTTATCTAGTTTATAAAATGTGTGGCGTGACCCGCCAAACCAACCAAGATGTCCGCCATGGCTAAAAATAGAACATAGGGGTAAAATGCAGTTTTTGGCTTATAACTCAAAAACCAAAGCATTTAGAGCAAATCTGACAGGGGTAAAATTGTTTATCTGGTTAAGATCTATCTGCCCTGAAATTTTCAGATGAATCAGAGAACCCGTTGTTGGGTTGCTGCCCCTGAATTGGTAATTTTAAGGAAATTTTGCTGTTTTTGGTTATTATATTGAATATTATTATAGATAGAGATATACTGTAAACAGCAATTATGTTCAGCAAAGTAAGATTTACAAATAAGTCAACATGACCAAAATGGTCAGTTGAGCCCTTTAGGAGTTGTTGCCATTTAAAGTAAATTTTTAACCATTTTTCGTAAATTTTATATATCTTTTACAAAAATCTTCTCCTCTGAAACTGCTGGGCCAAATTAATCCAAACTTGGCCACAATCATCTTTGGGGTATCTAGTTTAAAAAATGTGGCGTAACCTACTTAACCAACCAAGATGGCCGCCATGGCTAAAAATAGAACATTAGGGTAAAATGCAGTTTTTGGCTTATAACTCAAAAACCAAAGCATTTAGAGCAAATCTGACATGGGGTAAAATTGTTTTTCAGGTCAAGATCTATCTGCCCTGAAATTTTCAGATGAATCAGAGAACCAGTTGTTGGGTTGCTGTCCCTGAATTGGTAATTTTAAGGAAATTTTGCTGTTTTTGGTTATTATATTGAATACTATTATAGATAGAGATATACTGTAAACAGCAATTATGTTCATCAAAGTAAGATTTACAAATAAGTCAACATGACCAAAATGGTCAGTTGACCCCTTTAGAAGTTATTGCCCTTTAAAGTCAATTTTTAACCATTTTTCGTAAATTTTATATATCTTTTGCAAAAATCTTCTCCTCTGAAACTGCTGGGCCAAATTAATACAAACTTGGCCACAATCATCTCTGGGGTATTTAGTTGAAAAAATGTGTGGCGTGACCCGCCAAACCAACCAAGATGGCTGCCATTGCTAAAAATAGAACATAGGGGTAAAACGCAGTTTTTGGCTTATAACTCAAAAACCAAAGCATTTAGAGCAAATCTGACACGAGGTAAATTTGTTTATCAGGTCAAGATCTATTTGACTTGAAATTAACAGATGAATCAGAGAACCCGTTGTTAGGTTGCTTTGCCAGAAACTGCTGGGCCAAATTTAACCAAACATTGCCATAATCATTATTAGGGTATCTAGTTCAAAAATTGAGTCCGGTGACCCGCCCAAACAACCAAGATGGCCGCCATGGCTAAAAATAGAACATAGGGGTAAAATGCTGTTTTTAACCGGATTTTTGTGACAAAAATGTCGGTTATTGATTTGGGGATGTACGGCGGGCGGGCGGTCGGTCGGGGGGCGGGCGGGCGGGCGTCACTCAAATGTTGTCCGTGCATTAACTCATGAACCGTTCAACCAAAGCTTTTAACATTTTAATATGTTGTTACTGACAACTAAATGAAGGTCAAGTTCAATAATGGCGATTTTGACTTTTACCGTTCAGGAGTTATGGTTCTTGAAAGATTGAAAAATGGAGTTTCCAGTCGTGTCTGTGCATTTACGCATGAACTGTTCTACCTAAGCTTCCCAAATTTTAATATGTTGTTACTGATGACAAAATGGAGGTCAAGTTCAATAATGACGATTTTGACTTTTACCGTTCAGGAGTTAAGGTTCTTGAAAGATTGAAAAATGGTGTTTCCAGTCGTGTCCATGCATTTACACATGAACTGTTTTACCAAAGCTTCCCAAATTTTAATATGTTGTTACTGATGACAAAATAGAGGTCAAGTTCAATAATGACGATTTTGACTTTTACCGTTCAGGAGTTATGGTTCTTGAAAAATTGAAAAATGGTGTTTCCAGTCGTGTCCGTGCATTTTCTCATGAATCATTCAACCAAAGCTTTTGAAATTTTTATATGTTGTTACTGATGGCAAATTAGAGGTCAAGTTCAATAATGATGATTTTGACTTTTACCGTTCAGGAGTTATGGTTCTTGAAAGATTGTGAAATGGCGTTTCCATTCACGTTGTTGCATTTACTCATGAACCATTCAATCTAAGCTTTTCAAATTTTAAGATGTTGATACGGATGACAAAATGGAGGTCAAATTTGATATTGACGATTTTCACTTTCACCATTCATCAATAATGGTTCTTGTGATATTGCCAGGACACAAATAAATATTAATAAATCCGGTTTGCTGTCGTTGTGACAGCCTCTTGTTAGCTTATAACTCAAAAACCAAAGCATTTAGAGCAAATCTGACAGGGTAAAAATGTTCATCAGGTCAAGATCTATCTGCCCTGAAATTTTCAGATGAATCGGACAACCGGTTGTTGGGTTGCTGCCCCTGAATTGGTAATTTTAAGGGAATTTTGCTGTTTTTGGTTATTATCTTGAATATTATTATAGATAGAGATAAACCGTGAACAGCAATAATGTTCAGCAAAGTAAGATAAACAAATAAGTAAACATAACCCAAATGGTCAGTTGACCCGTTTAGGAGTTATTGCCCTTTATAGTCAATTTTTAACAATTTTTCGTCAATCTTTGTAATGTTTTACAAAAATCTTCTCCTCTGATACTATGTGGCCAAATTAAACCAAAGTTGGCCACAACTATCATCAGGGTATCTAGTTTAAAAAAATGTGTGGGGTGACCCAGCCAACCAACCAAGATGGCCGCCACAGCTAAAAATAGAACATACGGGTAAAATTCAGTTTTTGGCCTATAACTCAAAAACCAAAGCATTTAGAGCAGATCTAATATGGTGTTAAATTGTTGATCAGGTCAAGATCTATCTGCCCTGCAATTTTCAGATGAATCAGACAACCCGTTGTTGGGTTGCTGCCCCTGAAGTGGTAATTTTAAGGAAATTTTGCTGTTTTTTGCTATTATCTTGAATATTATTATAGATAGAGATAAACTGTAAACAGGAATAATGTCCAGCAAAGTAAGATTTACAAATAAGTCAACATGACCCAAATGGTCAGTTGACCCTTTTAGGAGTTATTGCCTTTTATAGTCAATTTTTAACAATTTTTTCGTAAATCTTAGTAATGTTTTACAAAAATCTTCTCCTCTGATACTACATGGCCAAATTAAACCAAACTTGGCCACAATCATCATTTGGGTATCTAATTTAGAAAATGTGTGGGGTGACCCAGTCAACCAACCAAGATGGCCGCCACGGCTAAAAATAGAACATATGGGTAAAATGCAGTTTTTGGCTTATAACTCAAAAAGCAAAGCTTTTAAATCAAATCAGACATGAAGTAAAATTGTTTATCAGGTCAAAATCTATCTGCCCTGAAATTTTCAGATGAATTGGACAACAGGTTGTTGGGTTGCTGCCCTTGAACTGGTAATTTTAAGGAAATACTGCTGCTTTTGGTTAATATCTTGAATATTATTATAGATAGAGATACACTTTAAAATACAATAAACGTTCGCAAAGTAAGATCTATAAATAAGTCAACATGACCGAAATGGTCAGTTGACCTAGGAGTTATTGCCCTTTATAGTCAAGTTTTAACCATTTTTTCGTAAATCTTAGTAATCTTTTACAAAAATCTTCTCCTCTGAAACTACTGGGCCAAGTTAATTATAGATAGAAATAATTGTAAGCATCTGGAATGTTCAGTAAATTAAGATGTACAAACACATCACCATCACCAAAACACAATTTTGTCATGAATCCATCTGCGTCCTTTGTTTGATATTCACATAGACCAAGGTGAGCGACACAGGGTCTTTAGAGCCTCTAGTTTATAAATCTTACTTATCTTTTACAAAAATCTTCTCCTCTGAAACTACTGTGTCAAATTAAACCAAACTTGGCCAAAATCATCATTGGGGTATCTAGTTTAAAAAATGTGTCCGCTGACCCGGCCAACCAACAAAGATGGCGCCACGGCTCAAAATAGAACATAGGGGTAAAATGCAGTTTTTGGCTTATAACTCAAAAACCAAAGCATTTAGAGTAAATCTGATATCGTGTTAAACTGTTGATCAGGTCGAGATCTATCTGCCCTGATATTTTCAGATGAATCTGACAACCCATTGTTGGGTTGCTGCCCCTGAATTGATAATTTTAATAAAATTTTGCTGTTTTGGGTTATTATCTTGAATATTATTATAGATAGAGATAAACTGTAAACAGCAATAATGTTCAGCAAAGTAAGATAAACAAATAAGTCAACATGACCGAAATGGTCAGTTGACCCCTTTAGGAGTAATTGCCCTTTATAGTAAATTTTTAACCATTTTTCGTAAATCTTAGTAATCTTTTACAAGAAACTACTGGGACAAATTAATCCAAACTTGGCCACAATCATCTTTGGAGTATCTTGTTTAAAAAAATGTGTCGAGTGACCCGGCCATCAAACCAAGATGGCTGACATGGCTAAAAATAGAACACAGGGGTGAAATGCAGTTTTTGGCTTATAACTCAAAAATCAAAGCATAAAAAGCAAATTTGACTGAGTTAAATTGTTTTTGGTCAAGATCTTTCTGCCCTGAAATTTTCAGATGATTTGGACTACCTGTTGTTGGGTTGCTGCCCCTGAATTGGTAATTTTAAGGAAATTTTGCTGTTTTGTGTTATTATCTTGAATATTAAAGGGCCAATTGAGCTTATGCCATCACTTGGCGTCTGTCCTCGTCCGTCGTCGTCGTCTGTCGTCGTAAACTATTTCAAGAATCTTCTCCTCTGAAACTACTAGGCCAAATACTTCCAATCTTTAACTGAATGTTCCTTAGGGTGTATAGTTTATAAACTGTATCCGAAGTTTTGATCTATCAACAAACATGGTCGCCTTTGCTAAAAATAGAACATAGGGGTCAAATGCAGTTTTTGGCTTATATCTCAAAAACGAAGCATTTAGAGCAAATCTGACATGGGGTAAAAATGTTCATTAGGTCAAGATCTATCAACCCTGAAATTTTCAGATGAATCAAACAACCCATTGTTGGGTTGCTGCCACTTAATTGGTAATTTTAAGGAAATTTTGCAGTTTTTTGTCATTATCTTGAATATTATTATAGATAAAGATAAACTGTATACAGCAAACATTATCAGCAAAGTAAGATCTACAAATAAGTTAATATGACCAAAATTGTCAACTGACCCCTTAAGGGGTTATTGTCCTTTAATGACAATTTTTCACAATTTGTTCATCATATTTGCTTTAAAAAATCTTTTCCTCTAAAACTACTCAACCAAATTCAACCAAACTTCAACTGAATGATCAGTAGGGTGTATAAAATAAAGTTTGTGTTTTATTTTCGGCTTATATCTCAAAAATTCCAGCATTTAGAGCAAATAAGGCAAGAAGTTAAAGTATTTAGTAGGTCAAGGTCTACCTGTCCTGAAATTTCCAGCCGAATTGGGTGACTGGTTTTTCAGGTATAATGCACCTGAATTGATGATTTTAAAGACATTTTGCAGTTTTTGGTTATTATCTTGAATATTATTATAGATACAGATAAACTATTAAAAGCAAAAATGTTAAGCAAAGTAAGATCTACAAATAAGTTTATTTGACCAAAATTGTCAATTGACCCCTTAAGGAGTTATTGCCCTTTAAAGACTTTTTTTCACAATTTGTTCATCATGTTGACTTACTTTAAAAAATCTTCTCCTTTGAAACTGCTGTATCAATTTCAGCCAAACTTAGGCTAAATGAGTTTCAGAGTATCTAGTATACATTTTATATTTTATTTCCTTGTATGTCAAGAAACATAGCTCCTATGGCTAAAATAGAACATATGAGAAATGAAATTTTTTTTTGCTTTTGAAGAAAATAGGACGATTCAAAGAACATTTAAATAAATTGAAAAGCCAAAATAATCATTGATGAGAGATTTAACCAAAAAAATTAAGGTGAGCGATTCAGGCTCTTGAGAGCCTCTTGTTATAGATAGAGATAAACTGTAAACAGCAATAATGTTCAGCAAAGTAAGATTTACAAATAAGTCAACATGACCGAAATTGTCAGTTGACCCCTTTAGGAGTTATTGCCCTTTATAGTCAATTTTTAACCATTTTCATAAACTTTGTAAATTTTTATTAACATTTTTACTGAAACTACTGGGCCAAGTTCATCATAGATAGAGATAATTGTAGGCATCAGTGATGTTCAAGACCAGAACACAATTTTGTCATGTTACCATCTGCTCCCTTTCAATACTCACATAGACCAAAAGTCATAAATTTTTGTAAATTTTTAGAAAATATTTTCCACTGTAATTACCGTGCCAAGTTCATTATAGATACAGATAATTGTAGCAACAAGAATGTTCAATAAAGTAAGAACTACAAACACATCACCATCACCAAAACACAACTTTGTCATGAATTTATCTGTGTCCATTGTTTGATATGTACATAGACCCAAGGTGAGCGACACAGGCTCTTGAGAGCCTCTAGTTTTATTGTGTTGTCGTTCATTTTGTTTATGATTGCTGATTTTCCTTAAATACGTAAATTAAAGTTGCACTAGTTTCTATAAACCATTAAATGATTTAAGTCTTTTAAATTGTAAAATGAAAAAAAAAAATTGCACCTTTGGTCGGTTTCATAACCACTATCTGGCTTCAAATAAACAATCACTTACATTAAAACAATGATAATCAAACCCAAAACAAAATCATTTAGAAACATGCAATAAAGGACATTATAACTAAAATAAATTCTTTTTCATCATAAGAAAGAGCAAGATTGAACTATGTTTACACATTCAGATCACATTTCATCATTGCCATTTATGTTGCTTGTACAAAAATTATACATTTTTTCTCTAATATTGTGAACATTATTAAAGAAATATGCATGCTTTTTTGTGGTAATGTTTTTCTATATGGGAAAGTATTCAATTTTTATCATCAGATGCTTTGCATACAGAATAAGAAAATTACTTTGTTTTGAAATAGGACATTTAATTGAATTATCAAGATTAGTTTGTTTTCCTATTCTGAACTAGGTGGGCGATTTAGAGAATTAATACCTTATAATGTTAATATATTTTTGACTTTAATCTAAAATCTTAATTTAAAATCTTAAGATATTTTTATTTTCATTTTCATAGATGTTGAATTCTGGCCAAAAGAAGAGAAAACCAGGAAAACCTTCAAAAAGATGTCTATAAATGGAATGATACAAAAATTAGACCTCTACCAGATTTGGGAGCAAGAAGAATTCCGTCAGATTTTACCATTTAGAGAGTACATATTTGATATGCTGATACACCTAGATATCGTATCTGAACAGCGTAGATATGATACAAAAACAGGAAGTCGTCTACCAGTGGAACACTTCTTTGTACCCTGTATGCTAACACAAAGACACGATACAGATTACTTGACACACGAATGTACACCAGAGAGGACACTTAGTTTGGCCTTTGTTTTCAAAGGAACCATCATACCTCCAGCCTTACCAAACCGTCTAATATGCGCATGTCTCAGTATGTGGACATTAAAAGAATACCGTGGTAGGAAACTTATGTTTTCTGGGTTTGTTGGGTTATCAGTTGATAAAGAGCATGATATTGTTATCTGTGTAGAAGGAAACAAGATCTTATTGTACCTAGTCCACAAGCGCTCCAAGGGGTTGATAATACCTGAAATAGCCACTAGTGTCAGAGAATGCTTGTTTATTACTTTGGAGAGAATTTCAGAATTTTATCATTCCACTATTCATTGTAAAACTAGCAACAAGCTACCATTTCATACAGAGTATTCCTGTTCAAAATTAAGCTGTTTCAGTCCAGATGAAAAGATAGGTGTTGAAACAAAGGAATGTTTTTGCAAACATGGTGAAAACATAAAACGCTATTGGAGTATCTGGAACCAGAAAGAGGTGAGTGGATCTGTAAGATAAGTAGCAACGTTAACAGATATGTCAACATGGGCAGCGTTATAAGCTGATTTAAAAAAACAGTTGTTGCCCTTACATATTGATAAAATTGAGAATGGACATGGGGAATGTGTCAAATAGACAACAACCTGACCATAAAGCAGACAACAGCCGAAGGCCACCAATGGAGCGAGAAAATCCCGCACCCGGAGAAGTCCTTCAGCTGACCCCTTAACAAATATGTAACTAGTTTAGTGAAAATGGACGTCATACTAAACTCCGAATTATACACAAAAAACTAAAATTAAAAATCATACAAGACTAACAAAGGCCAGAGGCTCCTGACCGGGGCAAAATGTGGCGGGGTTAAATTTACCTTATTTATTTGGCTCAACTTTAAAATCTAGAGAAAAATTTAAGTTTCCATAACAGTAGTTAATATATTTAAATTAGTAAGACGTTGATCTTACAGATTTTCAATGAAAGGATTATTCCTAGTTAAATGGAAACATATGTTCTGTTGTGTTGATGTTCAGATCCTGTACAACGAATTCCAACTGAATAAAATGTTCACTTACATATTTTCGCAGGTTTGGAAAAACAGCTGTTATGAACCTGAAGATTTTAATATATTCTCAAATAGGGCAAAAAGCTTGTTCTTGTATGGATCTCTATGAAATTTCACCACAATATTCCATACTAAAATAGAGGGTTGGGATAGATTTGGGGCAGTAAAGCCCCAATCTTTAAAAAAGTGGTCAAAAGTCTTGAATCTTGGTTTCCTGAAGTAAAATGAATCTAACAGTATTTGAATTCTGAATTGTTGGCCCAGTTTTCAAATTGGTCTACATCCAGGTTATAAAGGTCCTAAATTGAACTTAAGTTTTATTTTAACAAATATTGAATGATTGGGGTTATGTATTTAGATATTTTAATATAGGCCCAGTTTTCAAATTGGTCCAAATATTGGTCCAAAATCCAACTGTGTTTGATATGAGATGAAATTGAATAATTGGGGTTCTTTGATATGCTGAATATAGCCGCTGTTAATTTAGACTTTGGATATTTGACCATATTAAATATATACCAATTTGAAATTTTTCAGTTCTTAGACCCCACCCCATTCATTTTGTGTCAGAAACCTATGGTGTGACAAATAATTAATCACAATGCAAATTCAGAGCTGTATCATTAGCTAATGAAGTTATCCATAATTGTCCGTGTTTAGGGTTCAACCTCTGCGGTCGTATGAAGATGCGCCCTAGTGAACATTATAATAGTTTTAATTACAATCCCCTACATGACAAATGTAAAAAAGTGCAAACACAAGATTTAACATCGTGATTAACAAGATTAATGTACATAGTAATAAACCAAAACCACATATGATATACAGCACAAACAACAACCTATAAATTAATTAAAGGCTCCTGACTTGGGACAGATTTTTCTGGGATTAAACATGTTTGCTGTAACCAAACTCTCTCCTTAACCTTGGAAAGTTGTGTAACAGTACAACATAATATCAAACTATCAAAATCAGTAGAAAAGGGCTAAACTTATCAAAGCAGTACAAAGGAGAAAAACATCCAACAAAAACACAGAGTGTAAAAAGAATATTTATGGTTATATAAACACCTCTTTTCTAACAGTATGACAGTCAGGGGCATTACTTAAACAAGTAACATTTAAAATTACCTATCCGAGTAATGTTGAAAACGAGGCTATTTTAAATATAACTTATATAAGTTACTTTTCTAAATATTATTTTTATAGGTGTCCAACTATACAGATTTTACTAGCTTTAACAAATTTTGGCAGTCATCTGGTTATTTTTCCCATGAAATATGAAATCTAATCTTTCTGAAACACTAATTGCCTTTCTGATGCACTTATCTTTCATATCGAGGCTTTTGGGTCAAAGATTGGTCTCTTGGGACTATTAAAATATCATTTTCCTAAACAATCTTAAATTTAGACAGATATAAATAGATAGAAACTTGTGAATTAATTAAGACTTGAAATTATTTATAATTTGTAACCCTTAACAATTACATATGTTCCTGGAATAAGTGTTATTACTAATTCTTTCAAAGATGTATTAAATAACTTATTCAAGTAATATTTTGTCATTATTTTTAAAGTAACCCTTAATCTCTACACTCCTATTAAATCTAATAAATTCTTTATTTTATGATATAAAATGCTTTAAAAATTCACGAAAACTACATTTAGTCCATGCTTTATTGCAATTTAAAATAACTCTATTGAGTTATTTTATAATTTTTTTAAACAAAAATAAGTAAATAAAAAAAATACTTGTTTAAGTAATGCCCCTGACTGTCTAAATCGGAAAACTAGATGGTGTGGTGATTTTGTTATTCACTAATCACTGTTAATGTGAAAATGAATTGTTATTACAAATACATTTATTTTTTTTTCCTTTTGTGTTATAGGAACGAGTGCAGTGCGATTCTGATTGTACAGGTAAACATTTAATTTGCTAATTTCTATCAACCACCAAAGAGTACATTACTACATAATTCATTTTATAGTCATATTAACTTTGGGAGGTCTGATTTCTGCAGAAGTAATTTATAAAGTAAATTCACATTAATTTTACTATTTAGACGTATACCTCCTTACTATTTAAGTTATTCTTTCTCTCAAAAGTACACGTTTGTTTACACTTCATATTAAACAATTATTAACACAGTTTGTCATCCTTTACTTTGCTTTACTTGTCCAACAACATTTAAACGAGCACATTCCGCAGATTAAGCAATTATTGTACATCTGACTCTTATGGACTTCAGCACAATGTTATGGACCATAGAATACACGTCACTTTCGATTTGCATGATTTTGACACCTACCTTTCAAGTGCTATGCCAACAGGTAATTAATTGCCTCTGAAAAATCCTTTAATCTTGTATATACCACAAGGTACCACCTTCCAAATTTTTGAATTTCAAAGCCATGTTCATCTTTCCCATTGACATATGTTTTGTTGTAAATGTGATTAAATTATCTACAAAATGGTGTATGCCTATCTTTCTTGATGGAATCATTCGTAGCAGGCCTTCCAAGTGGGCCAACCGTAAATAATTTGATCTTCCTACAGCAGATCGGGTATGGTCAATTACCAATAAATAAGTCATCTGAACGTTTTGAACACAACATTTTTGGATAATTTTTAACTTTATTATTTCATTAAAAGTCTAGCAAAATCAATGACAATCTGTCAGCAGAGTTAGGCTATTTATTTTTCATTTCAAACATGCTATCATTGAAAAGATAGTTTGTTTGTTGATGTTTAACAATACCTTCACCACTCCTGGCTATATAATAGAGGCCAGTTTTTCCTTGGATACTAAGTTCATTGAATAGATTGATTGTTTGTTGATGATTATCAAAACTTTCACCACTCTTTGTAATATGAAGGAGGCCACTTTTTCCATGGCTAGTACATTGAATAGATTGATTGTTTGTTTGTTGATGTTAACAATACCTTCACCATACTAGAATGTAATACATTGAATTGATTGATTGTTTTTTTATGTTTAACAATACCTTCACCACTTTTGGCTATATAATGAAGGCCAGTTTTTCTATGGCATGGCATATTGGACACAACTTTAATGTATCAGGGCAATGAAATTTAAAGTAAGCAAAAGTCGTACATAAAAATAGAGAATAAACAACTAATCCTTGATTACTGAAAACTGAGCATGCACCTTAGTAATCAACCTTAACAGCCAAGCACTAAGAAACACATGCAATTTTATGTTTTATATAATCTTATATCTAGTTCAAAAGTTTTTATAATAATTGTAGGTTTAAGTGTAGATGCTTTATGTCAGGCTCCAAGTAATCCAGAGTTGCTTCGTTTTTCTATTACTTGCACTAAACGCATGATACATGATTTAGCTCTGCATCTTGGAATGGAAGAAATGGAATGGTGTGATATGGAAGACAACTACCCAGATAATGCACAGATAGTCAAGTTTTTAACACTTGTATATTTGAAAGAAAATAATTCAGCCAAGTTTGCAGACTTAGAGAAAGGTTTAAGAAAGTTAGAAATAACAACACACAAACTGTGTATGGTAAGCTATTAATACTATTGTTGCCATCATCCCATGTACTTTTTATCAATTCATCTCAATGAGATTTTTCCTGTTTTGTATCCACAATCATTCATATTTGCCTATGGCAATTATGACTTCACATTTTTAGAAGGTTCATCTCATTTCACTTTCATTAATTATTGAAAAAGTAGATTTGTTATATGAGTATCATATATTCAGCTTCCACAAAACCCCTAAAACCCAAACTTCTCCTAAATATATCATACATCCTTCAACAGTAGACAGGTGTGTAAACAATATGTCAGTAGGTCCGAGAACACAATTAATTCGTAGTGCATTTCTTTTAGAACATAAATGAAAATAAAAAAAATCCCACCTGCGCTTTCTCAAAGAAACTTTTACAGTGTGTTGTACTACTTTTGGGACAAATTATATCAAATTTATAGAAAACTTCATCGCCTCTAACTCAAAATATGGACAATTTTATGTTTAGGGCGTCTTGAAATCTTTTGACAGCTTCCGAAGTGCTCATTTTCAACCTTTTTCAGCTGGACCAAATCACTACTTTCCTTTAAAATTCTGGACCCAAATTTTTTTACAGTGTAATTTCATCCCCCTACTTGCAATTTGAGGCATTGAACATGGAAAAATAAATTTGGAAGGGGTATAAAAAATAATGGCAAGTAACCCACTGTCAACACTAGGGACTATATTTGTCAATCAAGGGACGACAATGGTGGTCTCGGACCAGTAGTGATTGTAATTAGCAAAGCAAAAAAAGTGACAATGAAAAGACGAAGGAAAAGTAACGATACTTAACAAATAGATATAAACACACAGTCTACATAACAATTCCCCTTAAACTAAACAATATGAATCCCACAAAAACATGTGCGATCTCAGGTTCTCATGAAAGAAGGGGCGAAAGATACCAAAGTGACAGTCAAACACATAGATAAAAAATAAACTGACAACCCCATGGCTAAAAAAACAAAATCATACAAACAGACAAATAATAGAACACAAGCCACAATATAGAAAACTAAAGACTAAGCAACAAGAACTCCACCAAAACTTGGAACGATCTCAGGTGCTTCAAAAGGACAAACAAATCCTGCTCCGCATGTGGCACCCATCGTAATGCTTATGTTATTATATAGTCTAATTAGGTAGGTCACATTCGTGAAAAGGGAAGGGAATTATAGTTACGACACAGGGAACATATCCGATATCATCTGTGAAACGGTTATTCCATAACCGTCAACCAACTCGTGATGGCGTCATAAAAATTTACGAAAGTATGATTTCAATTTCACCATTTGGAATTCTTTGTTTGATAACTTCCTGGTAAGAAGCAATAGTCCAGTCAATCTAGCATAAATTTGACCCTAACCTGAAAGTAATTTTAAGTTTTAATCTTTAGCATTATACCCCAAATATACACAGAAAAAAGTCCCATAAAATCTAACTTGAGGAAAACTAAAAAAATCACCATTTAAAATTCCTATGGAGATTTGCATTGAAAAGGGAAATAACTCTTGCAAAAAATGCAGAAATATCAATAAAAATTGATACAAAATTATAACTTTACCGCTTCTATTCATCAGAATGTATTGATTCTTGATTTTTTAGCGGTCGTTAGAGTACAACAAACAACTCTAAAGGTGTTTTCGTATATTTTATCAAGCTATAATCTAGATATCCTAATTTATTAGTTGACCATTTATTGAATTTTTCAACATGTCAAGGTAAAGAATCTCAAATTTAATAAAAATAATTAATTGGTTTAAAGTTTCCTAAGATAAGTTAGTTGCTGAAAAAATGTAATATACAGATATAAACAATACCAAATTTTCACATTATTTTTTTCAAAATGGTTACAAAGCTTCAAATTTGCAATTTCTTTAATGAAAAATGTACAAAAAAAATAAAACTACCTATAACACTTCCGTTTTGTACATTTCATGAGCAGAAGATTATAATAATTTAGTCAAATACAAACTTATAACCCCATCAAAGTATCCTACTATACATAAATTTCAAGAAAAACAACCAAAAACTGACCAAAAAAGATTAATTTTTGCAAGAGTTATCTCCCCTCCCAATGTTAATTTCCATAGGAAATTTAAAATGCTGATTTTGAGTTTTCCTCAAGTTAGATTTTATGGGACTTTTTTTCTGTGTATATAAAGGGCATAATACTATAGATTAGAACTAAAACATTTTCTGTTGCAATTAGTTTGAGGTTAAATCTTAGTTTGACTGGACTACAACCCTCTATAAAAAAAAAACATGATAGGAAATACAAGTAAAAGGTAAGCAGGTTCAGGTTTATATGTTTTCCCTTCATATTGATGTTGCTAAGTACTAAATTGAAGATAAGACATTTGAAGAACAATGGCATACAATAACCAAACCAGGAAGCAGTTGATTATTAGCGATAATAGGGGGTTAACATAACAATGAAAGATAATTCATTTTACAATAATTTTGCTGCTTTGGTTATGGAACATAACCTGTTAATTAATTTTTTTCCTAGGGTATCAATTCTTATAGATACAAAGACGGTTCGTGGGATACGACAATTCGAGGATAGCTGTTTCAAAAATATAAAAAAAGATGTATCAAGTACCTATTTTCGTGGATCTTTGTTTAAATGATGATATACAATAGAGAGAAATCACTGTACAAATTTTGAAATGTCAAATCCCGGCTTGGTTAAATTCCCAGCGAAAACAAAGTCAAATAGTTAGGTAAACAAAAACGCTTCTACAGCGATTTATTGAAATGTTATTTGAAAAGCAATTTGTGTCCTAATTATCCTACCTTCTCCTACCTTACCCTACCGTATCCTACCTTATCCTACCGTATCTTACTTTATCCTACCTTATCCTACCGTATCCTACCTTATCCTACCTTATTAAGTTTGTCAATAAATCAAAGTAATCAAAGGTATGATATTTAACAGGCAATGACCGGTTCTTATTTCTATTGGTATTTAATCAGCAAGCAAATTATGACACAGTTATAGACAGTTTGCGTTTGATATATACAATGAATGCGTTTAAGGTGGTACCCAACACTTTAACTAAGGGCTATCCCAGAAAAAAAATGTATGGGGGGGATTGGAAGACACATGGGTGATGGGTATCAAAGCAACTATTAACACTATAATTCTCAATTTCAATTGTCTGGGTGGCGGGTGCTGACAAAAACTGCCTTCTAGCTGATTTTACAGAGTTATCTCCCTGTAGTGTTAGGTACCACCTTAAACAATTAAAAAAAATCACTGATATACTAAGAATTTGATAATTTTTTTATCAAAATATTAATATATTTTTATTTCAAAAACACGTTTTAACAACCATTTTGATTGCATGTCAACCAGATAAAATATCCGACTCATTACAAAATTTTCGGTATTATTGAATTTGTGGTTTGCTGGGACTCAAGAAACCGACGAAAATTTGTATATTATTTTAGTACCATGAATAAAAATGAATCCACATTATGGTATCGTTTGAATCTTGCCAATCTTGTTCAAAGATGGTTTTATTTGTCCTAAGCAAATGGAGAAGGGGAAAAGGATTTGAATTCTTCATTTGAGCATTTTGTGATATGTTGTTAATCTAATCTTTATTTTAATACAAATTTCGATTTATACAACAATTGTCTTTAAAGTATTATGAAAAGTAGGTTCTGCTCGATCAAGTTCAGAAGATAACTAAAAAGTAAAATCACAAAAATCTGAGAAAATTTCAAAACGGAAAGTCCCTAATCAGATGGTAAAACACATCAAACGAAACTAACCCAACAACTGTCATATTCCTGACTTGGTACAATGAAGCATGCACGCACTAATGTTTTGTATCACTTTATTTGCAGGTTAAGAGGAGAAAACGAGTAAAATCTAGTAAGTGTCTTATTTTTCATATAGTATTTCTAAATTCTGCCAAAGAATGCAAACTAACATAACACATATATTAATTAATTAATATAAACCCCTAACAGTTGAAAAGAGATATATAACTTTGTTTGCATGTTTCTTTTTTTAGGTGTTATCTTAATGCCCAGATCGATATTTAACAAACTGCAATTAAGACATTGTGAGTAAACGCATCATAAGTAATCACACCAATATTGTCTCCACGAAAGTATAAAAAACTTAGAGGTGTGTACAGATTCATCTTCAACCTTTGTATCTACCAATTGTATTTGACAAGCATTTAGAATAATGTTTGAGTAGAATGAAAACATATCAACAAATATGATAATGTTATTTGGATACCAATTGCAAACACTTGTGATACACCCATTGGCAAGTAAAACTATTATACTTTAAAATTGCATGTGTATCACTATATATGACTTGATATATTCCCTGACATTGTGAGTATCATATAATGACTGTTAGAGATACTGTTTGATGTTTTTTAATGTTGATAGCTATGCCTAATACTTGATGCCCCCTGCACAAAACGTTGCGGGTGGCATATAAATTTCTGGCGTCCGTCCTTTCATCCGTCTGCATGTATGTTTGTGCATTTTTCTGAATTGTCATGTTAGTGCTCTCGTATGAACAATTCCTGTCTGATTTTTATGAATCATATAGCATAGGTTTGTATCAGTAATTTCCTGTTAAAAGATCAGTGTCGATCCAATGCCCATTTGAAACATTAATTATATAAAAAATTGCATCATGTACACTTCTTGACAGATGAAACTGATATTACGGACTTCATATACAGGAGTGTGCTCTTTATGCAGAAACTGCCCTAACAGATTTATTAGGAAAAAAGATAACAAATTATACTCCGCAAATTTTATGGACGCCATCACCAATTGGTTAATCTTTTACCACGTCTTAGATTGTGATTTACAATTTACGTTGTCTAGTCTGCCTAGTACCAACAAGGATTCTGAGTATGACTGTTTTGCTGAGTGTTAATTTGCATTGCTATACGATGTGTCTCGGTATTTATATATCCAGCATCCATATAACTATTTAGTGTTGATGTTTCTTTCTTCAAGTCTGATATGATATTTTTTTATATCTTATGTTTGCTGTTGGAGATGATGTGGTTCAGTATTATTTATTTATCCCGCTTTTTTTTTTTTGTTACTTTCTTTTACGTCTAGGCCTGAATTGTTATTTTGTGCACATATTTTGTTATTTTATTTCCTTGGTTTGAATTTAGTAATTGTGTTACATTTCACATATGTCTTATTTGTCAGTAAAGTCAAGTAATTCGTGGTTAGTCTTTGGTGTTGTGGGTTTAGGTTGTTTGTTTCCATGTTAATACACTCATCATGGATTCCCGGATTGGAATTTTATATTTACGCCAGACGCACGTTTCGTCTACAAAAGACTCATCAGTGATGCTCCAATCAAAAAATGTTAAAATGACAAATAAAGTATTTGAAGAGCAATGAGGACCAAAAATTCCTAAAAGTTTTGCCAAACACAACTAAGGTAATGTATTCCTGAGGTAGAAAAGCCCTAGCATTTCAAAAATTCAAAGTTTTGTTAAAAGTAAATTTATAATTATGAACATATCAATGATAACTCAAGTCAACACAAAAGTGCTGACTACTGGACCTGTGATACCCTCGGGGAATTAAAACTCCACCAGCAGTGGCATTGACCCAGTGGTTGTAAATAAACTCATCATAGATACCAGGATTGAAATTTTATAAATTTCCTGTTTGGTCTTAAACATGATCAGCTACTTCATTGATATGATTTTCACTTTAGAACCACTATATGCACAGGATTTTTTGGTTTGTTTATAGTCTTGAATTGGAAGAACAAGCAATTTGCAACATGGTTAGAAATACAAATAATAACATCATCACAAACACAATGATATTTTAATATTCTTGTAAAAAAAATGTAATACTTATTTAAGTGTCTATATGATAAAAAAAATCTACAATGTATTTTATTTAAAAATAATTCTTGCAGTAATCAGCTGGTTATAAAATCGTCACAAAAATTAATTCAGTTTTTGTGGTGTTAATCCTTACATGTGACGCGCAGTTTATTTGTTGTTGTGGTGTCCTGGTGCGCTGTAGTAAATTCATGGAGGTGTCTTTCGCTATTCTACGGTTTATATGTTGTAATTTACTATACAAATTTGTATGTATGTGTTTCTCTGTGTTGAGTATTCTTGCCTTTGTTTAATGTACAGTATTCCTGTCTAGTATTGTTAGCATTGCCATATAAGCGACAGGATTAGTTAGCCATATATCGAGGTTCAACCCACAATTTTTTAGTGAAATGTCGTGTACAAAGTCAGGAATATGGCAGTTGATATCATACTGTCCCTTTCTATGTATGTTTGCTTGTGTAGTTGAATGTTTCTGATGTTCCGTGGTTTTTCTCTTATAGTTGATGAGTTTCCTTACAGTTTAGTTTGATACCCGGATATGTTTTTTTTTTTGCTTAATCGAATTATGACTATTGAACAGCGGTGTACTACTTTTGCTTTTATTAAGCGCTTTTATGTTAACAATTCTTGCCAGATTCTAAAGAAGCTCATGTCATAGGTTTATATCAGCAATTTCTTGGGCCAGTTTGAAAATTAGTGCCGATCATTTTTTTTTAGAACAGTAATGCCCCTTGGAAAAAATTTAATGCCAACATTTCATGAAATGCATATCATAGGATTATATCGCCAAGGTCTCTGTCAAATATTAAAATTAGTACTGATAAATTATTTGTAAATTAGTAATGCCCCTACAAAAGAAATTTTATTTCAATATACTCCTTAATATTGTGATGACAAACTGCCAATAATACATTTCTTGATATTGTGCATGTTGCTAGAATAACTCATGAACAGGAGTACACCATGATATACCCCCTAATATTGGGATATGACATTTTACTTCATATTCTCAACAACCAAAAAATCATAATTAAGATTAATTTCCAATAAAAAGAATAATGACATTTCATGTTTTGATACTGACTTCATCAGCTGAAATGTCAGCTCAACCTAGCGAACACGAAATGCATTTAACTTTAGTGGAAGCTAAGATTTTAAACTTCTCCAACTGCTTTTCTGTCCTCATAATATACTTTGAGATGTACCACGTGTATCTATTTGTTATGATGAACCATAATCATGATAATTGCTCATAACACCGTAAAAGCATTCGAAATACTCAGATTTTCTGTCAGATTTTTCTTATATTTCATCAAATTTCTATTTACGTCTATCATTTCAAAATTATTTGTTTGTGATCTTTGATGACTTTGTTATGTCCTCTCTTTAGAAATATTAAATCATTTAAGTAAACTATATACTTTCAATTAAACATCATGATACAGAAGTGTAGGTGATAGATATTTGTATTATTTACTTTGTGTGAAAACAATTTAACAAATCAATCAATAAGTTTCAGTGTTGTGTCGTTGTTCTCCTCTTATATTTAATACGTTTCCTTCGGTTTTAGTTTGTTACCACGATTTTGTTTTTTGTCCATGGATTTATGAGTTTTGAACAGCGGTATACTACTGTTGCCTTTATTTACACCTTTAATATTCAAGCGAGTATGAATTTTTTTATTTGGAAATATTTTGGATATTTTTCTCCTGTAGGTATTCCTGGTGATATCTTAGATTGCATTCCTACAGATGAAATATTAGATAAAGTAGCACCATTGATTGGTAATATGGTCTTTCAGCTAGGAACAGAACTTGGATTGTTAGTCACAGATATAGAGAACATAAAAGTGAAATACAATCGTGATTCGCCAGCCCAGAATAAGGAAGTATTATTTACCTGGAGGAAAGACAGAAGAGTGAAACCTACACTACGGGTTCTTGAAGAAGCTTTGGTAAATATTGGGAGAGGAGCAAACTGTTTAGAGAACATGGTGATTGATGTGGATCCCAATACACTTAAAGTAGTAGAAATTTTTACAGGTAATACTAATACACTTAAAGTAGTAGAAATTGTTACAGGTAATACTAAATGAACGGTCTGAGTAATTAAAAAAAACCCACTACATAATTATTATTAAAATCAGTTATTCATTAGGCCAGGATTTTTTAATTTGTTGGTTTACGGATCCGCCGACCCGATTTTGCCGATTTCCAGAATAAAAATAAAGTTGACTTTTCATGCTTTTTTTATTCCCGCCGACCCTTACAAATTCATTTCCCCTAAAAAATAATTAAAATATTCTTTTTTTATGAAACAAAATGCATTAATCATTAATAGAATTGATAACACTTTCTGTTGTGAAAAAATAAAACTTCTAGTTTACGTTTCTAAAAATAGACAATTCAATCATCACTGACCTTGAAATGTCGTTTGCGGAAATAATTTTGCGGAACGAAATCTGTGTTTAAAACCTATTACACAATAAGTTTGTTTCCCTTATTTGTCTTCAGTCCGTAAGATGCATCATCTCATAGAAATAGACTTGTCCAAATGTTGACAGGTGAAAGTTCAAGACATCAAGTTAAAAGTACTGAATATACACAGATCATTTGAAATTTTCTTGTTTCATAGATAATAAAAAAATATCTTCCATTTGGATAAAAAAACGGGAATGCATGACAACAGATTTACCCGATGTTCTCGTTTTTCCAGTGGACGAGTCTATTACGTTTTTGACATGTGTGTTGAAACTTATTTTCGTAATTGACGTTTTAACATTTTGTTCTTTACCAGTTTTCGTGCTTGAAGATCATTATTCAGCAAGTTTTATAAGAGCTACGCGAATCTGTGTTTTCTTGTTAGTGAAGTGACGATTTAATTTCGTCTTTGTCCGTGCACCCCCCTCCCCCCTCACTCTTTTTACGGGAAATTATAAGACAATGTCATGCTATGTTTATGACAGCTGAGCATTATTATTTCATCGAACTAAAATTTAAGAAATGATGACAAAATAGCATAACAAACATTATTAGAAAAGTGAAATATATATTCATTTTGCATATTTTTATGTCTAGAAAGATTTTTTTTTCTTTTTTTTTCCGACCGACCGACCCGACTTTGTCATGGAGAAAATCCGTAAACCAACAAATTAAAAAACCGTGGCCTTACCATGATTACAGGAAATATGTATATCATAGATTTATAACAGACATATTTAGAATCAGAGCTAAACCACTATTTGTAAAATAGTTTTGCCTAGTATTATACAATGCTCCTGTCGTTATGTTTGTTGAATGAAATTACACACAACCAGAGAAATATATCAAACAACGTTGGTCTATTGTACCTCACCATGTGTTGAAGCAAAAATCTCTTGTTTCACGAATCAATTTGTTGCTACCAGACCGTGGCCACTAATTGCCTAATGCATGCTTAATAACACATGACACATGTCAGCTCCAATAAAACTTGCTGCAGGTAAAAGCAGAATAACAAAAATACCGAACTCAATGAAAAATACGAAACAGAAAGATTTATTGGAAAGGGTAATGTGTTATCATCCTTTTATTCCATACTGATAATGTTACATGATGATTCTTTTCGAATTTATTGACATCAATATATTTTAAATTCATTACTAAATGTTCAAAATGGTTTAAATCAAGTATTGTTCCTTTGGAATATTAAGATGACCAATGGAGTAAAATACATGTTCATTATAACTATTCATTGCAATACACAAATAGTGGTTAAAAGGTACACTGTCAATTATGCAATGTCTACTTTATATAAATATACATCTTACTTTAAATTTTGAATGTGATATTTATTTAATTCTTGTGTTCATTTCATTGCACTTTTCTTTCAAAAGAATGATAAGTTTTCGGGCAATCACATTTTATATACAACAGCAATGTAAGATAATTTTAAGCATTGTTTTTTTGATGATTCATTAGACTTTTTTTCCCGATCTGTTCATTTACAGACAGAATCAGAGAAAACGAAAACAGAATCATACAGGACATACAAACAAGCCAGATTTTAGACCATATGATGACTAATTTGGTGATATCAGTAGATGACAGACGCCGTATTGAACAACATGCCGGACAAGATGATCAGAACAAAGCGTTGCTTGATATTGTGATTAAAAGGAGAGAACCTACGTTTGGTGTATTTGTTGACGGATTAGATGCCTATGGATTTAAAGACCTTGCGAATGATTTGAAATGTGATTCTCAAGAAATTAGCACAAGTGCAGCATTAGTACCTGCAGAGACTGAAGGTATAATATTGAAAATTACTGCATACATAGGCCAAGTAGGGTTACTGCATTGGTGAGAAATAAATGTTCCGAATTAAGAACTTACATTGAGGTATATTATACAAATATAGCCTTTGTATGAGGTTGATACAAAGATATATTGATCTGAAAGAAGTATTTTGACTGAGGACGAAGTCCAAATTCGATGTACTTTTTGGGTCGATATATCCTGTATTGACCTCCTGCAAAGGCTATATTTGTTATATTATTAATTTCCGAACATATTTGTCACCTATCAAAATCCTCATTTGATTTTGTTGGAATTTTATGGATATCATATTGTCTCCTTGACGATAACACTGAATATAAGCTGTTATTTCAATTGCTTTATTTTGTTTGTTTGTCATCTTTTGTATTTGACAATTTTTTTCGTCAAATAATCGATCGCAGATATCATTTGATTCAAAACGTTTAAGATCGTTTTTAAACAATATCCTGAAATTCATTACATGACGTCACACAGTATATCGGTTTTTAGATATTCTAAAAATAACCATGCAATATGTTTTTTGTTGTGCAATATGCTTTTTGCTATCTGCCGTTTTCTCTCTACCTTCGAACATATAGTTTAACATGTGACTATCCGTAAATGAATCAAATTTGTTAAAATATACGAATTTATAGTATTAAGTCATAACACTTGAGAACTAACGGGACTGGACTGGACACCATTTTCACCATCTTTGAAGGTGTTGATTGCACATGGTCGTCAGAACAATTGCCAGCATCAACATCAGTGTAATCCCAAGCCCAATATTAAAAGTCTGTTTTACTGCACATTGTGAAACAAAATTAAACAGACGATACACATGAATATGTTTTAACGAATTTCTGATCAAAGAGAAGCCAAGCTAGATTTATTTTTGAAAAATTTATGTGTTAACACGAAATTTAGAAAACAATTAGGCTATGAAAATATTTTATGAGACCCAGGTTACTGTTGTTATAGAGTAACATTTTGAACTGAAGTTTTCGACATTGATTTCAATTGCACACTAATTGTTTTTATTAAGATTAATTAGTATCTATCAACCTTCCACACGTTGTTTTCTTAGCGATCAAGTAAAGTGCCACCATTTCAACCATATTTGTTTTCAACAGCACTAATTGACTACTTCTGAATATTTGTTAACAATGAAGAAAGTAATTAACTTTCAAAAGAACTTTGATGATTATGTTAAAATAAAGAAGAATTAAACTCTCCTAGTTTAAATCGGCATTACCATTATTAGTTCATTCCCATATAAAACATGTCTTTCTTGTAATTATATTCAATTCGTAATAATAATTAAATATTGATATGATTTTAAATTTTTTTGTTCATTTAATTATATTTTTTAAATTTTAAAACGACTTATTTAAACGGTATAAACATGCTGTCATGTTCGTTGAAATCAATTGTTTACATGTATCGAAGGCTTATTAACCACGTGGCACGATAAGCTATCAATCAAAACAAAACAAAATAATACTCTATAGGGACAATAAAATCTCAACAGACCGATCAGTTTCCACTCCCGTTAGTATAATAGTACAAGTATTCACCAAGACTGATTTTTATTAGCTCACCTGGCCCGAAGGGCCGAGTGAGCTTATGCCATCACTTTGCGTCCGTCTGTCGTCTGTCGTCTGTCGTCGTAAACTATTTCAAGAATCTTCTCCTCTGAAACTACTAGGCCAAATACTTCCAAACTTTAATTGAATGTTTCTTAGGGTATCTAGTTTATAAATTGTATCCGAAGTTTTGATCTATCAACAAACATGGTCGCCATTGCTAAAAATAGAATAAAGGGGTCAAATGCAGTTTTTGGCTTATATCTGAAAAACGAAAGCATTTAGAGCAAATCTGACATGGGGTTTAAATGTTCATTAGGTGGAGATCTATCAGCCCTGAAATTTTCAGATGAATCAAACAACCCATTGTTGGGTTGCTGCCACTTAATTGGTAATTTTAAGGAAATTTTGCAGTTTTTGGTCATTATCTTGAATATTATTATAGATAAAGATAAACTGTAAACAGCAAAAATGATCAGCAAAGTAAGATCTACAAATAAGTTAATATAACCAAAATTGTCAATTGACCCCTTAAGGGGTTATTGTCCTTTAATGACAATTTTTCACAATTTGTTCATCATATTTGCTAACTTTAAAAAATTTTCTCCTCTAAAACTACTCCACCAAATTCAACCAAACTTCAACTGAATGATCAGTAGGGTGTATAAAATAAAGTTTGTGTTTTATTTTCTATTTCGTCAAAAAACATGGCCGTCATGGCTAAAAATAGAACATAGAATAAAATGCAGTTTTTGGCTTATATCTCAAAAACTCCAGCATTTAGAGCAAATAAGACAAGAAGTTAAAGTATTTATTAGGTCAAGGTCTACCTGTCCTGAAATTTTCAGCCGAATTGGGTAACTGGTTTTTCAGGTATAATGCCCCTGAATTGATGATTTTAAAGAAATTTTGCAGTTTTTGGTTATTACCTTGACTATTATTATAGATACAGATAAACTGTTTATAGCAAAAATGTTAAGCAAAGTAAGATCTACAAATAAGTCAATTTGACCAAAATTGTCAATTGACCCCTTAAGGAGTAATTGCCCTTTAAAGTTGTTTTTTTTACAATTTGTTCATCATGTTGACTTACTTTAAAAAATCTTCTCCTTTGAAACTGCTGTATCAATTTCAGCCAAACTTAGGCTAAATGAGTTTCAGAGTATCTAGTATAAATTTTATATTTTATTTCCCTGTATGTCAAGAAACATAGCTCCTATGGCTAAAATAGAACAGGAGAATTTTTTTTTTTTTTTTGCTTTTGAAGAAAATAGGACGATTCAAAGAACATTTAAATAAATTGAAAAGCCAAAATAATCATTGATGAGATATTTCACCAAAAAAATTAAGGTGAGCGAATCACGCTCTTGAGAGCCTCTTGTTTATATTTTAGTCACTTTTGAGAAACAAAACTTTTTATATTTTGTAGGCTTATCAGACTGGAATATTCCATTGTATAAAGTTCGACTACAGAAGAATTACCTCAAGGTTATCACTGGTATTCAGCATGGGAGCATAGTAGATCATCTAATATCAAAAGATGTGATCTCAGTTGATGATGGGGAAAAGATAGAATCTGGTAAAACCACGCAGGAAAAGAACAGGACGTTAATAACATTACTGTTACGTAAACATGAGCAGGGATATATCGAGTTTCTCAAAGGTCTACGAAAAGACTCTGTGTATGCAGATCTTGCAGATGAAATAGAATACACATCAGTAACAACTAGAGATATGTCAACTCTTCATACATGTTATAAATAGAAAAATTCATGACAAAAATATTGTACACAACAAGTTAAAGACAGCTGTAAACAATCAACCGGATATTGCCAATCCAGTGTTTAATGAGTTTATCACTTAAATGTTCAATGTGAATGAATCAGAATATACTAGTGATAACAATCTGTTATATTAAGCACATGTTCTGTGTGAATGTCATGGGAAGAAAAAGTTAACATACATTGTATGTAGAAATCTACCTTTTCAATCCCAAATAGATGTGATCATTTTGAAAGAGTCATGCCATGTATATATAGTCAGTGTATTTAGATATAAATATTGGAAATAAAAATAATTGCAATAGTTATTTTTAAGGTCACCTTCAACTAGGGGTACACACCTTAGTGCTTTTGATAATTTTAGACTTTTGTTATAACACGCAATTCAAAGAAATAAAAGTTCATGACAACAGAGAATTGTTGACTATCGAGCTGGTGTTAGCCCGTTAACGAAACATCCAGCCTAAGTAGTATAAACATGGTGATTGTATAAACTCGTTCACAAATACCAAGTTTATTTTTTGTTATGCCATAAGTGAGTAAATTTGCTGCGTTTAGTAATCTATTTACTTTGAAATAATATGCTTTTGTTTTATTTGATAAAACCATTTACTAGATGACAGGATGAGATCAACCTGTGCTTTTACATTTAAAAGCACAATGCTAGATTGAAATTGTTTGCAAAAGATTGCTAATATCACTCCTCTTCCTGTGTATATACATATCCATCTATATATGTTCTCTCTCTGTAAGGGAACTATCATAACTTGATACAATATACTATTTGTACTTTTTGATAAATTTTGAATAACCTTCATTGCTGCAATTTGATTTTTACTGATTTAAGTTCATTTAAAACATTGCATTGTAATCTTAAACCTTGTCAATGTTAATTTAATAGTCAATTGAGGTCTAAATGTTAAGTCTAATGAATTATAAAGTATGTTATAATAAAAAAAAACTAATTCGGAGACAGGATGTTGTCCTTCATGGTTTCTTATTTTTTTACAGTAGCTTGTTGTACATGGTTAGTTATCAAACAGCTGCATTAAAATGTACATTTGTAAACTACAATGTCTTATCATTAATATAGTTGTGAACAAAAATGCAACGATATTTACTTATTATGTAATGATAGTCATTACTACATAACATGGTTTTCAACAACTAATGTTTTTAACATAATACATCTGTCAAATGTACTTATCTTTCATCCATCAGAAAACAGGTGTGTAAATACAAACAGATCAGTGATAATTGTTTTATTATGCCCTACCTACGATAGTAGAGGGGCATTATGTTTTCTGGTCTGTGCCTCCGTTCGTTCGTTAGTCCGTTTGTTCGTTCATCAGTTCGTTCGTCCCGCTTCAGGTTAAAGTTTTTGGTCAAGGTAGTTTTTGATGAAGTTGAAGTCCAATCAACTTGAAACTTATTACACATGTTCCCCATGATATGGTCTTTCTAATTTAATGCCAAATTATAGTTTTGACCCCAATTTCATGGTCCACTGAACATAGAAAATGATAGTGCGAAGTTCAGGGAAAATTTTTGGTCAAGGTAGCTTTTGATGAAGTTGAAGTCCAATCAACTTGAAAATTATTACACATGTTCCCCGTGATATGATCTTTCTAATTTTAATGCCAAATTATAGTTTTGACCCCAATTTCATGGTCCACTGAACATAGAAAATGATAGTGCGAAGTTCAGGTTAAAGTTTTTGGTCAAGGTAGTGTTTGATGAAGTTGAAGTCCAATCAACTTGAAACTTATTACACATGTTCCCCATGATATGATCTTTCTAATTTTAATGCCAAATTATAGTTTTGACCCCAATTTCATGGTCCACTGAACATAGAAAATGATAGTGCGAAGTTCAGGTTAAAGTTTTTGGTCAAGGTAGTGTTTGATGAAGTTGAAGTCCAATCAACTTGAAACTTATTACACATGTTCCCCATGATATGATCTTTCTAATTTTAATGCCAAATTATAGTTTTGACCCCAATTTCATGGTCCACTGAACATAGAAAATGATAGTGCGAAGTTCAGGGAAAATTTTTGGTCAAGGTAGCTTTTGATGAAGTTGAAGTCCAATCAACTTGAAAATTATTACACATGTTCCCCATGATATGATCTTTCTAATTTTAATGCCAAATTATAGTTTTGACCCCAATTTCATGGTCCACTGAACATAGAAAATGATAGTGCGAAGTTCAGGTTAAAGTTTTTGGTCAAGGTAGTGTTTGATGAAGTTGAAGTCCAATCAACTTGAAACTTATTACACATGTTCCCCATGATATGATCTTTCTAATTTTAATGCCAAATTATAGTTTTGACCCCAATTTCATGGTCCACTGAACATAGAAAATGATAGTGCAAAATTTCAGGTTAAAGTTTTTAGTCAAGGTAGTGTTTGATGAAGTTGAAGTCCAATCAACTTGAAACTTATTACACATGTTCCCCATGATATGATCTTTCTAATTTTAATGCCAAATTATAGTTTTGACCCCAATTTCATGGTCCACTGAACATAGAAAATGATAGTGCAAAATTTCAGGTTAAAGTTTTTAGTCAAGGTAGTGTTTGATGAAGTTGAAGTTCAATCAACTTGAAACTTATTACACATGTTCCCCATGATATGATCTTTCTAATTTTAATGCCAAATTATAGTTTTGACCCCAATTTCATGGTCCACTGAACATAGAAAATGATAGTGCGAAGTTCAGGTTAAAGTTTTTGGTCAAGGTAGTTTTTGATGAAGTTGAAGTCACATCAACTTGAAACTTATTACACATGTTCCCCATGATATGATCTTTCTAATTTTAATGCCAAATTATAGTTTTGACCCCAATTTCATGGTCCACTGAACATAGAAAATGATAGTGCGAAGTTCAGGTTAAAGTTTTTGGTCAAGGTAGTTTTTGATGAAGTTGAAGTCACATCAACTTGAAACTTATTACACATGTTCCCCATGATATGATCTTTCTAATTTTAATGCCAAATTATAGTTTTGACCCCAATTTCATGGTCCACTGAACATAGAAAATGATAGTGCAAAAGTTCAGGTTAAAGTTTTTAGTCAAGGTAGTGTTTGATGAAGTTGAAGTCCAATCAACTTGAAACTTATTACACATGTTCCCCATGATATGATCTTCCTAATTTTAATGCCAAATTATAGTTTTGACCCCAATTTCATGGTCCACTGAACATAGAAAATGATAGTGCAAAAGTTCAGGTTTAAGTTTTTGGTCAAGGTAGTTTTTGATGAAGTTGAAGTCCAATCAACTTGAAACTTATTACACATGTTCCCCATGATATGGTCTTTCTAATTTAATGCCAAATTATAGTTTTGATCCCAATTTCATGGACCACTGAACATAGAAAATGATAGTGCAAAAGTTCAGGTTTAAGTTTTTGGTCAAGGTAGTTTTTGATGAAGTTGAAGTCCAATCAACTTGAAACTTATTACACATGTTCCCCATGATATGATCTTCCTAATTTTAATGCCAAATTATAGTTTTGACCCCAATTTCATGGTCCACTGAACATAGAAAATTATAGTGCCAAGTTAAGGTTTAAGTTTTTGGTCAAGGTAGTTTTGATGAAGTTAAAGTCACATCAACTTGAAACTTAGTACACATGTTCCCTATGATATGATCTTCCTACTTTTTATTCCACATCAAAGTTTTGACCCCAATTTCACGGTCCACTGAACATGGAAAATTATAGTGCGAGTGGGGCATCCGTGTACTATGGACACATTCTTGTTATATTATGTTTTCAAATATTTGAAAGTGTTGCAGAACAAATCAAACGTCATAAAACATTAAATTTTGTAGACCCCTATCCAAACAAATATTGGGCCTCTACCCTCTTCAACATCAAACATATCTACATAAGGTGTTTTGCCTAAATGTTTTAAAATGTGTGCTTGTGGCCTTTTGATACTTTTAATCGAATTTCACTGACGCTTTCTATATCCGAAACACACATTGATGTACATAATGATTAACCTGGAATTTTTTATAAGACGTTTTCTGTTTTGCACGTCTGGCTTAGGTAAAAAGAAGTCAAGTTTGTAAGTATAAATGGAATTATTTAAAACAAAACTTTTCATTTTATCACCAATATCAATAATGTGTATAGTTATTTCTTCGACGCATTCGTAAGTTCATGTATAAAATAAGCTATTTTTATTGATGCTACATAAACATTTGAATGTTCATATATTCTATGATCTTGTCAGAAAAGGTTTGGCAATATTTAAAAGAATTTCATAATATTAAATTCATGCGTTATATATTTCTTCTTGTCTTTAATCATCTCAAACGTGTAAATGAAAGTCTTTAACCAGATTAAGTGACTTTATCATGTTTATCATGTGTATACATATCTTGAAAAATTAAGATTTACATTGTATTTTTGATGTGCTTATTTTAGCACTTTGTGTTTAAGTAGTATCTTATACTTGTATATATAAATTTATCTGTATGTATAAACTGTTGATGAATCTTTATTCAAAAACATAGAAAAGAAATGTTCTTGTTTTTATTCAATTGGTCAATAAAAAAAAGAAATCGACACGGTCTACCTAATAGACCAACCTATCACAAAAGCGGCGTATTCTACATGCAAACTAAAAGTGAAATGTAAAATATCAAAAAAATACCGAACTCAAAAAAAATTTGAATCGGAAAGTTCCTTATCAATTGACAACATCAAAAGCTCAAGCACATCAAACGAATGGAAAACAACTGTCATATTGACTTACTTGGAACATACATTTCCTTGTGTAGACAATGGTGGATTAAATCCCCCTTTATAGCTAGCTAAACATTTTACCTTTATGACAGTCAAATATAATTCAATTATATTGACAACAATGTGTGTATCTATGATGAGTTTATTGATAGTCTTATTCACCTTAAAAACGAAGATGTCAATAACAAATAATATCAAGTAATACATAGGTGAATATACCAAAAGCATATTCAGACTCATTAGGTCGGAGATGTCTGTTGTTTTGTCATCTTTTTTGGCAATGACTTTGTCAGCATGTCTGCTTATAATTCTATAGATTGAACGTCATCTAGATATCTTTTTAAATAGCAAATAAACTCATCATAGATACCAGGACTAAATTTAGTATATACGCCAGACGAGCGTTTCGTCTACAAAAGACTCATCAGTGACGCTCGAATCATAAAAAGTTAAAAAAAAGGCCAAATAAATTACGAAGTTAAAGAGCATTGAGAACCAAAATTCCTAAAAGTTTTGCCAAATACAGCTAAGGTGATCTATGCCTGAGGTAGAAAAGCCTTAGTTATTCAAAAAATTTAAGTTGTAAACAGTAAATTTATAAATATAACCATATCAATGACAATTCATATCAGCACAAAAAAAGTGCTGACTACTGGCTTGTGATACCCTCTGTGAAATAAATCTCCACCAGCAGTGGCATCTACCCAGTGGTTGTAAATAAACTCATCATAGATACCAGGACTAAATTTAGTATATACGCCAGACGCGCGTTTCGTCTACACAAGACTCATCAGTGACGCTCGAATCCAAAAAAGTTAACAAGTGCTGACTACTGGGCTTGTGATACTAGCACAAGATATTTTCAACAGCCTCTAACACACAACATAGAAAACTTGATTGATCAGCACAAATCCTACTTCAGAAGGTGAGAAGCGTTATCTTTTGTTAAATATCTCTCTTTTGTAAAGTTTTTTTTTTTTTTTTTTTTAAGTTTATTAAAATGTGCTTGAAACGGGATAATTAAGCCAGTACATACTGACAAAAATGTCCAATATGGAATACATTTAGTGAGTAACTCGCATATATCTTACATTTTGTTAGTATTTCTGAAAATGTTGGCTTTATTGGGCATCCACCTCTTTTAAAATTCCTTGATCCTCACCTGACCCTCATGAATGCTTGCATCTCATTGATATCAATGAATTCGAAGATAGGCAAAGTGTGTCGAAAATATCTTGTGCTTGCTATTTACAAAGATATCTAGATGACATTCAATCTATAGAATCACAATGCGTTGCAATATATTGAATGAGTGTTTACAAACATGCATACTCACGTACATTGCTCTTAGTAAAATAGGTGTTTTTCTGTCAAAATGATTGTATCGACAGAGTACAATGTAATCAGAACGAATCACAAAAATCTATACAGTTTATTCCTTGTATGTAAATCTTCACGATTTAAAGTGGTCCGTGTATCAATTTTCCAGCTTAATCGCCGACACTTTTATGTTGTGAATGTTTCCCTTATGCATTGTCATGTGTCTCTAACGTGACAAGCTACTACATGTTTTGGGGGTTTTCGTCATTGCCGGGGCGTACGATGACGTCAACGGTCTCTGGTGGAAATTTGGGGTTTTTTTTCACAAAAGGAGTAGGTTCAGTATGGGCCGATTTTGGTCTCAAATTTCAGGGTCATCAAACGAAAGATTTTGGACACTTTTTAAACACTTAAGTGTCTATTTCAGTTGATTCAATTAGTTTATTTGAAAGATTGAAACTGGTTTGGTCATTAAAAACGCTCCGATTCAAGCTGCGATATGAACAATCTATCAAATATGCCAAAAAAATTATTTTTCAGATGTTTTTGTCAAAAATGAAAGTGACCACATCCGTGTTCATCCTCCACCTTTATATATGTTATGGATTATCAACAAATACAAATTACACTTCAATATTTAGAATGAACACGAGTGCGGCCACTTTCATTTAATTAAGACGGAAAACGTCTCAAATTTGACTAAAATATTTAAGTTGGGAAGATTGCAGTAGTTTAGCATACTTAATGATGCTAATATCCGATATATGTGAATTGTATTGTCAAAAACAGCCCATATGTATGTCGCAGAAGCATTCTACTTTCAAATTAATACCTAAAAGTTTACATTTTCACAATTTTTTAAAACTGCTATATATAGGGCCAAAAAGGGGTCTAATAGACCTATTCCTTTGCAATCGTTCATCCGTTTATAAAAATGGTTCACACAATCTGAATATCTGACACATATGACAGCAATGATACCACCCTTATGTTTTCTTTCAAAACACATGAATACTTAAAACTAAAACCACAAAAAATGTGTTACAAATGTGATTGTGAAATCCTAATCTGAATACATCTTTCACATAAGAAGTTGAAGTGCAAATATAATGTATGGACACTTTTCGAGTTTCTATATGAATTTGTCAGTCTCGAAAATGTATTTTGTCTAATTTTAACCATCTACTGAGGTCGATATTTTTAACTGTTATAACTGCAAACTTTTTCGATGTAAAAATCACAAAAGTATTAATCATGGTAATGATAACATTATAAACTGTATAATTTTTTTTAAATTCTTTTCTAAAGCCTTGCAAATGATATCAACAAACGTACACTAATAGGCCTGTACGAGCCTGGTCGCTCATCTGGAATTGTGTGTGTTAATATTGCTTAAATGAATATTTTGCTGTTTAAGATATATTAATGCCTTATAAAGAATCACATCATGTATCACAGTTTTGTATATGATTATAGATATCAAAGGTACCAGCTGTTTAAGATATATTAATGCCTTATAAAGAATCCCATCATGTATCACAGTTTTGTATATGATTGTAGATATCAAAGGTACCAGCTGTTTAAGATATATTAATGCCTTATAAAGAATCCTATTATGTATCACAGTTTTGTTTATGATTGTAGATATCAAAGGTACCAGCTGTTTGAGATATATAAATGCCTTATAAAGAATCCCATCATGTTTCACAGTTTTGTATATGATTGTAGATATCAAAGGTACCAGCTGTTTAAGATATATTAATGCCTTATAAAGAATCCCATCATGTATCAGTTTTGTATATGATTGTAGATATCAAAGGTACCAGCTGTTTAAGATATATTAATGCGTTACAAAGAATCCCATTATGTATCACAGTTTTGTTTATGAATCGGATGTAACATTGTACCTGTCAAGGCATTAACTTCAATATCATTTGACAATTTCTGTCAATATACTAATTTCTAGCTTTTATTTTGCTGAACTTTTATTTTCTGTTTTAAGTTTTCCCCGATCGTTCATAATTTGTTCAAACAACTATTTGAATGATTGTCTTTCAAGACCAATTACTTCTAGAAGGGATCACTTGACGATTGACCAGCATGTTGCATTATTTGTAGCTCTTTTTTTTATGTAAAAGGTGTCTTTCTTTCTATCACTGTTTCTACAACAATCGAAACTGTTTAATCCAAATAGACTTTCAAGGGCAATAATTCCAAATTGGGTTGGCCGATTCGGCTGAAAATGTCCTCATTAAAAAAGTGTATGACTAGCATTGCTGCCAAGCAAGTAATGACACTAACACACATGTCTCTTTGGGGAAGGTGAGCAACAAAAACTTACTAATCCAGTCAAACACATCGAATACAGTTTCGTGCACCTTTTAAAGAAAGAAAATCGCCAGTGTTTACAATTATCTGTTTTATCATAACAATTTTCAATACCAGATAAATATTTAAGTTATGTTATGTACCTAATTTTAGAAATATTACAACATTATCTATTTTAATACCCCCCCCCCCCCCCCCCCAATAAAATAAAACAACAACTCTGCCCTTACGTAATAAGTATATTTTATCTTCACATTAATTATTATTTCATGCTTTTTAAACTAAAATTGAACAAATATGAATTTATATGTATATTTGCAAATGAGATGAATCGGTTATTTTATCTTCCAGACTTACATGATTTTTCACATTCCTTTTTTTCTGAACGATACAATACATAATTAATCACGTGATATCAATTGACATAAATTTAAAGACAAAACAAAACTATAGCTGGAAAAACTAACTTTTCAAAATGAAACGGAAGATGGCTTGGGGAAAATGTTCATAAGTTCTTTGTATTGACCGGTGAATACACTACCAAGAATGCACCGTACCTTCTTTTGTATGTACATTTCTACCCTTCTACATATCAGTACTGTTCGGAAAGACTGCAAACTTGTAATGTTATACTTTCTATTAATTCAGTAGTGTTTATTATTATACACAAATGCTACAATTACAAATTCTATTAATTCAGTACTTTTGCAGTACTGGTTTTGTCAGTACTTTTGTCACTAGTTTTGTTTTGTGTTAGTAATGTTATTGTACTGATTTTTCATTCAATGTTTAAGTAAATACTGACTTTGCGGTATAACCTTTGCTCATCGTTGAAGGCCGTACGTTGACCTACAGTTGTTAAATTTTGTGTTGTTTTGGTCTCTTGTGGAGATTTGTCTGATTGGCAATCAATCACACCACATCTTCTTTTTATAGGTAAGCACAGTATAGTACGTATTGTGACATGTTGATGCCTCTTTTTTTAATTTATTTTTATTTTTTAAATCTTGTGTAGACATCTCTGATTCAGTGTTGGCAAATATGATTAGAGAAATGTTGACAGATGTGTATCTGAGTACAAGTGGTATCAAAATATCATTATGTGACAATATCGTTGTTAATCTTGTTTAGCTGGTTACTTACTGTAATGATCGTTAGTCTCTTCGACTACTAGTATATCACACTGCTGAGAAGAACTTTTTAGGGACATGCAAATTACTGAGGAAAAGAATCAAGTTTTATTTCGTCTATCGAAAAACTTTTGAGGTGAGGGGGAAACAACAGAAATGAAGTAAGATAAGCAGAATATTGGATTTTGTAAATGGAATTATTTACCTTTTAGAAGCACTTGAATGCACTTCGGGTTTTAGTAGAGTTCGTGTTTGTATGTTTTTTTAACTGTTGTTGCAAATGCCCTTGGTTTAAGGGGTCTGTGTTTACATCTTTATTTTATTTGTGACTGTCTTTCTGTGTATAACAAAATACGAACTCGACACTAGATTTTGGTATGAGGCTGACAGTTTACAATATCAATATGTGAATAAAAGTAGACAATTTATACATATATCTGACAAGATAGAATCTTCAATACTGTTATTTTTTTGTGTTTTGCTTTTTCATAAAACATGTTCCCATTTGTAATTCTTTTATATGCAAATATATTAATATGTTAGGCAAATGTCATTTCATTAAACAAGAATGTTTGACAGTTATGGTCAACTAAACCACCAATAAAATTTTGACACATTATTTTGACGTACCTAATATCACTACCAACTTGACTTGTATAGTGGTAGTACAGATATAAAGAACATATTTAATGTTAGTCAGTCACATCTGCAAATATATTTACAGCAACTGAAATCATTAAATCACTTCGATATCGATAATAATATTTTATGAGCAGACGTCGTACAAAGAAATAACAATGATTCTGCTTGCTAATTTCAGTTTAAATTTCAAAAAAATATGAAGTTACCTTGATGCTTAAACCTTTGTTGACGAAAATATTCGTTTTTCTTTTAATTTGTCATGTTTGAGACATAAATTCATGAAAAATAACAAGAGTTAACACGCTGAAATGTCTTGTCTTCTTAAGTAACCATTGACATTATGTTGATAGTCCTGAATATAACGTTTTACTACAACTATCACACCAATTTAACATGATACACGAACATGAGGTCGAGGTCAGATAACCCAGCTGGAAATACATACAATCATGCGATACACCAACTATACTCTAAATATAGTTGACCTATTGCACATCGAAGAAACAAACTCAGCCAAGATAACTTAATATTGATCAATGAACCATGAAAATGAGGCAAAGGTCAAATAAAACCCACCAGACAGACATGTACATCTTCAAATCATTACATATTTAATCTATTGTTGACCATTTGCATATAGTATCTAAGAGACATACTCAACCTAGAAACCATAAAATTGACCAATGAATCATGACAATAAGGTCATAGTCAGATTATAATTTCAAGACAGAAGTTACACACTACAGTCATTCCATATACCAAATATAGTTGATCTTTTGAAAAAAGAAAAACAGACAAATAAAACCAGACTGACCTGTACATTATGAAATATTTTCAAACACCAATATAGTTGAACTATTGCATACATTTATAAAACAAAAGACCAACATACACAAATGTAAATTTGAACACTAAAGCATAAAAATGAGATCAATGTTAGATGACACCTGCCAGATGGACATGTACATCTTACAATCACTACATACACCACATATATTAGACCTTTGCATAAGTATTAAAAAAAGACCAAAACACTAAAATTGTAACTATAACAACCTAACCATGAACATGAGGTCAAGGTTAGATGACACCTGTCGGTTGGACATGCACAGCTTACAATCATTCCATACACCAAAAATAGGGACATGTTGCTTATATTATCTAGAATATGGACTGTTCTAGGTAAGGTACAGGGTTGGGATCCCACTTACATGTTTAACCCCGCCACAGTCTGTATATGTCCCAAGTCAGGAGGTGGTGTGCATCTTCAAGAAAAAGTGAGTATAGTCGACTACACATAATGATGACCATAATTGTATGACAGTTTGCTACCAACACGTCTCGTAAGGTAGTTTCCTGATCTGTGTTTCTTTATATCCATCAAAAATCATGAAACATCTATGACTGTGGATTCATTTATTTTCGTTAGAACCAATTCTCATGGATTAAAAACAAATTATATTATTATAGATATTTAATTTCGTGGTTGTACAAAAGTGTTCATACAAACCTTGAAATTAGTCATGGTTGAACGTATTAATTCGTGGTTTGCTTGTAGCCTCAAAATCAATGAAAATTGGTATCCACGGAATAAAAATGAATCTACAGTATACCAACTTGCTACGACTATCACTGTGTCTTCGTGTCCTTGGTGATGGCGGCAGGGTCATAACAACACATAACAATGGCGCCATCATTATTGCACTGGATGAAGATACATTGAAATAGACAATATGTAGTTCTTGATGTTGTGTTGCTGACTTATTGCGACATCTTCTTATATTCCTGTTTTAATATATTTCTGACAAATTAATAAAAAATGATTTCAAAATCATTAATTTCTTCCCATACATAAAATCTAAAAACACTTTTTTCCCTCCATTTAAAAAAATGCATCTCAAAATGAACCTTTTTACTTATACATATTGTCAAGTCTCTTTAGAATGTTATAAAATGTTGTAATTAACTTTTTAACTTTTAACATGTTTAATTATATCCATACACATGATACATAATACATTATACTTGCCTCAAACTATTTCAAAGTGCTATGATATTTCAACAAATATATATGAGCTGAAATGTTGCCCATTTAATTTTGTCAACATAGTCAAGTAATAATTCTACTTCGAGGCATTTCACCATGGCAATTGAATGTAAGTAAGGCAATCAAACAGAACTAACTTCCATGAAGATAATGAACTAACTTTGATAGATCCAAAACACACCAATAAATGGCGTTATCCATGAAGATAATGCACTAACTTTGATAGATTTAAAACACACCAAAACATTGTTCAATCCATGAAGATAATGAACTAACTTTGATAGATTCTTAACACACTAATAAATGGCTCCATCCATGAAGATATTGTACTAACTTTGATATATCAAAAACACACCAATAAGTGACTTAATCCATAAAGATAATATACTAACTTTGATAGATTCTAAACACACTAATAAATGGCTTAATCCATGAAGATATTGTACTAACTTTGATATATCAAAAACACACCAAAAAATGACTTAATCCATAAAGATAATGTACTAACTTTGATAGATTCTAAACACACTAATAAATGGCTTAATCCATGAAGATAATGTACTAACTTTGATATATCAAAAACACACCAATACATTGTTCAATCCATGAAGATAATGAACTAACTTTGATAAATTAACACACCAATACATGGCTTGATCCATGAAGATAATGTACTCACTGCGATAGATTCTAAACACACGAATAAATGGCTTGATCCATGAAGATAATATACTCACTGCGATAGATTAACACAAAAAATACATTGTTCAATCCATGAAGATAATAAACTAACTTTGATAGATTAACACAAAAAATACATTGTTCAATCCATGAAGATAATAAACTAACTTTGATAGATTAACACAAAAAATACATTGTTCAATCCATGAAGATAATAAACTAACTTTGGCAAAACACACCAATAAATTGAGTAATCCATGAAGATAATAAACTAACTTTGATAGATTAACACACATACATTGTTCAATCCATGAAGATAATAAACTAACTTTGATAGATTAACACACCAGTACATCATGTACATTGTTCAATCCATGAAGATAATAAACTAACTTTGATAGATTTAAAACACACCAATACATTGTTCAATCCATGAAGATAATGAACTAACTTTGATAGATTCAAAACACACCAATACATTGTTCAATCCATGAAGATAATAAACTAACTTTGATAGATTTAAAACACACCAATACATTGTTCAATCCATGACGATAATAAACTAACTTTGATAGATTCAAAACACACCAATACATGGCTTGATCCATGAAGATAATGAACTCACTGCGATAGATTCTAAAAAAAACAATACATTGCTTTGCAGATTTTCTTAACCATTCAAATAGAAAAAAAATATCGTCGGTCCGACATTTAAAAAGCACCCTCCCATTTTTAATATAATAACTTCAATAAGTTTTGAATTCGGGAAGAACAATATATACTAAATCAATTTAAATAATTTCCACGGTCTCTGAAACCATCAATACGTAAAATTTGCTGCAAAAAAGTCTTATGATATATAAGACCCTTTCTAATTTTATAGAAGTCGATATAATTTTGCATACGTCCGTAAAGATATGTTGCAAATATCAATATTTATCACAATAACTATAATACTGGAAAGTATTAGTAAATAAAATACATTTCTTTACATACATGAACGATATCGACAAGCGTTTGCAAATATAACACAAACATTTGTCAGTATTTACATTGGTCGTAAATGTTTTATAAACCGCGGTCTCTCAAAACTGCCCACACCTCTGTAAAACAGTTATGCAAATTGTAAACTTTGCAAATATCTCCTATCTTGGAAAGTGCATGCAAATATATGGCCTATCTTTACATATCTTTGGAGAATGACTAAAGCTATTGAAATGAAATAATTATCTTTAGCATATCTTTGACGACCTCCTAAGTAATGTCAAAGGAATAATACATTTACATATACATTAACAGGTCCGTAAATGTATCTGGCAGAAAAGAAGTTACATTTGTCAAACATTTATATGACTGTCCAAATTGTAGAAAATCTGCCTTTTCGTGTAGTGTCAAAAGACAGCATTGACAACTGATGAATGGATCTGTGATAAGCATCAGATTATACATACTAAAGACAAGTGGAATATTTGGAATCAAGATTAGATAAATTAGAACTAAGAAGTTGATAATATTAACATATAAAAAAAAATCTTGATACTAAAGACAAGTGAAATATTTGGAATCAAGATTTGGTAAATTAGAACTAAGAAGTTGATAATATTATTATATAAAAAAATCTTGATTCAACTCAACGCATCACTTGAGCATAAGCGAATGCTATACTTAGGGAAGTAATCTGTTTATCAAGAACAATTAAACCAATTGAAACCAAACTTGATAGCTAGCTGCATGTTGTGAATATCCTGATCAATATGCATCAAGTGTTGCTAATTGTGTTATTTGTGTGTGAATAGGACTTAAAATGGTGTAAAGCAGAATTCGTATTTTACATTTAAACCCATTTAACAAGTTCCTGTTCCGTTCCTTACTTAGTGAAAAGAAAAAAATCCCGCAGTGATGCTCCTCTGAAAGTGTTTTATTTTGTATATAAAGCTAAATATGACTTTAAGAGGTAAACAAGGATTCAATTGGTCAGATTATAGATGATATTAGTCTTTATAACCATTGTTTCAACTATGGCAAATCATCTTTTGATGTCCCAGCTATATCAGAGGGGCCCTTAAGTTTATCCTCGACTATATAGTCGGAAATCTGCACGTCCATTTATTTTTTAAGATATGTTTTTGTAACAAAGATTTTTATTTACATTGATTCCAATTCGACATTCAAAATGGCTGCTGTCAGAAGTATGCGGTTGATTTGATACCCTTTCAGAGAATAATGTATTTTGGGGAAGGTAACATGGAGTTTTTATTTACATTGATGTCAATTCGATATTCAACATGGCTGCCCTCAGAAGTATACGATTGATTTGACACCCTTTCTGGAAATAGAGTGTGTCTTTCTTTGGAATAAAAAATAAAGTAAGTAGACAGAAAGCGTTCGAACATGTTTTGATCGTACGTAACTAATGTATGGACATTGAAAATACAGGTTAACTCGGCCCTTGAAAACCATGGCCAACATCAAGACAAAGAGCGCTTGACCCAAAATCCAGTGGCAAATTTATGAAATGAAAAAAAAATGGACATACAGACCTACCTACCTTATTATTTATAATGATGTAACCTTAAAAAGACATATCCTGCTGCCTGGCCTTATAGCTATTAGAAAGCAAAATCGAGGGAACTGTGCAAATGATGATACGAGCATGAAAATCAGCACAAAGCATCATTATTATCTACTTTAAAAGAAAAAACTGCTAGCCATTAAAAAAAAAAAAATTCAAGATGACCACGGCTTTTTTCTAAAATGACTGTTTTCTTCAGTTTGAAAAAAAACCTGATTTTTTTTGAAAACTTTTCCTTGAACTTCTTTAAGTAAAAACCAATTATCAGGTTTAGTGGGTACATTCCTTATATGTGACGTTATTATTAAAAATGATATTTTACATATCCAGTGTTTGTGGATGCGCGAAAATGTATCAAAATTCATTCTAAAACATTTGAACTATTAACTATATACTTAATATTTTTAGATTTTTAATGATATTATGAATCAGTTTGATACTTTTGTCAAGGTAATGATACACATGCGTTTAACACTTTTGAGCATGTGCAAACTATTTATTGACATAAAGAGAGATTTGCTACTACCAGCACAAACTGTTATAAATCGTAGATCATATCATTACTCTACAAATCGAGGCTCTTCTAGGGCTGTTCAAGTAAGTGCAACTTCTATGATGCCACTGTTTTTTTAATTTCGGCTTATGACGCAGAATACATAATTATGTCATGACTCTGTGACGTTCAATGAATTAATAGAAGGAAATAGAGTCATCTCGACCACAGTTTAATTCCTGGCATTCAAGTATAAACAAAGAGCTTCGTCCGTTTTTTGGTAATATGCTAATTTCATTAGTCAGATTTCGTACTTTACAAACAGTCCATATGAAGCATGATTGCGTATTGTTTTAGGTCTTATCGTGTAAATTATGCTCGATCGTTACCAATCCATCTCCGAGATATGGCATTCTCTTCCCGAACATCACTCACAGGTGGCAATGGAATTTGAAAATGATAATTTCACTGCATGTAAGACCAGCAAAGTTCTTTCTTATAACACAACTAATCAGGCACAAAAACTGATTCCAGGCAGCAATATTTTCAGGCCAAAAGGTTGCGTATAAATATTTGATGATTATGCAAATGATGGCATACATAAAAAGTTGAATCAATAAGTATTCAAGAGTAGACATTGTTTTTTATGTTTACTAAATGAGGAATGCATTCGGTCATTGAGTTGTTACTTTCTGATACGTGTGTAGGCCCTGTCTTACATTTTGTACTGAGTTCTTGTCTGTTTATTTAATTTTTTACTGAGTTATTGTCTGGTTTTTTTTTTCATTTGTACTGAGTTCTTGTCTGTTTATTTCATTTGTGGTATGAATTCTGTACATTCGGTACATTTCACATATGACTTGTTTGTCACTATAGTCAAGTTACTCGTGGTTCGTCTACAGTGTTTTGTGTCAGTTGTTTGTTTTCGTGTGTGTTAACTGTTTGGTCATGCATGATGTTGCGTTATATTTCAGTTATTTTGTTTTCTTTTTCTGTATATATGTATGTAAAAGTAAAGATACAAAATCAGTTATTTTATTTATATGATTGTAAGTTTAAGCAACTACATGTACAGGATTATTTTCTTTTCAGTTTTGATTTAGAAGAAAAAAGATATGACTAGAAAAAACAAATAATAACACCATTACAAAAGAAATTCCATTTTGATATAATTGTCATGGTTATAACATACCTATAACAACACATTACAATCTCAATCGCAATTAACATTTACAATTTTTAACTTTTTGCGACGTTGATTCATTCATGTGACTTGCTTGCAGTTTATATTTCGTTTGTGATGTCCTGATGTACCGTCGAAAAATCATGGGAGGTATATCAGTTATTATTCTGATTTTTTTATATGTTGTACATGTAATGTAATGTTAAGATATTTAGATATGTATTTATCGGTGCTGAGCGTTCTTACGTCTGTTTTAACAGTGTTTTTAACATTGCCGTAAAAGTGGGAGACCACAAATAAAAACCAGGTTTAACACATGTCCTGTACCAAGTCAGAAATATGGTAGTTGTTATCAAACAGTCCATGTTTATGTAATTAGTGTTCTGTGTTTCTGTTGTTATGTTGCTTTCCTCTGATCCTGCATGTGCTTTCCTCGGTTTTAGTTTGTTACACGGTTTTGTTTTTCGATTACTTTATGAAAATTGACAGCGGTATACTACTGTTGCTTTTATTCTTTATTTTTAATTGTTTGCATTTGTCTTAACGATTTTTTTAAAAATGATAAAAAGAATACTAACAAGAACAAAGTGATAAGCAGGACAAGATAACAAACAATGTTCATTTGTCTGTTATTTTTATTCAATTCCTTTGAGTAGTCTGTGTCCGCAAATGATGGGTTTTAGAGGATCTTTAGAGACCCTTTGTTTTAAGCCTTATAATAAATTAGTTAAAATTTAACAAAAATAAGTCACATATCTAAAGAATTAATCATGTCTCATTTAGGTAAAAGGTTTTTTAGAATTAGGATGATCATGTTATGTCTTTTTTAAATATTTGATTTCAAATGTAATCAAATCTTTCAGCAAAGTTATCTTCTTGTGTTATTTTAGGTTTACAGGAAGGTGCAATGAATCAGATGCCGAGTGATATTGAACTTCAGAGATTTGCATCACGATGTGATGAAACTACTATTAGAGAGTTAGCCATACATCTTGGTATGTCTCTCCAAGAATGGGAAGACCTAAGATGTAATTTTGATCGGATTGAGGTGGTGAAGTATAGAATACTGGTCAACTGGAGAGAAAAATATTCAGGAAAATTCCGCAACATAGCAAAAGCTTTAACAGATATGGATTTACCTACCCATCAACTGTGTCAGGTAATTGAACATTTGTTGATTTGACCTTTGAGTTTACGGCCACATGCACTGATTATAATTAACTACTGATCAATTGTGTTCTAAAGTATCACATGTATTAAACACTATTATGAATTAGGGTTTTGATTGGGTTTACAGAGTTTGGAATAATGGCGAAAAAAAAATGTAAAATGGACACAATAATTAAAAAGGAGGGGCGAAAGATACCAGAGGGACAGTCAAACTCATAGATCGAAATTAAACTGACAAGGCCATGGCCAAAAAATAAAATAAAAACAGACAACTTATAGTGCACAAGATACAACATAGAAAACTAGAAGACTATGCAACACGAACCACACTTAAACTTGGTGACAATTATGAAGAGAAATTTGGTGCTAAAAAGAATAAAGCATTGAAATCAAACTGCTCAAAAAGATAAGGAATAGAAAAACTATCATAAAGACATAATGAAATAAAGGACCACCCTCCAAATTCTTAAAGATTAAAATTATTATAAATAGACCACTGCCACATTACCTTGTGAGGCCAAAATTAAAAATATCTTTGTTTCCCCTCCCCGATTGAGGTTATCAGGGTATGGGTAGGTAGGTAGGCAAATCATTTTATTTTATTTCTTGATATAATTTTTCTATATTGAATTCAAAAGGTAAGATAAGTCAAGAAAAGTGGGGTATTCCCTGTATTCAGTGTACACCCCAGTTTTCTGGTGTTAAAAACAGTATACACTGGGACTTCCTTTTTCTTATGATTCATATTATGGTATGAAATGTACAAAAGCACACATTTTTCATGTGATAACAATGTTGAATGAAAGCAAGTGTTTAATTGGTTAAAAATCAAGCTTATTTCAAGTCTTATTTGATGCATAACTCACAACAAAACAATTCCTGTGTTCACCAATTTATACCTTGATCACCAATTATAAGATGACAAAAAGATATGTTAATGACTTGGAAATTCAAATTTAATGAATAAAAAAATTTTCAATAGAAGTGAACATACTTCAGTTATGTTCAGTTACACCTGGATCATGCAGCTTGGTCAATTAATTCCTAAACAAAAGATTTGTATGTTTGTCAAATTCTAGAAAAAAAACAAGGCTTCACTTATATGTTTTGTTGTTCCTAGAATACTTTAAGTATTTACAAATTCAACTCATGCATTTATAACTTAAAACGTGCCCTTTTGTAAATTTCATGCCATAAATTGAAAAATAAAATCACATTTAAACTGGTCTTGTTTACACCAGAAATCAGGGAGGTTCCCTGAAAGCAGGGAATTCACGTATCCAACATTTTCTGACTTGTGTCCAACCTGTTCGAAGTCGAAGACAAAGTAGATTGATATCAAGGCACGATTCAGACCATTTTTACTCAAAGATTTTATCCTTTAAACAGGAACAGAGGTAAAAGAAAAGCCAATCAAGGTGCACTCAGTAGGTTGAAAGATGTTTCACATTTTTAATTTTCAAATATATCAAATCGTGTGGCAAGGCATTATGTTTGTTGTCTTCCTTGATTCCGAATAATATAGACGCTTCAATGCAAAAATACCTTGATTTAAAACGCTTGTTGAATACAGCATCGGAAAGGTATGACAAAAAAACCAACGCACGTTAACTACAGCATCGGAAAGATATCCCCAAAAACCAACAAAGCAAAATAAAATTTTGGACAAGAATGGCCGATAAAAATTTTCGAGTCGCGGCGATTTTTCCGGGTCGGTGGTGGGAGGGGAAAAAACAATATTTTATTTTTGGCCTGACCTTTTTTCAAACACTGATATTCAGGTAAATGTTCAATTACATTGGACCTTGTTTTCAAGTTTGTTCCTTTTATCTTGTGATGTATAACCCCAACCAATATAAAAAAAGAAGATGTAGTATGATTGCCAATGAGACCACTATCCACAAAAGACCAAAATGACACAGACATTAACAACTATAGGTCACCGTACGGCCTTCAACAATGAGCAAAGCCCATACCGCATAGTTAGCTATAAAAGGCCCCGATAAGACAATGTAAAACAATTCAAACGAGAAAACTAACGGCCTTATTTATGTAAAAAAATGAACAAAAAACAAATATGTAACACATAAACAAACAAGCTTATTTAGTGGTTGTGCGCTCACATATATGTTTTCTGCTGAAGTTAGTTTATTAGAAACTACGTGTGATAGATCAATTATGTTTTGTATGGAGATAATTACTATCAGTTTGAAGACTATTTTGATACTCTGTCCCTTTGGACAGTGACTTAAGTGATTAGCAATTTTTTTCTTCTTAGTTTGATAGGATCTACATGTTTCAGATCAATGATATTTTGAATGAAGTTGCATAAATACTATCAGTTCATATCAGTTCATGTCTATGTTAAGGCTCTGCACACTAGGTCACGGTCCAGAGACTTTGAATTATTTAGCAATTGCCAATGATATTTTTTTTCTGCCTAAGGGTGTACTTGGCTCATCTAAGGTAAAATTAAATAAATCAAGAAAATTAAAAATTAATACATTAAGCTGGAAGATTTTTTAGTTAAGGATAAAAATAAGCTATAAATATTGATAGGTCATGGAGCTCCGTTGCTAGATATTTGATTTATAAAATATGTTGTGAAAAGGCTGACTCGGACTTTTACTCTATATTTGCATTGATATTATTTCGGTCTTCAATCAAAAGAAATAAAATCAAGAATTTGCTTAAATTTTGTCAAATGACCTTTTATAAGCTTTTTAGTCTTATGTTAAAAGATAAATAGTTGTTATAGGTAAACTATTTTTACCTTGTATCGTATGGTAAAACACCAAGGAGTCCTAACATTTATGTATAATGAGTAATCACGAAAAAACACCTTGCTTTAACTTAATTGTCCTTGAAAAGCTATGTAGTTGAAGTTCAGTTATTCATTTCCTAAACAACAAGTATCAAAATAAAAGTGGTTCAGCCTCTTGCTACATAAGTCCATGATACAGGTAATGTAAATTGAACTCAATTAAACGTTTGTATGCCCCATTTTAGGCAATATGTTTTCTGGACTATGTGTACGTTCGTTCGTTTGTTCGCCCATTCGTTCGTCAGTCTGTCTCGCTTCAAGTTACAATTTTTGGTCGAGGTAGTGTTTTGATGAAGTTTTAATCCAATCAACTTGAAACTTAGTACACATGTTCCCTATGATATAATCTTTCTAATTTTATTGCCAATTTAGAGTTTTAAACCCGTTTTTACTGTCCACTGAGCATTCTTGTTCTGATTTATTTTCTGGTTGTGTTCAACTTATAATTTAATACATGTGATATATGGTTTGTAGATTGGGTGTTATATGAAAATTAGGAGCTATGGTGTCATTCCCAATCAGACGACTATCCAACAAAGTTCAAATGAAGTTGGTGTACGCAATTATAGACAACCATGTAGCCTTCAACAATGAAAATATTCCTATACCGTACAATCGTTTATAAAAGGCTTGACATGAGAAATGTGAAACAATATATTTCAAAACCGCCTAATTTATAAACGAACAGTTTACGAAAAACAGATATGACCGACTTGAACCAACGACAACTACTGAACTATAGGCTCTTGAATACGCCACGTAAACAATGTTGTGGGGTTAAACATGTTAATGAGCTCTCAACCATTGCCTTTTTTTGTCGTAGATGTTTGTGTAGAGTTTCGGTGAAGCACTGAAATATCTCAATCTAAAAACAAACATTTATTGCTTTCCTTTGCGTAAATGTCAGCAGTGTATTTAGACAAACTTTTTTTTTAACGAAAAGTATCGATATCATCAAGATAATGGAAAGTATTGTTGAAATGATCAAATAAATTGAATTTTAACAGGTCTTTACTGAGTTTGGTTGTTAAGTGTGGTAAATAACAGTATAGTAACAATTTGCTTTTAAAGGCACAATTTGTTCCAATGGGAATATCAACAACATATCGATTAACCTATATTGCCAAAACGTACATAAATGCTGTAAAGGAGAACATTTACGGCTTCACTGAATCTATAAGGGTTTTAACCAAATTGTGTATTTTTTAATTCCCTGCTTGCACTTTTTGATCTTGAATGTTTGCTAGGTAGTGAAAACTGTTGATTATAGACACATAAGCAACACGACGGGTGCCACATGTGGAGCAGGATCTGCTTACCCTTCCAGAGCACCTGAGATCACCCCTAGTTTTTTGGTGGGGCTCGTGTTGTTTATTCTTTAGTTTTCTATGTTGTGTCGTGTGTGCTGTTGTTTGTTTGTGCTTTTCATTTTTAGCCATGGTGTTGTCAGTTTGTTTTAGATTTATGAGTTTGACTGTCCCTTTGGTATCTTTCGTCCCTCTTTTAAATAAACAAATTATTCCATAGTTCACTAAAAAAGAATTCAAACTAGCAAACATGTGTTGAAATCGCTAAAACTGCTTTCTTAGTAAGGGTAGGTTTACTCGGTTTTTAATTTGTTATAAAGACCCCACATATAAAGTCACAAAAAATATTTTGTACCAAATGTGGGTCTTATAATTATATGTTTACAACTAGTATGTAACCATTTAAGAACTGATTGAACTTTATAACTTTTATTAGAGTGACTAGTTTCGTGCCGTCTTCCATTTAGATAGGTGTTCATGTATGTCATTTTATCGACAATAAAACTTTAATTTCACTATACAACTATATACAGTAACATATACAACTTAGATTTTTTTATATATTACTTGGAGATCACATAACCTTGTTTTGATTGTTATTGCCTGTTAGGCAGCAATATGTTTACAAAAAAAAATAAAAGGTTTGATTAGATTTCTTTTTTAATAGAATTTAAATTATATTACAGATAAGAAGAGTTATAAAAAGAGAATGTGGTATGTATTGCTTATATCTGTGTTTGTAATTGTTAACACAGACACGATTAGGGTTTTAATGTTGAGACAGGAAGACTTGTCAAGTGTTATGACAGGTAGTTGTATATCCATACAACCAGTGCCGTCTCACAATCCTCCGACAAAGGTACACACAACTATTTCAAGTCGAAATCAAAGTTCTCAAAAATGTTAAGTTCAGGGTCAATAATCTATCTATCTGTTTGTCAGTTTGTAATATGTATGTCTCTCTGTTAGTCAATTTGTTTCCATATTCATTTTAAATTTCTTGCAGGATATATTTTGTAATATTTTGTGTTGTCTGGAAAATACTTATTTGTTTGTCAGGAATGAAGATGGAATATTGTTCGGAAAGGTTATCTTGGAAACGTAAAATTTCCAAAAGTTAAGTTTGTCTGAGAATATATAAGCCATCTTAACACTAATTCTATTTAATGTGTCTGTGTTTTTTTTATTAGGTGCATTGAGTTTTTAACTAGTTTTTTACTACTCAAGTCTTTTGTATGTTGTTTTTATTCATATATCTACCTTATGAGGTAATATGAAATAAGAATAAGGCTTCAGGAATCCATACAGTTAAACAGGTTTTCAGACAGCACCAATGAATCCTTGCCTAAACATAAAGCAGGTGGCGGATTGGACGTGTTTCTTATTTCTACCCCAGCCCACTTCTTTCGTTAATCTTGAACATTTAAATGCTTTCTGCATTAACAGTTTATCTGTTTTAGCTCGCTTAAAGATTTTCGTTATACTATGTATATTTAGGTAAATACAGCTTAGAAGGGCTTGTTGCTGCTTTACTCGAAGTTTAGGAAATACATATCAATTATATTTTGATGCTTTTTTGCCCTGTACATTTTTTTAGTTTACGCTGGAGTTGCTTTTGAAGAAGGCAGTTGAAAGATACGAGGGTTTAATTTGCCATTTCAGAAATACTAGAAACAATGGGTCATTTCAGTTTTATTCAGTATAGTTATATGGTTTTACATATATTTGACTGAGTTCATCTGACTTTATTTTCAAAACTATTTATTTTTATTTCTCTCTCTAATTATATCACATTTTGATATAATATAGATTTTGATACCTTACTTATGATAACGTTGCACAACGAAAAATTATGCGCCTTCACATCTAATCCTTTTGTCTATACGCAGTCAGTCATTGACAATTATATCAATTTTCATTTATGTCATATTAAAGCCGAAATACACAGACTTTATTCTTCCTCGGCAACAGTGTTTTTTGTTCCAAAAAAGAATTTAAACAATCACTTTTAACACTATTTTATATATCCCATGCATAGATTACCGTATTTGGCACAACTTTTTGGAATTTTGGATCCTCAATGCTTTACAACTTTGTACTTGTTTTGCTATATATTTTTTTTATATGAGCGTCACTGATGAGTCTAATGTAGACGAAACGCGCGTTTGTTGTACTGAATTATAATACTGGTACTATTTTATAAAGAGTCCAATTTGAAATTGCATATCCAGAAAACTGTGTCGGGATTGTTTGTTATGAATTTAATGTTTTTCTCATCGAACACAAAGTCTGATTACTTATTTTTTATGTGTTTGTTTGCTTAATTATTAAAAAACATTAAAAAGAACCAATCTCAAAGTTTAGTAATTAAAAAATATCTTTCGAAAAACTAAGGATTTTCTTACCCCAGGAGTAGATTACCTTAGCCGTATTTGGCACAACTTTTGGGAATTTTGGGTCCTCAATGCTCTTCAACTTTGTATTTGTTTTGCTTTTTAACTATTTTGATCTGAGCGTCACTGATGAGTCTTATGTAGACGAAACGCGCGTCTGGCATATACAATTATAATCCTGGTACTTTTGATAACTATTTACACCGCTGGGTCGATGCCACTGCTGGTGGACGTTTCTTCCCCGAGGGTATCACCAGCCCAGTAGTCAGCACTTCGGTGTTGACATGAATATCAATTATATGGTCATTGTTATAAATTTTCTGTTTACAAAACTTTTGAATTGTTCGAAAAACTAAGGATTTTCTTACCCTAGGAGTAGATTACCTTAGCCTTATTTGGTACAACTTTTGGGAATTGTGGGTCCTCAATGCTCTTCAACTTTGTATTTGTTTGGCTTTTTAACTATTTTGATTTGAGCGTCACTGATGAGTCTTAAGTAGACGAAACGCGCGTCTGGCGTATAAAATTATAATCCTGCTACTTTTGATAACTATTTGATTATTGCTCTCTCATTGACATGCATTATATTTGTCCCTTCATCTTTTTTTTGTTGGTTAAAACGATTGTTTCCTGTTTGCTGTATGACAAATCATTTAAATTATTTTGATGGTCAAAATAAAGTTCACATCTAAGATACTTTATTTCACAGCTTAGACACCTGGCCAGCTGTACAATTTTAAATGATGTTAAAAGATCCCAATTCGAATTCTTCTTATCACCTTTTAACACTTTATACTTTCTAAATTTCCGAAAATTGTACCTGTCCAATAAAATGTCTTCTTGGTGTACTTGGATTGAAGTTTCAATGTCTTTTATTTAATTTTGGACTTCACTTATTCGATTATGTCCCATACATAATTTAATGTAGTTAATTTAATGCCCCATTTAAAATTTTATTATCTTTGACTACATTTATTTTCTGTTAGAAACCTATAACATGTCTTCAAATTAATCTCAATCCAAATTCAGACAGCATCAAGCATGAATATTGCGTCCAAATTTGCCAAGATATATGAAGATGTGGTGTGAGTGCCAATGAGACATCTCTCCATCCAAAATTACAATTTATAAAAGTTAACCATTATAGGTCAATGTACGGCCTTCAACCCTGTTAAAGGTTCGAAGTCTGTGCTCTTATCAGCCTGCGCTTGTGGGATTGGTGAAGCATTTTATTTAACAATGCTATGCCTTTTTGGAGAGAATATTAACACTTTTCCTGTTTTACAGTCTACTTTGCTTTTTGTGATGAGTTTTATAGCAACTTACAGAACTTTGACTACACAGTAGATTTGTCTTATGATTTATATTTATCTAAACAGATATCGATGAAATATACATGGATTGGATTCCAACAGATGAAATTCTAGATGCTCTTGCACAAGTCATAGGTGTGTTATCCTTCCAACTGGGTATAGAATTAGAGTTACCGATAACATCAATAGATATTATACAGCATGATAATGGACGGAATTTAGTTGCACAGTGTAAACAAATATTATTTCAATGGAGAGTTCAGGGGGTCAGGCCTACCATAGGCGTTCTGGTTCAAGCTCTGCTTAATGTTGGAAGAGGTACCAAATGTTTAGAAGAGATCATTAAAACTGTTGGAGTGAAGAAATATGAGCCACAAAAAGAAGGAAAATTAAAAACATTTCTTAAAAAACTGAATCTTTTTCAGAAGAAGAAATAGTACAGACATTTTTTAATTGGAATTTTATAATCAAGACTTACACCATCCTTTTGCTTTGCCATCAGGAGACGATTGCAATATTACCTGGTGTAGTCTTATCTTTGTGTAAAAAAATATTCAAATTCTGGCAAACTAAATTTCAATACTGGCATAGATGATGAGTTTATATTCAACCTAATTATAAACAGTTAACATAGTAAGATAGACTACATAATTAATTATAAATTAACTTTTTTTCGACAAAGGAAACTATTTTACATTTGTGAACTTTCCAATTTCATGTTGCACTTCTCGCATCACCAGAAAATAGGGTACTGTAAATTCATAATTTATTGCAATTATTTTTTTGGTGTCGCAAAATTGGTTGGGAACTGTAATGATAAGAACTCGTATTCTGATATCCGATAATCGGGTTTTTCTACACACTGATATTATAAAACATCAGTAGAAAGCAACAATGTGAACCTTTTTGATGAGTTAGGGCAGCAAGGTGCTCGTAGAGACATAACTTGGGAATGTTACCAGTAAATATACATATGCATATCGGTCAAATTGAAATATATGTAAAACATAAACATGATCAAGTACAAGAAGGGGTAGTATACAGAATTTGAGTGTAAGTATAAACTCTCAGAAGTCCGGGGCATATATATACGTTGACAATATTCCGAATAGCCCTATATTTTGACCATTGAAAAACAAAGTTGTGCATATAACTTTCCTTTCTAGGATACATGCTTTGAACTAGCTGTCAGTAACTGTGAGATATCCGTATTTCCCCTTTTTAGCTCACCTGGACAATAGGTCTAAGTCAGCTATTGTCATCACTTGGTGTTTGTCATCAATCGTCCATCGTCTTCGTTGTACGTTTGTGGTCGACTTTTTACTTTACAAAAATTTACAGCTCTGAAACTACTGAACCACTTTTAGCCACATTTGACCACCATCATCATTGTACTGTAATTATGATTTTTACCATTTTTGTAATTTGCCTTATTTGATAAAAATTATAATAGATATATAGACACTATGACACTTCGGTATTGACATGAATATCAATAATGTGGTCATTTTTTTTATAAATTTCCTGTTAACAAAAGTTTAAATTTTTCGAAAAACTAAGGATTTTCTTATTCCAGGCATAGATTTCCTTAGCCGTATTTGGCACAACTTTTTGGAATTTCGGATCCTCAATGCTCTTCAACTTTGTAATTGTTTGGCTTTATAAATATTTTGATATGAGCGTCATTGACGAGTCTTATGTAGACGAAACGCGCGTCTGGCGTACTAAATTATAATCCTGGTACCTTTGATAACTATATACCACATATTCCTATATCTAAACATGAGCAGCAAGACAGGATCTACTTACAAGCCAATGTATGCCATTGCAGTTAGTGGATTTTCATTTCTAAAAGGATTTTTTAAACCCTCTTTTTTGTTTTAAGCAAAAACAAAAGGAGACACAGAGAGCACCGAAACAGATTTATAAATAGTCAGCAATGCAAGATTAATGAAAAAAAGAGTATTGCAATGAATTCCATTATCGTCTTCCAGGTTTGAGAGTGTCCTTTGTTGAATATGCTGATAGACCAAGGTGAACGACACAGAATCTTTAAACCCTCATATAGTTTTACCAAGAAACCTCCATTGTATGAGAATAAAATCATTTCTTGCAGTGTCACACAAAACAAGTAAATATAGGAATGATGTATATATAGTATTTGTTTACTACAGTAATGTAGTAGATTGTGTCTTTACATTTATCTAACAAATTGACTCATATCAATGATAACATTGTGTTCCAATGTAGTTGTTTGTACACTTATTTTCCACTATTGTTGTAGATCGTGTCATTATAACACACGTTTGACAAATTCTATCATGTAAATAAAAGCATATTGAATTGTTTATAACTTGTTTTTAACTACATGTTGTTCTATTGATGTATAGTGTGTCATTGTAGCGTATGTTTGACATTTTGTATCTTGTAAATAGACGTGTTAGGAAACTCGACACTACTGCTGGCGCTCGTGTTGGGTGGAAGATGAATACAATATGATAAGGGGGTCATCTCTAAAAGAATAAAAACTATATTGATTTTATTACCTGTATGACCACTGAAATAATTTATTTATAGTATGCAAATCAATTATTTTTAAAGACCCCACATTACTGACTAAATGTGAATTTAAAAATAAATGACGTGGAATACTAGTATTGAAGATAATTTAAACCCTTCATTTTACTGTAATTATTTGATTACACAATGCAAAATATGATATAACAATTAGCCAAATCTTTGCCTTTTGTGGAGAAAAGGGGATGGGGTTTTATTTTTGGGGGGAGGGGAGGGGCAGGTTTTTATTTTAGTTTCAGAATCAACACACTCTTGCAAATAATAAAAAGTTTTGTCCCGCCTTATCTCCCGATGGAAACAAATCATCTTTTTACTGTCATTCTGGAACGATTAAAAAAAAAAAAGGATAACACAATTTATTTTGGAAACTAGACACATGTTCCCCTTTTACACAAAATGAATACTCGATGATTTATTCTAAAATGCAAATATGGGATATTGTGGTCACGTGCCTTTAACATAAGTATTCAGTTGCATTGGTTAAATACGTAAATATCTCAGTTTGTTTCTCAACAAGTTCGGCCCACAATTCAACTAGTTGATTTAGTTCGTTCCTTTGATGTCCCAAAAAAAGTACCAAACGACCCGGTTTAACGTCTCATTGCATGTTCAACAAACACACCACTATCAGATTCTGATATTCTTTTATTTAAATTTTTACATTTCTTTCGCTCGGTGTTTTCCGCCTAAATTGATGTCTCTTATATGATGTAACACTTAAATTGACTTTTGACCGCTGAACTTGAAAATGAATTTGGTTCTAGATATTCATAAGGGTAAAGTGTATGTTAAGTTACGTCGAAATCGATTCTACAGTAATAACAAAGATATTTAATAAATTACAAGTCTAACAGTAACCTTGACCTTTGACTTCGAAGTTTATAGGATTCTAGATATTCAAAAGAACTAATTATTACCAAGTTTGGTCAAAATCCTTGAACGAGTGAATATAAAGTGTTAACAAGGGTGTTACGGACGAAAGTTGACAAACTGACGGACAGACGGTATCGAAACAAGATCCCCTCTAATTGTGTTACCGAGATGATAAAAACCATCTGAATCGGAAATGCAAACACATATTATGTTAAATGATGACAATGAGGGATGGGGTACACGAATGGTATTTAATGTATTTACATAAATAAAGCCAGTTTTAGGATATACGATTGTAGCTGCGGAAAACAATGTCAACTGAATCTTAAGTGTTTCTTTTTAATGTCTTGATAACTTTTTATTTCTTAAGTTGACACAAAGAACTAATACCAGTTACTGAATGCTAGCGCAAAGTAAATAACAATATCATCTGAATTTTTAAATCAACCTTGAACTATATATTAGTTGTTAAAATGACTTGGAGCTAGCTTTCGATGAATGGAAGTTTTATTACATGTATAAAAAAAAGTGATTCAATTGTCATTGTTTTTTAGTTCAGGATTAGCAATTTATAAACACAGATTAGCAATTCATGAACACAGATTAGCAAATCAAGAACACAGATTAGCAATCCGAGATGACGGTTTTTCAATCCGATAGTCACGGGTCCATTATGTTTAGTGTTCGTTTATGGCTTTCGTAGTTATACAACTACATTCTTTTACCATTTGTTAACACAACCTTAATATCAAGATAAATATTAATTGATCTAAAAACGTATCTATTCAAGCATTATTGGTCCTTAAAAGAATTAGTTTATTCCTTCGTACTTTAATAACTATAATTGTTTACGATTAATCTCAGAGGTATCAAACACACCTATCCATACAGGTAACACACATATTTAGTGTGAGATGGTCCCCACATCATATTGTATTCATCTTCCATCCAACACGAGCGCCAGCAGTAGTGTCTTCTTTCCGAAGACGTCTATGAAAAGCATTTTGTTCCACTTTTAATAAATGAGTTGATACATTGAATTGTTTATAACTTGTTTGTAAATATATGGTGTTCGTAACACATATATTTAGTGTGAGATGGTCCCCACATCATATTGTATTCATCTTCCATCCAACACGAGCGCAAGCAGTAGTGTCTTCTTTCCGAAGACGTCTATGAAAAGCATTTTGTTCCACTTTTAATAAATGAATTGATACATTGAATTGTTTATAACTTGTTTGTAAATATATGGTGTTCTATTGATGTAGAGTGTGTCATTGTAGCATATGTTTGACATTTTGTATCTTGTAAATAAAAACATTTATTCCACTTTTAATAAATCAATAAATAAATTGATACATTGAATTGTCTATTTGTCTATTTGTCAGGTACATATGTTTGACGTTTTGTATTTTGTAAATAAAAGCATTTTGTTCCACATTTAATAAATGAATTGGTACATAACTGATGTTTTAGTAATATGTTGTATGTTTTTGGTAAATGACATGGCTTAATAAAATGAGGGCCAAGATGAATAATTTACCATCAAAATCTATAACTTGAAGAAAAACAGACCATCCATGGCAAGTCGAAAAGGAAAAACAAGAGAAAAACAAAACGCAATCACAACAATCTTTACAATACGAAGCAAAATGAGTAAAGAAAAGAGAAACACAAAGACACAGATAAACGGGAATGACCGCATGTGCATTATCAGGAAAAGGGCAACATATGAAAGAAAAACGGGTATGATCGTATGTGCTCAGGAAAAGAGCAACAAGATAACACTAAAACACGGGTATTATCGCAGGTGCTGAGGTAAAGAGCAACAAGATAACACTAAAAAACGGGTATAATCGCAGGTGCTCAGACAAAGAGCAACAAGATAACACTAAAAAACGGGTATGATCACAGGTTCTCAGGTAGAGAGCAACAAGATAACACTAAAAAAACGGGTATGATCGCAGGTGCTCAAGTAAAGTGCAACAAGATAACACTAAAAAAACGTTTTGGTGACTATATGTTGAAGGCATCTATCCCATCGAACTAGAGATAAAGGATACAACAGATACAGTTAAGTCTGTCTCATATCTTGACTTACATCTAGAAATTGACAATGAGTGTCGGTGGAAAACAAAACTTTAGAACAAACGAGATGATTTCAGCTTCCCAATTGTGAACTTTCCATTTCTATGTAGTAACATTCCAGCAGCGCCTGCATACGGAGTATTTATCTCCCAATTGATACGATATTCCCGCGCTTGTATTTTCTATCATGATTTCCTTGATTGAGGGTTGCTGCACAAAAGGAAGCTATTAAACCAAGAGTTCGAAATGGTGAAGTTGAAATCATCCCTTCGTAAATTTTACGGACGCCATCACGAGTTGGTTGACCGTTATCATGGAATAACCCTTTCACAGATGATATCGGATATGTTTCTTACGTCGTAACTACAATTCCCTTCCCTTTTCATGAATGTGACCTACCACATTAGACTATTTTCAATAGCATGAACAACACGACGGGTGCCACATGTGGAGCAGGATCTGCTTACCCTTCCGGAGCACCTGATATCAACCCAAATTTGTGGTGGGGTTCGTGTTGTTTAGTCTTTAGTTTTCTTTGTTGTTTCTTGTGTACTATTATTTTTCTGTTTTTCTTTTTCATTTTTAGCCATGGCGTTGTCAGTTTATTTTTAATTTATGAGTTTGACTGTTCCTCTGGTATATTTCGCCCCTCCTTCATGGGAGGCCGTTCCGATCAAACTATTTTAAAACTATTTTTGAAATACACTGAAATTTAAAAGACGCACTGATACATGTATTACAAACAAAAATAATTATGCGTTATTGTGCTACTGGCCTATTACATGCCAAAACGAGTGTCTTTAGCTCCAAGAAGACATAGAAGCAACTATAAAATGGGACCACGACTGACTCATGTCATTCGACCCTGACAAATGTAACAACCTAAGAGTCTCAACAAAGAAAAAACAAATACCTTTTTATTATGACATGCATGGCCATATTCCAGAACAAGTACAATCAGCAAAATATCTAGGCATTACAATCTCTTTAGATCTTAAATGGTACAAACATAACCAACAATCAGCAGCAAAAGACGAAATTAAAACATTATTTCAAAATTAGTAAAGAAGAGCATATCAAACTATAGTAAGACCAACATTAGTATGTTGTTGCACAGTTTAGGATCCACACACTTCAGAAAACATATATACAGACTGGAACAAGTGTCTTATTATCATCTTTGATTGTATAGTTCGACTATCAGAGAAGATATAGCGGACTTTCATCTACCTATCAGATCGGTTACAGATCGGGTTGGTTTGTACTGCGTTTTGCTTTCATCTTGCATCGAGGAGTCTGGTATGGTGTATCTGGCCGTTTCAAGATTAACACAGCTGTAAATACTGCCTCTGGAATTGGCATTATTAATGGTGATGTGTGTGGTGGTGTACGGAGTAACCCGGGATCATCTAGATCAAATCCCTCGTCAAAGTCAATCCGACATCGCTTACCTCTGTGGTTGGTTGGGTGGAGATATTACTGGCGATGGCATGTATTCCTGTGGTTGAATGGAATGATAACAATGTACGCATTAATGACGATCCCCTCGGGTTCACATTGGTATTTGGTAGGCTTCAGGGTCGGCTTGGGTTTACTGGAGGATGCCTCTGGTTCCTTAGGCTTATTCCACGTTAATTGAACTGTCACCTGGTCAGTACTTGACAAAATTTCCATGCAGGTTCTTTTCCAGAAACGTTCATGGCATCCAATAAAACATTTAATTCATCTGGGAATTCCATTATTGTTTGTCCAAGCAGTGTGTCGTGTTGTGAGCTGTGATCAGTAAAGTTAACTAGTAATCTAGTAGACCAAGTGCAAAGAAGATTTGCACCATGAATACTTGCAACAGATTTCACAACAACACCAGTGTATCTGAAATGCTTCAAATGCTAAACTGGCAAACCCAACAAGAACACAGGCTAAAAACCAGACTTCAAATGTTCCACCAAGTTATAAACAATGAAAATGCAATACCATCGCAGGATATTCTCATAAAAAGCCAGTCTAAAACAAGATTTACCCATTAACAAACGATCGAAACGGTCCAGAAACAACAAGGGCAATCGCATAAACAATTTGAAGATTCCCGTAAAATTATCGGACTGTCTTGGATTAAACGACTTCAAACAGCTTATCCCCTGGGTCTAAATGACAATATACTTGGACAAGGGAACGGAACATATCTACTACTTCTTCTATTGATATCATGAATATTTTTGATAAAAAAAACAACGAAATAATAGGTCTCATGGAAACATATCAATCGAAATCAACGAGTTAAACATCGTATGAATTATACACTTGGTAATCTCCTTTCCATATTTAAAAACAATGGTAGGCATCAATTATTATGTAAACTGGGTCAAATACCCATTAGTAAATTTCACGATATTTTCAGAGTGTGACACCATCTCTTTCTTCAGCCCACTATATGAATATTCTCGTATAACTACAGCTTTTTGCCGCCATACGCTGTTCCCGCGTATCGTCGACAAACCTGAAGATCATAAACGTCATTTTCTGAAAATTAAATATATTAGCAGAGGTATTGATTTTATCAACTTATCTAGTATATTTAATGACTCTACCGTTCAAAACTTTATACCTCTCTATTTTGATAACATAGAACCACCAATAATTTCATACACTTACAAAAAAAACAGCAGAAGTTTAATTTTTAATTATACGTCGGTTACATCAGACGTGAATATAGATAATAATACTCCTTTAACTTGAAACTGTGAATCGTCGAAGTTTAGATATGTTCCATATGGCCATGTTATTATAGGAGACCTCAATATCGTCCAGGACAGAGAGGTTAAACACGTTTTGAAAAAAGTATCAAAATGTCGTCCTCCATCTAAAATAGATTGGAAAGAGTGTCGTCAAGTCACCAAAGATACTCTTTCCTCGTTTTGTAAAAAATGGTGTAAACGGGAAAAATCTGATAAAAAATCTCTTGATTCTTTAAGTTATTAAAATAAATGTATGAATGTGGTAGATAAGAGAATATCACATTTTGAAAACAATTTCGAAGTGAATAAAAGATTACATAAAACATGTAAAACACCTATTTCCAGAATAAGAACTTTCAACGCGTTTTGTGTTTGTACCGGCCGACAAAGCAGCCAACAATGTCGTGGTGGTATGCCGTAAATACTACACGACGGTTCTTAAGAATGAAATTTTAAATTCATCTACATTCAAGTCCATCCGCTCCACAGAGAGTCATATAGTAAACAAACATATCACAACCACATCAAAGCTTAAGGCTTCTTCTGAACATTTGAAGGTCTCTACTATGTATTGGTTACACAAACTACACTACACAAAAAACATTTAAATATCGTTTCATCTCGGCCTCTATTAAGTGTTCTACAACTAATCTTTCAGTACTTTTAACAAGTTCATTAACTACTATTAAAGAGCTTATCATAAACTATTGTAATAAAATATATGAACATAGTGGTATAAAAAAGGGGGGGCGAAAGATACCAAAGGGACAATAGAATAAACTATTTTTGGAATGTAAAAAATTCTTTGGATGTTTTAGATAAATTAGGTGGTTTTGTTGGTCCTTTTGATTCTGTTGACAGTTTTGATTTTTCTACTTTTTACACTACACTTCCACACTATCTTATTAAACAATTTTTTTTCTATTTATTTAAATGGTCGTTTGGTAAAGCTGAATGCAGATATATTTGCTGCAACGCATTTAAAGCCTTCTTCTCTAATGAGAAAAGTAAATATGCTAGATATACTTACTGGAGGTGTGATGAGATGATTGAAGCTGTTAATTTTCTCCTTGATAATATTTATGTACGTTTCGGCAACAAAGTTTATCGACAGGTTGTAGGTATCCCCATGGGGACTGATTGTGCCCCTTTAATAGCAGACTTGTTGTCGAGCCTGCAACTTTTGTTGCAGAAAGCTCGACATAGGGATAGTGATCCGGCGGCGGCGTTAGCTAACTTTTTAAAAGCTTTATATTTTAGAAGGTGGAAGACCTGGATGCTTCATACTTTGTATATAGATGCCTCATGTTACGAAGTTTCCGTCAGTCACATGTCAAATGTCCTTGACCTCATTTTCATGGTTCAGTGACCACTTGAAAAAAAAGTTCAGATTTTTTGTAATGTTGAATTCTCTCTTATTATAAGTAATAGGATAATTATATTTGGTATGTGCGTACCTTGCAAGGTCCTCATGCCCGTCAGACCGTTTTCACTTGACCTCGACCTCATTTCATGGATCAGTGAACAAGGTTAAGTTTTGGTGGTCAACTCCATATCTCAGATACTATAAGCAATAGGTCTAGTATATTCGGTGTATGGAAGGACTGTAAGGTGTACATGTCCAACTGGCAGGTGTCATCTGACCTTGACCTCATTTTCATGGTTCAGTGGTTATAGTTAAGTTTTTTGTGTTTTGGTCTGTTTTTCTCATACTTTATGCAATAGATCTACTATATTTGTTGTATGGAATGATTGTAAGGTGTACATGTCTAGCGGGCAGATGTCATCTGACCTTGACCTCATTTTCATGGTTGAGTGGTCAAAGTTAAGTTTTTGAGTTTTGGTCTTTTTATCTAATACTATATGCCAAAGGTCAACTATATTTGGTGTATGGAAATATTTTATGATCTATATGTCAGTCGCGCAGGTTTTATTTGACCTCGACCTCATTTTCACGGTTCATTGCTCAGTGTTAAGTTTTTGTGTTTTGGTCTATTTTTCTTAAACTATAAGTAATAGGTCAACTATATTTGTTGTATGAAAGCATTGTTAGCTGTACATGTCTGCCTGGCATGGTTCATCTGACCTTGACCTCATTTTCATGGTTCATTGATCTTTGTTTAGTTATCTTGGTTAATGTTAAGTTTATGTGACAGTTTTTAATAAAGCTTTATACTTAGGACTATCAACATAATATCAATGATTAGTAAAGAAGAAGAGACATTTCAGCGTGTGCACTCTTGTTTTTGTACTGTTACGAATCACAGTTTATGACTAAACTCAGTAAAGACTCGTCGAAATTGCATTTAATTGATAAACTCAACAACACTTACCGTTATCTTGATATTTTTTCGTTAAATATTACACACTAAAATTTACGATAAAAGGGACGATTTTTTCCCTATTGTTAATTTTCCATTTACTGAGATGGTGATGTTCCTTTGGCACCATCTTACGGTGTTTATATTTCACAGCTTGTTCGCTATGCCCGTGTTTGTTGCGACTTTTTGATTTTAACGAACGAAATCTATGTATTACTGGTAAATGATTAAACCAGGAATATCGTTACCATAAATTACTCAAAACCTTTACTAATTTTTTCCATAGATATAAAGGATTGGTTTGAAGTTTGGTTGTACCTGTTGAAAACTTATTTCAAACGGGATATAGCACATCTCATTTTTACGGAAATGTAGTTAACCGTGCCCGGAAATTTAGAAATGACCCTTATAAACTTATCGCTCCTTTAAAAAAAACTTATTCTAAAAGGTTACCAACTCAACACTGTAATAAGATCATTGAATATTTGTTTTATTGGTATAAATATTGATTTTGTTATCAGTAAATTAAAAGCAAACTAAATATTACTAGTATGTTACATACATATACACATTCATGGATCTACAATCTGTCCATACCTGTAACTTAGCATTGCACAAGGTCATGTTTTTTCTCTGAATGTTTAAGACAATGTTTACACTTAATCCATTGGATGTTGGATGTGTACGGATTGATAGTTTAGTCTTAGATGCATGATTTTTTTTATTAGTTGTAAGTGGCTTTGAACTAGCTTTCATATAACTGCGAGTACTCTCAGATCTGTTCTTAGTGTCTTTTTTTGTCGGGATGTACAAGTACCCGGCCACGTCCACTTGTTTTTTTTTTGTCACTCTGATGAGTTTAGCCTTTTGCAACTGATTTTTATAGTTCTTTCTTATGTTGTACTGTTATACCACTGTCCCAGGTTAGGGGAGGGTTGGGATCCCGCTTACATGTTTAACCCCGCCACATTATTAATGTATGTGTCCGTCCCAAATCAGGAGCCTGTAATTCAGTGGTTGTCGTTTGTTTTTGTGTTACATATTTGTTTTTCGTTCATTTTTTTATACAAATAAGGCCGTTAGTTTTTTCGTTTGAGTTGTTTTACATTTTCATATCGGGGACTTTTAATAGCTGACTATGCGGTATGGGCTTTTCCAAACAAAAGTTTTAAAACATGCATGTCATTATAAAAATAAATTTTGATCTTAAAAATTAGCTGAACTAATTAATCATTCTACTTTTTTTTATATTTCCTTAAACATGTAATTAACTATGCTAAAATATTTTTTTTTAAAGAGTAAAAACAAAAAAGCTAACGTGTCAGTAAGAAAGCTATTTTTTTGAAAAACTATAAGTGATTATTGCAATGCGATGACATCTTTCATATATGTTGAAAGTCAAAATTACGAGATTTTTTAAATATTTCTAATTTTCATCAAGAGACTTGATCTAAAAAGCAGCTATTAACTTATAATTTAGAAACAATGCTTTGAATGTTGCATTAGGTAAAGATCTTAATTTCAACTATATATACAAATGTTGAGCAATATAATTGTGTTTTACTTATGTTATTTTTTGTTGAAATGTTGAAGTATGTAATTGACAGTAATCGAAAAGTAATGTAATTACTTTTGATAAAGTAATCGATTGTAATCGATTACATACTAAAATTTGAGTAATCGATTATTAATCGATTGCACAAAAATCCTTCATGTAATCGATTATTAATCGATTACATTTGTCAGTAATCGTGCCCATCCCTGGTCATTTTGGTCTCTTGTGGATGGTTGTCTCATTGGCAACTAAGACAGTTTTAAAATCTCATTCTTCAGTCAAACCATCAAAGATTGGAATAAGTTCTGCAAACCAAAACTCTATACAGAAAACTTTAAAGATGAACTCACTTATGAAGTCAATGTGACTATTGTTTTTATCTTAATAATTTTTTTTATTATAGAATGTAAAAATTAAAAGTTATCTAAAAATTGTAAATAGATATAGGATACAATAATAGATGTGGTATGAGTGCCCATGAGACAACTCTCCATCCATGTCACAGTTTATAAAAGTAAACCATTAAAGGTCAAGGTACGGTCTTCAAGCCACGGTACGGTGTTAAAAATTGACTATAAAGGGCAGTTGCTCCTTAAGGGATCAACTTACAATTTTGGTCATGTTGACTTATTTGTAGATTTTACTATGCTGAACATTATTATCTATAATAATATTCAAGATAATAACCAAAAACGGCAAAATTTCTTTAAATTGCCAATTTAGGGGCAGCAAGCCAGCAACCCAACAATGAGTTCTCCGATTCATCTGAAAATTTTAGGGTAGATAGATCTACCCCTAATAAACCATTATACGCCATGTCAGATTTGCTCTATATGCTTTGGTTTCAGAAATTTAGGCCAAAAATCTACATTTTACCCCTAAGTTCTGTTTTTAGCCATGGTGGCCATCTAGGTTGGTTGGCTGGGTCACCGGACACTTTTTTTTTAAACTAGATGCCCCAATGATGATTGTGGCCAAGTTTGGTTTAATTTGGCCCAGGAGTTTCAGAGCCAATCAGAGGAGAAGATTTTTGTAAAAGTTAACGACGACGGACGACGGACGCCAAGTGATGAGAAAAACTCACTTGGTCCTTGGGGCCAGATGAGATAAAAATAAAAAGGGTACACGATAACTTGTACACAACCAACTCATACCCTATTTTTACCGACTCCTACCCATAATTTAGTTGATGATATTATGTATATACATAGTAGTTGTAACTTTCTTCATTTATCATAAAGTAGCAGCATATGAATAAAAAACTTTCCTATATAGTAGCAATAAACAAAAAAACTATGTCAATTGGACATGCTTTGATACTATATATGCCCTTGAATTTTTACTAGATAACATTTTTGTTCGCTTTGGGGATTCCGTATATCGTCAGATTATCGGAATTCCAATGGGGACTAACTGTGCACCACTTATTGCGGACCTGTTTTTGTATTGCTATGAATTACAAGTTATGACAAAAATAAGCAAAGACCCATCGAAACAACATCTGATAAACAAATTTAATAATACTTTTAGATATTTGGATGATATTTTGGCTCTCAATAATGACGACTTCAGTATGTATATTAAAGAAATTTATCCTGTTGAACTTACTTTAAATAAAGCTAATACTAACAATGACCACTGCCCTTTCCTCGATCTTGATATCTATATCACTAAAAGAAAGCTGAATACTAAAATTTATGATAAAAGAGATGATTTTTCATTTCCTATCGTTAATTATCCATGTTTAGATGGTGACGTTTCCTTGTCACCATCTTACGGTGTTTATATATCTCAACTTGTACGATTTGCTCGTGTATGTAACAATGTTTTAGATTTTAACGAGAGAAATTTATGTATTACTTAAAAATTATCACACCAGGGTTTTCGATATCACAAACTAGTCAAAACATTTACTAAATTTTATCATCGGTATAAGGACATCATTCGTAAATATAGCTCAACATGCAGACTTCTTATACGTTCAGGTATTTCACATCCAATTTTTTATGGAAATATTCTTTATAAAGCACAAAAGTGCCAGTATTCACCTCAAAAACTAACAAAACCTTTGAATAAACTTATTAAGAAGGGATATAGTTACGATACTGTTGTCAGGTCCAGGCGCGGATCCAGAGGGGGGGGGGGTCCGGGGGTTGGAACCCCCCCCCCCCTTTGTCCTGGGTTAGGAACACCCTCTTTTTAAAATGGCTGGATCCGCCCCTGAGGTCATTAAAGATTGCATATTTTGGCGTTAATATTGATTCACTTATAGGGTCTTTGCATCGGAACTAAACACATTTATTCAAAAACCAGTTGTTGGCATGACACGAGTTATGTTCTTCTCATATATGTTATGATGGTATAATACTAAACCCCTAACGGGAAGGATTGTGCCTGATGTTCATATGATGAAATCATAATCTTTCAGTCAGTTTAAATGAAGTCTGGAGCTGGCATGTCAGTTAACTGCTAGTAGTCTGTTGTTATATATGTACTATTGTCATTTTGTTTTTTTTCTTTGGTTACATCTTCTGGGTTGAGATCTCACAAACATGTTAAACCCCGCCGCATTTTTGCGCCTGTCCAAAGTCAGGCGCCTCTGGCCTTTGGTAGTCTTGTATTATTTTAATTTTAGTTTCTTGTGTACAATTTGGGAATTATAGTATGGCGTTCATTATCACTGAACTAGTATATATTTGTTTAGGGGCCAGCTGAAGGACGCCTCCGGGTGCGGGAATTTCTCGCTACATTAAATACCTGTTGGTGACCTTCTGCTGTTGCTTTTTTCTATGGTCGGGTTGTTGTCTCTTTGGCACATTCCCCATTTCCATTCTCAATTTTATTTTTATTTCCTATATCAAAGCTGATCAAATGCTAATCATTAATCATTAGATCTTAGAATTTTGATTATATGAAACATTGTTTGAACGGCAATTTATTTGATATGCATATTAAATGATTATGAGCACAAAATAGTGGATAATATTATAGACCTACAAAATATACTTATGAATATCAGAGTTCATTAGTGGATAATATTATAGACCTACAAAATATACTTATGAATATCAGTGTTCATTAGTGGATAATATTATAGACCTACAAAATAGTGGATAATATTATAGACCTACAAAATATACTTATGAATATCAGAGTTCATTAGTGGATAATATTATAGACCTACAAAATATACTTATGAATATCAGTGTTCATTAGTGGATAATATTATAGACCTACAAAATATACTTATGAATATCAGAGTTCATTAGTGGATAATATTATAGACCTACAAAATATACTTATGAATATCAGTGTTCATTAGTGGATAATATTATAGACCTACAAAATAGTGGATAATATTATAGACCTACAAAATATACTTATGAATATCAGAGTTCATTAGTGGATAATATTATAGACCTACAAAAAAAAAAGAATAAATAAGAAATAAACATAGAGAAGTATATAAATGCGGCACTTTAAACATCGAAGTCAGTTGAGTTATATACTTGAACAATCACCATGGCATCCTAACCAGGGGGAAATGCACGGCTTAATCGTTGTTAAAACCAACCCTTGTGAAATATATTATATATAAAAGAGACTGAGTTCACGTAGAAATAAAGGTATGCATATGATCATATAGTATAAAGAGTCTATAAACTAACACGAAAAAAATCACGAGTTCATCGCAATATTCACTTCAGTAAAAAAATATCTTTTTTCATTATTATATTTCCGTTCACACTGGGGTATTTTTTCAGATATAAATATAAAATTATATATTTTAGAATATAACCTTATAAATCATAAATGTTATAACAATATAGAGGGGGGCAAGGGGGGTCCCAATAACAGCAAAACAGCAAATTGATTTGGCTCATAACAGATAACAAGGAATTAAAATGGACAAAAACAGATAACAGTAAATGAAATATTAAAATAATTCGGTCTTCGATAAATCAGTATTTCTTATTCACGGCCGACACTCGGCTAACCGAGAGATAGGTCGGTTAATCTATATTGAGTATGCGGCTATATCGGCGGTTGGTCTGTTAATCGGGTTGGTTATACGTCTGTTAAGAGTAAAACGCACAATTTTAATATTAAAATCTATTTAATATACAGATTTTAGGTGCATTATAAGAATCAAATCAAAAAAAGAAAAGTGTCTGACAAAATGATATATATCATAGAACATTTTCCAACTGTAAAAACATTTCATAGTCTGCGCAGTTTTCAGTAAAACTAAAAGGCGTCGCGCAAGTATGTAGTATTTATGCTTATACGCATAGCAATTTTTGCAATGAAAGGCGAAAAAAAACAATTTTAGATATCATTTAAAGGACACAAAATCGTACTTTGGTTCTAAAATATAAATTGAAATTAGTAAATATTTCATAATTGTAATATAACGTGAGTAATACCACGTTTTAGTGAACATTATGGGAATAAAGTCTGTTAATGGGTTGGACAATTGAAAATGTGTCAGTTAAGAGTTATTTAGCCACGACAATAGTTGTGCTACCTTTATATTTTCCCTTTGAAAAAGTTAAGAATGAGATGCTCTTGAGTAAAAAAAAATGACAATACGCTGCATCAGTATCCTTCTAGTAAGAACATTTTTATTTTGACTTCCTTTGCATTTTATTAAGGGGTGTGTCACTTCAATATATGGATATGGATTGCCTACTGGAATATGCATGAATCTATTATTAACGTTTATTCAGCCTTAATTTTTGTGTCTGTTCAAAGTAGCACGTTCTCAAATCCGTCCGAAAGTGTCTTTCTAATACAACACAGGGTACATATAACGTGTTGTCGTTCTCATATGCACATGATATTTGTCACTGGACGTTAAACTCTAAATCGTCAACATCATCCGATTGGTTCTTTTCTTCTATTACTGAATCATCTGTTGTTTACAAATCAGTCTAAAGAAGTAAATGGAAAGGAACGAATACATTTGGTTATCTTAAGTTTTAATTCATTTTATTCCGTTTAGTTCAGGGTTGGCAAAGTATTACCCACCCGGGAATTCCCGGGCGGGAAAACCCGGGTTTTCCCGGGCTGGGCAATACTCCCAGAAATGGGTAATAGTGGACATTACTGGGCAATATGATTTTTTAAGCTTATTTTAACACAAAATAGTAAAGACTTGTTAAAGTTTCATAGTATAACAGCTAAATATATACTTTTTATACAGATAACCATTGACAGTCATTTCTAGGAAATTCAATTTCATTCTCTTCTCTATTAATTTTATATGTAGGCAGAATACAAGATTTGCACATTTAAAGATACCTTTTAATTACCAAGTATTGTTTCAATAGTCCAAACTTTGAAAAAATGCATTTTATTGCAGTGTTTAAGTGAATTGTTAATTTTAATTGTTATACATTCATATTGCTAAATAAACACCCTACAGGGTCATGCCATTAACACTTATAAAATTGAAAGGACTGATTATTGTTACATAAACAAATCTATGTTCTAATCTGAATAATTACTTATTAATTAGTGACAGTACATATACATTATCTACATGTGATGTTTCTTTAATACATGTAATTCTTAATTCTTAATAGGAGCTATATTCATTTGAAAAAAAAAATGATTTATTTGCTTTCTATTTACAGTTTGCCAATCTAGACAAATGCTAAACAAACAAAATAGGGTATAAATATCTTATTAAATGTATTGCATTTGTGTTTATCACTGAATCCTCTTTAAAATTCAGACAAATATTTTATATTACCCAGTATTGCCCAGTATTACCCACTAAAACCCAGTAAATCCCGGGTTTTCCCAGTATTTCCCACTGGGCTGGGCAATACTCATAAAACCCGGGTTTTTGCCAACCCTGGTTTAGTTCCTTTCTACATAAGTGCAGAGGAGAACTGCAGTTGTCCGCATGTAAACTTTTAGCATTTATTACCAATATGAGTACATAGCAATCCGTTACTGTTTCAACACCCAGGGGTGTTTCATATCTTTCTTCTCAAACAGTTATTATTTTTTTCTATCTTTTTTTATTAATGCATCACTTCCTACTGTCCTTATCTATTATTCTATATATTCTGTGTTTCCATCCAGATTCTCGTGTATACAATGAGGGTCCGGATTGGGGGTGTTGTTTATTTCTATATTCTTTCAATTGTCTGTTACCGTGAGTTTTCTCTACATTTTATTTTATCTTACTCATTATTATTTCTTTATTCTTTATATATTCTAGCATCCCAATATATTTTACTTACTGATGTTTAGTTACATTGCGACGTTTATCTCTGATTTATATACTGGTTAATACCAATTTAGATACAAATTAGTGTCATTCAACAGAATCCACATGATATATGCGACCATTCTTGGATGAAATCAATATGTATAGATTATAACATGCCCTTTTCTATGTTAGCCCTGGTATTACCCGAGACTCCCATATCGGCATCGAGGCTTAAGCCGAGGGCCGATATGGGTCGAGGGATGATCCCAGGGCAAATATGGAAAAACATGTTATAATATTTAAGCTATTTATCACATATTTAAGTGTTGCAGAAAAGAGGGAAAAAAAGTAAAAATTATAACAATTTAATGAAACATAACAGGTAAATCTTAAAAATTTATCCGTATCCGTAACAAATATGTGATAAGATATAAATAACACATAGCTGAGAGGGTGATAGAGCAGATTGGGTCCCGAGAAAACATTGTCAACCGCGGCGAAGCCAAGGTTGACAATGTTTTTTCGAGGGATACCGATCTGCTCTATCATCCTCTCAGCTATGTGATATTTGATTTATTATAATGAATGTCCTATCATCATTTTCAGATGAGTTTTATTATAAAGTATTTTCTATGTAGTCACGTACTTGACAGCGTAACGGGTATTTGAAAAATCATCAGAAGTGAAGTAAATGGACAATAGTAGTGCATTGACTTGACATATAAACGATACAAGGATTAGGCCCGTAACGGGAAAAAAGCTCTGCTATCAAGAATTTTTTTTTTTTTCAATTGTTGTTGTTTTGTTATTGTTATTTATTTTATTTAAATTTTGGGTAAATACCCCTTTCAAAAGGCCTCATATCTGGCTGAGAAATATACATCACAATGAACATGATGAAATGTACATCACCAGTTGAAACCCATTGATGGTGAACGAATGAGTTTAATATCAACAATAAGCATAACACACAATGATTTATAGGTTTTAAAGTAAAAATATTAACAAGTGAAATACGTTTTTCCAACAATTGTAAAAGAAATAAGTTTGAGTCGTTCCACGCTTCGTTGTATAGTAAATTAGAACTTTAAGCATTGTCTATAAAATAACTTGATGTAGATTCAATTCATTGTCGTTTAAACTGCCGATTTTTGATTGGTCTAGCCGAGAGGGTGACATTCCAAAAAACTGTCACCCGCTCAGCCATGTGATAGAGTAAATTAACACCTTCGTATTAGGCAATCAAAATATGGCATTTTAACATGATGTATAATAATACTTTAATATTACACTTTTTTTTATATCAGTTTTCAATATTCATGGCCTAAATTCATTGTTCATGTCAGTGTTTCCGTATATATTATGTTTCATTGCTCATGTGTTGTTTCCGTATATTTTAGCCACTCGTCTTGAGCCTACCCATTTGATCCGATAACACCCCATACAGCAATAAAATTATACTTTTATTGCCATTCATAACTCTTAACAAGACCAATCATTAACAGACCGGGTTTTATACATCCGACCCATTAACAGGCCAAGTTTTAAATAAAGATTGATTTATGTCACCAAAATACAGATTTTTGTGTAGATTTTTCACACAATGATATCAATTTGGTTGACAAACATAATGCCTGTCTTTGTTCGATGCAAGTAAATTCAACCAACGTGTCTTTTTGTGTACATTTTGTGTGTGTAAAATGTGTATAAATCTATTGATGAGTAACACGCCTTTTCATTTTATAAATCGTACATCGAAGCTAGAAAAATAATAATTACACCACTGGATTCAGTACAATGAATTGTTTTGTTAGACATAAATAATTTTTATGATAAACATATATTTAAAAAGTTATACAATGAAACATGCAGAATTTCCAATGATTTCCTCGATAACACATGATTAACAGACTTTAGCCAACCCGATTAACAGACCCACCGCCGATATAGCCACATACTCAATATAGATTAACCGACCAATCTCTCGGTTAGCCGAGTGTCGGCCGTGTTATTACGGATATCCTTTGTAATGCATTCCATCTTCTATGACTATGTTTTAAGTATTAATTTATGTATCTAGAATGTGTTTAAATTACTGCTCAATATATTATAATATTTTTTATACGCTCGTTTACGGAACGTATTATGTATACTGTTGTCCGTCTGTTTTCAACATGTCGTTCATTAACTCAAAAACTCTTGAACCAATTTGAATTAAACTTTGGGAAATTGTTTATATCTATTGACGTGAGCTCCCTTTTGTTTTTTTTGTTTTTTTCATAAATTTTAGTTTTCAAGTTTCTGGGTAATGGCTTTTTATTCAATAAAATTGGTGTTTTTTTCTATTTTCTGATAATATCTCAAACATGCTTTCACAAAGCAAGGAATTTTGGTGAATTGTTTATATCTTTTACCATGAGGTCACTTTCAATTTTTATAAATTTTAGATCTTACGTTTCCGAGTAAAAAAGGAGTTTTTTTCAGTTTTCAGACATTAACACAAAAATGTTTTCAGCAGTTCTCATGAAACTTTGCTGAAATGTTTATATCTATTGTTGTAAACTCACTTTCAATTTTTATTAATTTTTGATTTTGTTATTGAGTTAAGGGATTTATTCATTAGAAAAAGGTAGTATTTTCTAGTTTTCAAAAATAACTCAAAAATGCTTTCAGCAGTTCTCATTAAACGTTGGTGTATTGACTGAAGCTCCCTTTGTTGCTAATAAAAAAAATGACTTTTTCTAAATGACCATTTAATGAGGTGTGTGAATTTTTCTTAATAAGACTATGAGGCAAAGTGGTATATAGGGTAGAAAAATCAAAAGCACCAATTATAAGCATGCAATTTATCAAGTACTTCGAACAAATTTTGACACTCTAAAAGCAATTTACAGTGGCGGATCCAGGAATTTTCATAAGTGGGGGCCCACTGACTGACCTAAGAGGGGGCCCGCTCCAGTCACGCTTGAGTGATTCCCTATATAAGCAACCAAATTTTTTCCCATAAAAGGGGCCCCCCCCCCCTAAATCCGCGTCTGATTTATTCCACTATTTTCAAAGGCCTTATTTGAACAATTTTTTATCAGCTGAGGTTTTTGATTGAAATAAGTGTACTAGTAAGTAGAATACATAGTTTGGAAACAATGGCTTGAAACGAAATAAATCTTTGTTCGTAATGAGTTATGTGCAGCTTCAAGTACATGGTTGGAACTTTCATTGTACAATGCATTTGGTTCTGCTTTGAAAAGAATCTTAGAGCTGAGTCTATGTACCATATTATATAAAAGGTTAAGTGGTTGTTAGGACCTAGTCCTTAATTGAGATCCTTGTCAGATATTCCTGGCCATATGTTTTCCTTTTTGTCATATTAAGAATTGTTTTAATTTAATATGTTTGTACGGAAAACAAGGAACATTATTCTCATACAAAATATTAAGATAATTCTAAGTACACATTCATCAAAAAAAAATGGAATTTATTACAAAGGATAATCATAAGATATACTTGAATCAGTGTCCTGTACCTCACTTCTGTGATGGGTATATGTTAATGGAATCCTTCTCTGAATACGGGACAAACATAATTAGTAGTGGTAGACCCCAATGCCCAATGATCTTCAATTTATTCCGAATATTGACAAAAAAAAAATGCTAACATTCCAATTTTCAATAACAGTTAACACAGGTATTTGGGGCTTCTTTTTTCACTTGGGGCTCGTATGGATAGTTAAAAAGTTATTGCAATCGACTAGCAATGGATTGTTGAGACTTGATATATGTTTATACATTGCAGAAAATTGAAAATAAATAAAAAAACACCAAACAATTTCTTTTTTAGTGAGGTCCAAAAAAAGGGGGGGTCCATGCCCCAAATACGTGTGACAGTTAACAGCAAATACATTATCACAATAACAGATAACAAAAAAACTAAAAGCCCAATAACAGCTAACAAAGAATAAGACAATAACAGCTAACAGCAAATATATTTTCAAAATAACAGATAACAAATAATTACCCCATAACAGCATAACAGTTAAACCCCTTGCCCCCCTCTCAATATAGAGTACGACGATAGTTTCTGTGTGTATTGATTTGTAAAATATATATAATTTGGAAATGTTTGATTATGTTTTATCAGAGACATATATGTCTCTGGTTTTATTATGTACCCGATATAAGATAATTCATGTCTAGGTATTTTTAATTGATTATATCGATCGCACTGTAGTTTGCCACCTACGCAACAACTTGCATTGTGACGTCATAGCATTATTGATCGTAAATAAAACGATGCTAGCTCTGCTTCTGTGATTACCCGGATAAACAGACTTTTGGCACCTGTCGATTCCCATATGGACAATTTTATTGCATAGGAAAACATGACAAAAAGTAGGTAAAATCTCCTTACATCAGATTTAGCGAGAGGGTATGATTCGGTGACACTGTTACAAACACACACAACGACAGTGTAGCGTCAGCAACTTGATAAAAAAGGGGGGACAATATTCGGTAAACATGATCCTGTCTGATTCCTGACCAAAAAGATTTATACAAAATGGCCATGGCAATCTGTTACAATTATGCCTTCATGTTGAACAAAATGAGTTTCTTTCAAGTATTAAAGTAACATAATTATGTATATATGGGTCATTTTCAAAAAATGTCGAATTTTGAAATTGAAAAATTTATTAAAAGTTACTTATTCAAACAACCCTCTACATAACTCATAAGCAAATCAAAACAAACAGTACTTTAAGAACAACATATTAAAAGATGCAATCTTAATGATGTCATACAAGAATATCTTGAAACATTTTTTGATCGGTGGTACAATATTTTGTCTATCCTGTTACCATTTTCAAAAGAAATTTTGGGTTATTAAGAAAAGGTTTAGATAAAATGTTAAGCTTGTTTTACGTTACCAATTAGATGATTTTCAAGAGAATAAACTTCTATATATATTCATTCTGTAAAATAATAGATTATTTGCCAATTTTCTAGGTTGTACTGAAAAATAGCTCTAAAAATTGGTTTTCAAAGGTTGTAAAAATTACCACTAGTAATGCAAGTCTAAGATAGCAATTTATATTGTTCGGCCTTTTTTCACCCTTTCAAATAAACCCAACATCAAGCAAATCCCTCACAAGTTGATTTACTTTTCTCTTTATTTCGTTGGTAACAGGAACGTACGTTTCTGATATATCACTATATAAAAGTCTATCCTGTTACCTTTTTGTCTATCCTGTTACCGATATCAGTATTGCACCTGCAAACGCTTAATTGGGAAGATTAAGACGTTATAACCTTAGGATGGGTTCAAACAATGAAATATTTCATTCGTTTTCCACCTACATGTTGAGATAAAAAAATTAACGACGTTTTTGTCTATAATTGTCTATCCTGTTACTGTAACCATAGCAACCATAGTAACAGGATAGACATAACAGGATAGACAAATTTCGTCGTTTTTGATTGCTGTTGTGAAATAACTACTCCCTTTGGTGAAGTAATTATGGTTTTCTATTGTGAATTTGGTTTCCAACACGTTATTGCACTTTTTACAACCATACTGTTAGTGTAATTAATCAAAATGGTTGGTAACAGAATAGACATAAAAAAAAGTACGCTCTATTTTTTTCACTTAATGTCTTGAAATTTCTTCATGTTCTTTTCTCTACACTGTCGTTCAAGAAACGAGGCGTTTTAAATGTAAGGATTACTTTGCATTTTCGAAATCAACACTGACTGATTCAATATTCATAGGGAGAATAATTTAACGACTGATTTAAGTAGCGGTAACAGGATAGACATGAACCTCCTGTACGCTGATTGAATTTAGTTTGTAGATAAACTGTTACATACAGTGATAAAGAAGCTACGATTTTTCGTTAGAATTATAATTAACGTTCTTAAAAAGTCCCTTTTGCAGATATCAAGGCGATCAGAAAATCGGAAAAAAATCATTTGAAATGTGTTTTTCTGACAATGTACGCACACAAATACCCCCAAAATTGGACTTAAATGCAGTTTAATCTTATCAAAATAGATGTAAGGTGTGTTTATTATTAATGTTCTGAATCACAAATCCGACAAGCTTTCATTTAAACCATTACAACTGAAATTTCCATTAGAAATAAAAAATTTAGCATGGGTGTACTGAAAATTCGACATTTTTTGAAAATGACCCATATATGTTTGAAAACAGTCATAATTTATCTTAGTCCCAATAATTATGAGTCTTGAAAGGCTATTATATTTTTTTCTTTGACGCGTCGATGTAAGGACGCGTCGATGTAAGGCGTCAAAGAAAAAAATTTAATAGCCTTTCAAGACGTCATAATTATTTGGACTCAATTTATCATACCTGCCAAGTTTTGAAAGTGCCCATGGGGGTTTTAGTGCGCGACAACAATTTCAAAGGTTACAATTCTTTGCAACGACAATTTTGCGTGTGCTGTTTTGTGGTCTAGAAAAAGTGTCATATTTGTAAGATGAGCTTACATGCTTTTTTCTTAAGTTTATTTGCATGATTCTAGTTATCAGTAGAAAAGATGAACATGTACAAAATGTAGCTGCAAGACCAGGAATTAATTTCATGTGTAAGGATATTAAATAATTGTTGACTTTTCCAATTTAAAATTATGCACAAAGAAAGACCTTTAAAAGGTTGGGAACAACACCTAGGGGTATCCCCTCAGTGGAAGGACATTTAAAACCACTTTTTAAGTAAAAATGAGCAGATATTCATATTATTTGAAGAAACTTAATTCTCCCAAAGAATCATACATCTTATGATCTATCTGGTATAATATGGTCAACACATGTCCAAGAATTTTGGTATGTTCTTGGCCTAATATATCATGTATATCTTCTTTATTTTTCAAAATAATTGGACCCTACATTTAGAAAAGTGGTTCTAAATATAATGTCAGAATTTCCCATTTTTTTTAAAGTTAAATAAAAATCTACATTTTTCTTTTTTATTTTTTACAGAAGTAAAATACCCCTTGACTAAGAGAAGTCCCTCATTTTAGGGATTCCTCATGTGGTTTATTTTTTGTTTTGTCCATGTGAAAAATAAAGAAAAGTACATTAAATGGTTTGGTATTTTAATTAAATACATAAATAACATTTGTTACAGCAAGTGTAATATCAATAAATTAGTGAATAAACTACTATTTATTATCTTTATGGTAGTACTGCATCATTGAAGTTTGTCAATCAGCCATGCTTTTATTCTTATTCTGTGTAAGAACCTCCTTGCAGGTGAAAAACCATTTGCCATGTTCACGATTTTAAAAAACAGAGGACTTCAACACAAGTTCAAAATCTAGGATGTTAGAATTATCTTGAGAGAAAACGTTTTTGATTGGCTGATTAATTTGATCATGAGAAACATAGAATTTGATTGGCTGAACACAAATGTCTTCCTTGGACACAGTTCAAAATCGGGAACCATCATATTTTTCGTGTAGATTTTCACAAAATCGTGTTTTAGAGGGTTTTTCACGATCACGATCGTGCAATCGTGACAAAGGGTCAAAATCGTGTAATACACGCCTAAATCGTGAAAGTTGGCAGGTATGATTTATCTGTACACTGTGTACATAATAGTGATATAAATACATGTTGTTTACATGATATGTCCTATTTAAAGTTACATCTTATCGCTATTTGTCCGCCATTACTTGATACCACACTGCAGGTTCCCGTAAAATTTTGACGTCATAAAGCAAAATATCTGACGCCACAATGGAAAAGTGATTGTTGTTGACGTCAAAGTTCAAGCAGCCGGGTCAGCCGGAATTACCGATAAGGTGTATTGCTCCAGGTTAGGTGAAGGGTTGGCACCTCCAAACTAGTTTAAACCTGTGAATTCTGTATGTTCCTGTCCCATGCAAGTCAGTAGCCTGTAATTCAGTAGTTGTTTGTCGCTGTATATCATTTTTGATTTTCGTTCATTAATATTCTATCTACATCAACATCTAGGGCTTGTCCAATACATCGTATTACTATATGGCTGACCTGAGAATCTGTCCTGCTTGAACTATTGACCTTATGCAACAATCACTTTTCCATTGTGGCGTCAGATATTTTGTATTATGAAGTAAAAATTTACGGGAACCTGTGCGATGTCAGGTAATGTGGAACAAATAGCGATATTAAAGGTGTTTTGTCCAGTACCAGACTAGCTCAAATAATTATGACGTCTTGCAAGGCTATTTCATTATTTTTTGGCGATGCCTTCCCAAAAAATGTCCTAGGTTAAAATGTACGTCAGACGTCCAATAATAATGACACAGACAAAAAATAAAACAGCCTTGCAAGACGTCATAATTATTTGGATTAGTACCAGAGGTAAAAACCCAATAAAGCTTACAAGTCCAATGGGACAAGTAAAATAATCTGTAGAAAATAATTAAAGTCCCACTCTTATCAAACTTAATTGATTAATGTGAAAAAAAATTAGTTATAACAATGTTATTTAATTTGACCAATGTTCAAGTTGCCTCTTTGGTAAACAAACCACAGCTTCTTATTGTTATACTAAAGACATACTAGATCGTCTCAACTTAAAATGTGTTCTCCCCTATTTTATTTTTTATTTGGATCATCAATTTCAATATACATATGTACAGTATCTGTTACTTGCTAACCTACTCAGTACTGCATTGTACTGCCTGTGCCAATCTAATTGAAATTAGTTTTCCACACCTGCTCCTTGTAGTTTATATGTCGCACATGGGATGTCCTATGAACGACATATAAACAACAAGGAGCAGTTGAGGAGAACTAATTTTAATCAGATTGTGCCTGTGCTGACTTTGTTCAGAAATATTTTATGAAAGTCCAACATCATGAACATAGAGTTTTTGTTGATAATTTTATATTTGATAAAACAATACAAACAGAGCAAAACTTTTTGAAGGATATTTAACTTTGAATTATAAACATTGTAAAGCTGAAAGTTCTTCTTAAACAGACAGTAATAGTTATAGATAATGTACATTGTATTACAAATGTATTAAAAAAATATCATGGATAGGGGCAAAATTAAAAGAAAACATCAATTGTCAAAGTACAGGAAACTTATCACTATATATTAAAAACCATTCATGCATTTAATATCTAAAACATGAAATTTATTTATAGTCCTATTTCATTTTCATATTTAAATGTCCAATACAGGTAGGCTTGCTTTCTGACATAAATGTGTTGTCGTTTATATAATTTTTTGTCAATAAAAGGGACGATAGTATCTTTAACATAACATGTATGATGTTGACAAGGTAAATTTGTAAAAAGCTGGTTAATATTGGATGGTTTAAGTAGATTGACTTTTTTTCATGACTGTGGCATTGGAAGGGGTCAGTAATGTGCTTTTCAGGTAAATTTTTATCTGCTATACATAGTTTTTAAATTAATCGCCAAATATTAAAGAAAGAAAAGTCGACAAGAAAATTTAAGGATAGTAAATTATTATTTTAACATTTTAAGGAGTCTGTTGACATGGTTGACAATTTTGGTCATTTGACATGTTTGACATGCATACATTTAGTTTAAACATATTTATTTATAGTGGATTGGGAAACAAGTTTTGCAACTTATATAAATCCCTTTCCACTTTTACATGTACAAAGATACATATGTACACCTATGTATACATCATAACATGTACTGCTGAACTGACTTCAAATGAAGCTAATACTAAAGTCATGACTAACAATGACCACTGCCCTTTCCTCGACTCCTGGATCTTAATACATGTCATGCATGTAATACTTAATATCTTAAACGGGAAGCTTAATACCAAAATTTATGATAAAAGAGATAATTTTAATTTCCTATTGTTAATTATCCATTTTTAGATGGTGACATTCCCTTGTCACCATCTTATGGTGTTAATATATATCTCAACTTGTTATATTCGCTTGTGTATGCATATGTATTTGATTTTAACGAAAGAAATCTTTTTCATGTTTTCATTACTGAAAAATTGTTACACAAGGGTTTTTGATAACACAAATTAGTCAAAACATTTACTAAATTTTATCATAGCTACAAGGACATCATTTGTAAATATAAATCAACATGCATACATCTTATACATGTTATACTTTCAGGTATTTCACATCCACTCTTTTATGGTAATTTTCTATACAAAGCACAAAAATGTTGTCATTCACCTCAAAAGCTAACAAAACCATTAAACAGACTTATTCAGAAGGGATATAGTTACAATACTGTTGTCATGTCAGTAAAGATGGCATATTTTGGAATTAATATTGATTCACCCATAGCCTCATAGGGTCTGCATCAGAACATGCAGAAATAAACAAATCAGTTGTTGGCATGATACAGGTTATGTTTTCATAAATGTTTTATGATGGTATGATACTAAATCCCTAACAGGAGGAATTGTGCTTTCATATGAAGAAGACATACTCTTTCAATTAGTTTAATTGAGGTCTGAAGCTGGCATGTCACTTTGTCAGTAACTGCTAGTACATGTAGCTAGTCCTTTGTTAATTTATGTATCATTTTCAATGTCATTTTGCTTAGTATATTTTGCTACCTATTTTGACACTGGTCTCTGACTTCTTTTTAACTGAGTTTTACTGTGGTTATTGCTGTGTGTTTGTTTATTCTTTTTTGGCTAGAGGTAGAAAGGGGGGGGGGGGGGTGTGAGATCTCACAAAACATGTTTAACATTGCCACATTAATTGTTGCACCTGTCCCAAGTCTGTATGTTTTTTAATTTTAGTTCAGTTATATGTTTTGGAGTTTAGTGTGACATCCATTTTCACTGAACTAGTACATATTTGTGTCTAGGGGCCAGCTAAGGCCCCCTCAGGTCGATGGATTTTCTCGCTGTGTTGAAGACCCATTGGTGGCATTGTGCTGTGTTCTGTTCTTGGTAGAGGTTGTTGTCTCTTTGACACATGAATTCTTTATTTCTAATCTCAATTTTATTTTATACTTTTCTTAGAACATCTGTTATTAACATGATTAAAAAAAGTTATTAGAATTGAGAATCATGAAAATGGGGAATATATCAAAGAGACAACATTGAACAACCCGACCAAACAGCAGAAAAAAAACCATGGCCACCAATGGGTCTTCAATGCAGCAAGAAAATGCTGCACCCATGCAGAGGTGGGTTTCAGCTAGCCCCTAAACAATAAAGTATGTATATTTATGGTTTTACACTAGTAATTTTTGGGGACCTTTATACATTGTGGCATGCTGTTCGGTGTGAGCAAGGCTCGATGTCGAAGACCATATTTTGACCTATAATTGTTTACTTTTAAAAATTGTGACTTGGATGGAGAGTTGTCTCATTGGCACTCATACCACATCTTCTTTTATCTAGGTCAGGAATATGACGCCACACTAAACTCTGAAACATATATAAATGAACCAAAATTAAAAAACACGACCCAAGATTAACAAAGTCTAGAGGTTTCTGATATACTTTATATATGTAGGACTCAAATCTATGGCGGGTTCCAAATCTATGGCAGATTCCTAATCTATGGCAAATGTGACGTTATAAACGCCAAACAACTCAAATCTATGGCTGATTTTTGTTTTCTCCAAATCTATGGCAGATCTTTTTCATAACGTCACAATTGAATAACGCCATATTACATCGTCGCTGCCGAATACGACGGAACCGATGGATTTGAACACCATTTCAGATGAAGGTAATTCACTTGACATCATTTTGCAGATGGTTTAAAGGAAGATGTAGCCGTTTATCCGAAAGAGGGACAAAATGTGCTATACCGACCGAAGACCGCGATGAATAAGGACATCTATGGTTTTCAGTACCGGAAGTTTTATAAAAGGATTTATAAAAAATATTTTACGTCTGGCAAAGTTTACAAACTGAAAGATCAAATTACCTGATACCAATTTGATTAGAATTGTCATCAAATAAAAAAAAAATTAACTACAAAATAACATTATGTGAAAATTCAAACTTCATTTTTAGTTGTCTTTTTTTATATACAAACCTGCCTTCTTGTTTGTTAAGGGACTTCAACTAGTTGGTTTAATGAATGGGCTAAACAGGTACTATGCATTAAAAAATGATTATTTTTACCGGGCGCATCATTTAAATATTTCAGTCTGTATTAGGATATATGAATTCATCATTTATAAAATGTATTGATTGACCATTATGGAAAGTTTATTTCACGAATGTTTATAGACATGCTCCCGTTGTCGTATATTTCAACTTGTTTAAGACAAGTCATTGGTCGTATATATACTGCATTGTTTCCATTTGCACAAAATTTAACATAGGTTTGGAAACAACAAAAATCCACCATAGATTAGGAAATTACAAAATTTGCCATAGATTAGGGTTTTTAAAAATCTGCCATAGATTTGGGATGGATTACGTCATATTTACCATAGATTAGGAATCTGCCATAGATTTGGAACCCACCATAGATTTGAGTCCTACATATATATATGTGTATGTCATGTATATATATTGTAATTTGGTTTAGTAAATTATTTTTTTTATTCAATAATTTCATTGAATTTGGAAAGTGATTTTAAACTTATAACATTCGTGTGTTATTGAACTTTTCAGTGTCTCTTAATATATAACTGACACAGAATTTGCTTCTAAAAAGATTTTCTTTATTCTTGTTGTTCTTAAATTGTTACTTTCGCTATATATAACTTATTTATGGATAAAAGAACTTGAAGAACGTCAATGTTTATTTCTGTTTACATTCAAGTAAAGATAAATTAGCATTCAAAAACATGCATAAAAGCTATTTAAAAACATATTTATTTCTTATGTGATGTATATATATGTAAATAATAGTTTACAGTTCATTGAATTTTATTGATGCTAATATGATAATTTTAATAGAAAGAAGTTTATCCAGGATAAGCCATCAGTTCAAAAGAAAATACATTAATATTACCGTGAGAATTTTGTTTTGTTTTTTTAGAGTTAAGTCATTGCCATAGCCTATTTAATTTATATTTATTTATCTTTTGTTGAATATGGAGATTTCAATAAATCAGAATAATTACATTAGATGTTTGTTTCATTATAATACTTTATTCTGATTGGCTAACTGCACATCACGTGTTATTCCGTAAGCAGTTGCATTGCTCAATACAACTTTTCATTCATGATAACACGTGGTCCAACAATAAAGTACAAAGGTGAATTAAATAAAAAAATATATGATATTCGTGTTTTCATGATCATAACTGAAAAATGTATAAGTATTGAATGCTTCTTTTTGTAACTTTATAGGGTTGTAAAAGTGTTGACTGTGCGCACATTTTTAGAATGAAGCGCTTCCGTGCTTCATACAAAATGTACTTCGGTCAACGCTTTTACACCCCAATAAATTTACAAAAAGAAGCATTCAATTCTTAAATAAATTACCATAGCATTTTTATAATGTGCATATTATGCTAACTTCATCCAAGAACTGAATAGGTGTAAATTTTCAAAAACTCAAAGTTATAAATCCCTCAAGTCTAAAAAAAAAATGTTAGTTAGGGTGGATAAAGGTATTTGTAGCAAATAAAAATAAAATTGAGAAAGGAAATGGGGAATGTGTCAAAGCGACAACAACTCGACCATAGAGCAGACAACAGCCGAAGGCCACCAATCAATGTAGCGAGAAACTCCCACAGCTGGCCCCTAAAAATATGTATACTAGTACAGTGATGATGGACGTCATACTAAACTCCGAATTATACACCAGAAACTAAAATTAAAAATCATACAAGACTAACAAAGGCTAGAGGCGCCTGACTTGGGACAGGTGCAAAATTGCGGAGGGGTTAAACATGTTCAACCCTCCCCCTATACCTCTAGTCAATGTAGAAAAGTAAACACATAAAAATACACACATTAGAATTCAGTTCAAGAGAAGTCCGAGTCTGATGTCAGAAGATGTAACAAAAGAAAATAATGTGTATATATATATGTCAATGGGCAATTTTTGTTAAGGCATTTAAATGGTTAAAACCAGAGGATTCTGAAAATCTGACAAAAGTTCCAAAACATGACAAGCAAACTTCCTTAACTTCCATTGACTTTAATGTTTAATGTCAATTATATTCACGCTGTAAGTTATAGTCTTCCCCCTTTTGGTATTTTTATAAAAGGAAGTACGTGGCATTTATAATTTTACCTTTTTGATTCAAGTTTTTACTTCATACCCAACTAATCTTAAGAATCAGATTAAATTTCAATACATATATATATATGTACATACATCATGTACAATTTAATTCCTTTGCATTTTTTGATCATTTGATATTTGTGGTTGTTTATCATGTTTCAACCAAACTTTGACAAACTTGAAAAACTTGGATTATTTTGTTGGAACAAAACACCTACAACATTGTACAAGGCTATGACATTTGATAGACGTCACTTACTTTATATCTAGAAGTGCACCTGTTAAGTGTATGTATTGAAATTGACAATTTGACAATTTAAAACTTCATGAAATTTATTAATTTATAAACAGCTTCATTGAAATTAATTTAAAAGTAAATTGACAAACGTGCATTTTGTTGGACTAATACTTGGATTAATGCTAATATATATTTGATTATAACCATTTATCATGCATGTCATGTTTATAGTTTTAAAAAAAATGAAATTGAAAAAAAAAATGATTTTAAGTTGTAAGTGGTGAACTAGTACATGTACTAGTACTTTCTGGATCCTCTGGTTTTGTCATCTTAAAAAATTTGGAGGCCCAAATTATTGTGTAATAATTCATTTATAAACAGAAGTAGAATAGAATGTTGTCTGATCCTTGTCAGAAAAATGTGGATACAGGATCTATATTTTTAATTAAATTGTGTATCTTCATATACCATGTATACCCATAACAGTCTGCCCCACACATTGAAGTTTGATTATTGAATTGTGTATCTTCATATACCATGTATACCCATAACAGTCTGCCCCACACATTGAAGTTTGATTATTGAATTTGATGAATGTTTTAAAGAAAGAGTGATAACTGTGGTATAAAATAAAGGATTTGGATCAATAATGTCCGTGTGGGTGGAATAGTTTTGAAAAGACAGTTCTTTGACATTTCTATTGATCTAATTAATAATAGATAGTGTTACCACTTGCTAGTAAGGTGGGTGGAAAAATACTTCAAATTTTCTTGCTGACATTTGGTTCACCAGTATAAATGAATTTTTGGAGTCTATTTCTGGTTTCATGTATACATAAGGCCAAATAAAAATAAATGTGTGGTTCCAGTAACCCGACCAACCCTAGTTAAAACCCCCGACCCTAGAACTTTTTTTTCATTTCTGAAAAATAAATTTTCAAACGAAATTTTGAGGATTGTGAATTAAAATAATTAAATTCATAGATTTCTGTCATCTGAATTTCCATCACAAGTATCTGTTATGGCTAAAATGCAACAATTCATAACAGAATGCAACAAAATTAACTAAAAACATATCATGACTGTTTATTTTACAACCAAACACATGTAAAAATGGGGGACTTCTGGTTGGGGCATGTATAATACCGGAAACAATTTTGGTAAACACATGATTTTTTACAGGATTTTGACATTCAAAAAAAAAAAAGCAATTGTCAACCTACCGACCCTATTTTTTAAAAGTATGTAACTGGAACCACACATATATTTTTATTTGGCCTAATATGTGAGTTTATATGCATGTTAAATACTTCAAGGGGTGTTAAACACTGATAATCAGACATACCAATGGTAACAAATTGTGGGTTGCCATTTTGGTAATGATTTTTATTCTTCACGCGAATTATACTAAGGCTGATGATAAACATGATAAAGTGTATTAAAATTAGAAAAAATTGTAACTTAGCTAGATAAAAAAAAAGGGGGGGAGGGAGCACTATTTAATTTTGAATGATTGTGAATAATGGATTTCAACTTTGGTAAAGGGGAAACATTGTCAGAGTCAACCATGAGAAATGCTTTAGAATATTGAAGTTGGAACATAATGAAAAACATGAAAAAATAAAAGATTTTAACTAAGGATTAAAGAGAGGTTAGAATTATTAATTTTGAAATATTGGATCAGTTAGAACTTGTTAAAAATCAGGAGAGTAATAAAAGGGAAGATAAAAGTGGGAAATTAGAAAATGTTATAGATTATTACAATTGTTTGCTATGACATGGAATGGCATAAGTTTGTTATAGATTATTAGTACAATTGTTGGCTATGACGTGAAATGGCATAAGTTTAAAAAGCTAGCATTTCTGATGTAGGGAATGTATATATAAACAATACAACTCGTCTAAACATCAACCCAACAATGTTAGATCTGTAAATTTGCGAAACAAATTTTTTGTTCTTCCCTCGCCGGGATTCAAACCCATGCTACTGCAGAAATCTTGTTAAAAATGTTGATTAAAACAATTCATGTTACGGTTACCATGGTTACATTTCAGGATGATGGAAGAAACACAAGTCAGTGTTAACGATGAAAGTTATGACTACGACAGCTTTGATGAAAACAGTGACGAAAGACCTACAGAACGTTGGGCTCCCTTAGGTGCTGCTGCCGTCAGTCCCGCTCCATCTCAGACAGAAACTAGGTATGTATTATAAGAGTTATTTCCCGAATGTTTGGCCACTAGGTGCTGCTGCTGTTAGTACTGCTCCATCTCAAATAGAAACTAGTTATTTATTTGAAGAGTTATGCCCCTTATTTAAAAAAAAAAAATTGTAAATCAAATGTAAATATATCGCCAATATGAAATTCCTTTAAATTGAAAAACAGATTATTTTTTAGATGATTGCAGTTATCTCAATTAAAAAAATAAGAATAACTTTTTATATACTTTTCAGCCATCATGCACAGAACGATCAGTTACGACAGTTAGAAGAAGAACAAGAACAGCTAAATTCATCACTACTAGCCCTGACCACACATTTTGCCCATGTCCAATTTAGATTAAAACAGATTGTTAGTGCACCTCCAGATGATAAAGAGGTAAAAATAGAAACAAATAGATTCCTCCACTGCAACTAGTGTGTTACGATATTTCTCAACTCTAAGACAGTTAAATTTTAATTTTGAAAGCATGAGGCTTGCAGAGTTTTTTTTAAATAATTAAAAGTTGAGAGTGAAGAAATATTGTATACACTGGTTATAGTGGTGGGATCTGTTTCTCTAATGATTATTTTCCTTCCTTTTCAAAGATTTGCAGAAAGATGTGTTTTTTATATATGAAATCATCATACAACCATGCAATAGGAAATTTAGAAGAAACCAAGAAAATTTGACGTCATGATTAAATTTCGACCAAGACTTGGTCATTATACATGTTATATCATGTATATTACATTCATGATAATGATTATTTGATTACCAAACTAAAACTTTCATGATTATTTGGTAATCTAGGACTGTACTTTTGATGATTTGTTTATGTTGTATAAAAAAGATAATCCATTCTCAATTTTATTAATTTTAATAAATGATTATGTGATTGGTGATAGTATTGGCAAAACATTTGTGATTATGTGATAACTTGGAAACCTTCATGAGGGGCCCCCTAAGTGAGAACCCTGTGAACAACAACAGGTAACTGTAAAAGTAACAACAAAGAGCAAAACCAATACGCCAGTTCAGGGATGTGGTATTTAGCTGTATCTGTCATTTGACTTCCATCACCATGTGACTCAAATGTAGGCATCGTCATTTCCAACATATGATGAGCAAACGGGTGAACATTTTTATCTTTTACTGCAGAAAATTTTTGGGAATTTAAAATAAAAAAGTGAAACCAATACTGTGTAAAGAAAATGTTTACAAGTAATCTATAAATCTACAAGGCCCAAACCACATCAGTCATGCACATATTGACAATTTATTGAATTGAATGCTATATTTCTCCCGCAGACATTATTACAAGAATTGGAAGAGTTTGCCTTTAGAGGTATTCCTGATGCCAGATTATGTTTAGACAAAAAGTTAGAGGAGGTTCAAGAGGAAATGGTAAGTCCACATTAAATGCTTTTTTAACACGATTTTATAACCAAAGTCAAAATTTGAAAAAAATTGAAACCTATGAAGTTAAATAACAATTTTGACCTCCCTTCTCTGACTGGCCCATTTGGGACAGAACTTCGAAAAACAAACTAATCGTACAGGTACATAATTATTATTGGGGATGGGAGCACTTATTATAGACACCAACCACTCATTATATAGAATAGATTTGATAATGGAAATTGGGAATGTGTCAAAGAGACAACAACCCAACCAAGCCCAAGGGCACCAATGGGTCTACAAGACAATGAGAAAATACAGCATGTTTTTCCCATATCCTGAAATTATATATGAAAAAATAAAAATAAATAAAAGAAGCACCCATCAGCAATTTATTTATTTGAGTGTCTCCCATCCTACACTCCCAAACATTATATTGTGAACAGCCTTCAACCTTTTTCTACCTTGAATTACAGAGTGATCAGGAACATGAACAGAAACTAATAGAGCAAAGAGAGAAACAGAGGGAGTTAATAGAACAGCTGAAGAAACAACTGGAAGAATTAGAAACTTATGCTTATGAGGTTTGTAAAACTTTTTTGCTACACCCCCCTCCCCAAAAAAGTAGGTAACACAGTTTTCAAGCTTAACACGAGTCCTTCAGCAATAACTAAAAAAATACCAGTCAACAGTTCACAAAACATGACATAAAAAAAATAAAAAGGGAGAAACATGAACTCCACCAAAAACCAGGGGTGAATTCTGGTGTTCAGATCCTGCTCCACATGTGGCATCCATCAATCTGACAAATGATACTGTTAAAAATCTGGATGTTTTCTGGTAATGATTATGTTTAATAAAATTATTTTCATGTTAATATACATGTATATATATATATATATTTGTACATATAATGGTCTACAGTAAATTTCTTATACATATTTTCTATAGACTGGCGATGCTGATGTGGTGCCTACATCCAAAGTGATGGAGAAACAAAAAGTTGTCATCGATGAACTGAAACATAAACTGGATCTTAATCTGGAAGGCTTTGACAGTCTCAGGTAAATAGGAGGATGTTATAAACTGATGTACAATGTAAATCAGTATCGCCTGCCTTGGGTCTGTGTGGTCTAGGTGTCAGTTATCAAACTATATTAATCACTACATACACTTGCTTGAACTTGACCAACCTGTGTTTAACCAGTTTGTTTAGCTTGTGCTTGACTTACCTGTGCTTGACTAGCCTGTTGTTGACTAGCCTGTGCTTGTCTAGCCTATCTTTGACTATTCTGTGCTCAACTAGATAGTGTTGGATTAGCCTGTGCTTGTCTAGCCTATCTTTGACTATTCTGTGCTCAACTAGATTGTGTTTGATTAGCCTGTGCTTGTCTAGCTTGTACTTGACTATTCTGTGCTCAACTAGATTGTGTTTAACTAGCCTGTGCTTGTCTAGCCTATCTTTGACTATTCTGTGCTCAACTAGATTGTGTTTGATTAGCCTGTGCTTGTCTAGCCTATCTTTGACTATTCTGTGCTCAACTAGATTGTGTTGGATTAGCCTGTGCTTGTCTAGCCTATCTTTGACTATTCTGTGCTCAACTAGATTGTGTTGGATTAGCCTGTGCTTGTCTAGCCTATCTTTGACTATTCTGTGCTCAACTAGATTGTGTTGGATTAGCCTGTGCTCGTCTAGCCTATCTTTGACTATTCTGTGCTCAACTAGATTGTGTAAGATTAACCTGTGCTTGTCTAGCCTATCTGACTATTCTGTGCTCAACTAGATTGTGTTTGATTAGCCTGTGCTTGTCTAGCTTGTACTTGACTATTCTGTGCTCAACTAGATTGTGTTTAACTAGCCTGTGCTTGTCTAGCCTATCTTTGACTATTCTGTGCTCAACTAGATTGTGTTGGATTAGCCTGTGCTTGTCTAGCCTATCTTTGACTATTCTGTGCTCAACTAGATTGTGTTGGATTAACCTGTGCTTGTCTAGCCTATCCTTGTATATTCTGTGCTCAACTAGATTGTGTTTGATTATCCTGTGCTTGTCTAGCCTATCTTTGACTATTATGTGCTCAACTAGATTGTGTTTGATTAGCCTGTGCTTGTCTAGCTTGTACTTGACTATTCTGTGCTCAACTAGATTGTGTTGGATTAGCCTGTGCTTGTCTAGCCTATCCTTGTATATATTCTGTGCTCAACTAAATGTGTTTGATTATTCTGTGCTTGTCTAGCTTGTGCTTGTCTAGCCTGTGCTTTACTAGTCTGTGCTTGTCTAGCCTGTGCTTGTCTAGCTTGTGCTTGACTATCTTGTGCTTGTCTAGCCTGTGCTTGTCTAGCTTGTGCTTGTATAGCTTGTGCTTGTCTAGCCTGTGCTTGTCTAGCTTGTGCTTGTCTAGCTTGTGCTTGTCTAGCTTGTGCTTGTCTAGCCTGTGCTTGACTAGCTTGTGCTTGTCTAGCCTGTGCTTGTCTAGCCTGTGCTTGTCTAGCCTGTGCTTATCTAGCCTGTCATTGTCTAGCATGTGCTTGTCTAGCTTGTGCTTGTCTAGCTTGTGCTTGTCTAGCCTGTGCTTGTCTAGCTTGTGCTTGTCTAGCTTGTGCTTGTCTAGCCTGTGCTTGTCTAGCTTGTGCTTGTCTAGCTTGTGCTTGTCTAGCCTGTGCTTGACTAGCTTGTGCTTGTCTAGCCTGTGCTTGTCTAGCCTGTGCTTGTCTAGCCTGTGCTTGTCTAGCCTGTCATTGTCTAGCCTGTGCTTGTCTAGCTTGTGCTTGTCTAGCTTGTGCTTGTCTAGCTTGTGTTTCACAAGTTTGTGTTTGATTCTAATCCTATTTGACAAGGTTCATGATTCTATCAGTATCAGGGTTCTCCACTTTTCTCAACAAATAAAAAAAGTTGTATAGCCAAGTCTGATGAAAGGGGTGTTTAATACCAACAGAAAACGATGTATCATTTTCACAACAATAAAAAACATTTCGATATTTATTTTTTAAAGATTTCCCAGTCTTACCCTTCGTTATCTTGGTCATGTTTATTAATAAACTTTTGGCATCAGAAAAAGAATGACTTAAACAGACAACATATCCAAACAATAGCATACCACAACTAACCTGCTTATAAATGTAAAATTCCACACAAAACCAACTTAAAAATTCCAAACAACAACACATCACAACAACAATGAACAAGTAAAAATGAAATTAAATAAAATCAATCACAAACTAAAAAAAAGTCCATTACAAATTGAATAAAATTATTAACCTTCAATACTATTAAAAATTCTTTGTCAGTTGAAAACTTAAAATAGAAATGCAATAATTTTATTCTTTGGCATTTTCTAGAAAAGTTTAAAAAATGAAATTATCATGAGGAAAAATATAATACTGTAAATTCAGAAATTATCAGAAAGTTTTATTTATATAAATTAAACAAACTGAATATTGCAATAACAAGAATTTGTATTCCTATTCAAATAAAAATTCATGAAGAAAACTCAATAATGTCAAAATTGCAAAAATAAATTCTGTCAATGATGTCTGAATTTACAGTAAATAATTATCAACAATTTATTAGTTATGACTATTTAATGTTATTAATGTCTGTATTTTACAGCACGGATCAGTTAAAACAGATTGTTGATCATGCTGTTGGAGAGGTAATTATCTTGTGCCTTCATTTTTTATATGCCGTACTAAGTGGTCCGGGCATATATTGTTACTTATATATGTGTATCATTCTTTTGTTCAGATATTCTGATAAGAAACATTTGTCCTGACATATTTTCATTATTTTGTTTTTTTGGCAGGATTACAGTTGTTGGACTGATGATTTTGAGATGATTTTTGGTACATAAGGGCAACAACAACAAAAAAAAAAAATCTTATTTCTGGTCTAAGCTTGGAATCTAACTCTAAATATATTGCATGCCTTTTCAAATAATAATTTGTAATTTGAGTACACTAAAAATCCTTTTAGAGCTGAATTGGTCAAAGTTAAATGGGCAGTTGATAATTTTAAGGGTTTTTGTCTGGTCGTTGATGATCCTTGCCTTTATGAAATTTTAATTCTATTATTGGGATGTTTTTATTATTGAGAAGAATGCGACAGGGTTATAATAAATTATAATTCCAGCAATTTAAACTCTCATTTTGAAATTTTTTATATGAATTTTTTCAATATGGCTAAAATTGAAATTGCACTTAGTCCAAAATGCCAAAATCACAATAATAAATGCATGCAATAATTTCTGAATTCACAATACATGAAAACCAGTAAACTTTATATACATGTAGTAATTTTATAACCTTTTTTTCTTTTCCAGATAGTTAACCCAGGCAAGGTTAAAGAAAAGCTGATTCAGCAGTTATCTACACAGATAACTGATTTAGAAAGATTTATACAGTTTTTACAAGGTGATGGACTGGGTCAAAACTTCTTTTGCTTGTGGCACTGGTTAATTTTTTTGTTCGGTACTTTCAATGTTGACAAGATTTTAGATATTGCTAAATTTCTCAATAGCAAAAAATTATTTTCTATTAAGCAATTGGGAACAACAGACGGAATTGAAGTTTTCTGACTGCTAAATTTTTAATCTAATAATTTTCTAAATTATATTAAATAACCTTGTTTTTAGCACTCAAGCTATAGGTGGTCTATTCAAAATGGGGTTACGAAAACGCTTTCATTGTTACCCAAAGATTTTATTTTTCATTGTATAATTAATTTGATTACTCACAAAAAATATTTGGGGAATTTTATGAAATTTTGACCTGGTAATGCTTTTAATTCTCTAGTTGAGGGATTTTCCTTCCTGACTTAGAAATAACATAGTTGCTATTTTTCTGTATTATTTTATCATATTTTCCCTTCTTTTATCACACTAACAATTAATGACCCATCAAACAATGTAAGCAGCCATGTATTTAATATTAATTTGCTTAAAATTAGAATTACTGGATCTGAAATTTGTAAGAAGAAGTAACTCAAATGATTTTGGAAAGGTTACTTGTTTTGTTAGGGATCGTAGATTTATTATTACAAGTAAGCTATGAGCATACTTGGAGCATACTTGGAGAATGCTTGGAGCTTTATAAGTAGGCTCTCTTCAGCAGTTCATATGACAATAGTTATCATGATCTATTAATATGTCTGTCAGATCTTTAACATTTCTATACAAAGGAAAGTACTACTCAGAAGAGCCTACTTAAAAAGCTCTGAGCATCCTAGGGTTATTGCCCTTTAATGACAAGTCATTCTCATTAGAAATTTTTTTAACAGAAACTATTTAACAGAGAAAAACTTTGACTAGCAAACATATAAGCAAAATTAGATCTAAAAATAGATTAAAGACTCCACATGAGAATACGTCTGGAATAGCTTTGAATTTTGTCATTGCCAACTGTCCATAGTAAGATTTGATCTATATGGTTGCTTGTGGCAACCTTATAGAGTTCACATGCCATTAATGTTCTTTCATAGTGATGCAGCACATGCAAAACTTACAATATTTTTGTACTAATTCTAAAATGAATTTAAAGTAAGGAGAGCAGCGTGTCTGTCCATGGTGGACAGGTGAACATTTCAAAATCTGTGTGTTTATAGTGAACAGGTGGTAATTGCTAAATCCATGAGAGCTGTTGTGTACCTTCAAGTGGAACACATTAAAGACAATTATAATTTCAGCCATCTTAAAATGAAATTATCTCTGTTTTGATTTAGTTTTATATTCTTTTTTAACATTTATACGCTTCATCCAAAACCTGCTTTTATCATATACATATATATATATATACTTAGTGCTCCCTTTGTCACCTTCAAGTTTAGCAATACTAATAAAATAAATATATATAACAATAGATAGATCTAACAAGAACCATCAAATAGTGGGTCTCATTGGGGTATAAGCGTGACGCAGGATTGCCGATTTTTTGTAAGTGTGACACGTGAAAGTCAAATTATTGTGTCGTGAAAACGGGAAATGAGGTCTTGCGGGACCCGGGAAATGACAAAATAAATGAGAATTGCTTATGTACATAGTGTAAGCGGGATACGGGAATCTGACAAAACAGTAAGCGGGATCCGGGATCAGAACCCCCCAATGAGACACCCCAAATATATGATATTGTTCAACCATAAGCTGTTTCTGAATTGATTGCATGGGGGTAGAAAGGTACTTCTATTCAACTTTGATGAGTTACAACTATTTTAATTAAATTTATTAATTTGATTTGATACATGTGCATGTGCTAGGAGCTGTCTGAAAATTGCAGTGAGGTGAGAGGTTTTGTTATGCACCCTGTTGAAGACCTCATTGTGACTTGTGAGGTGAGAGGTTTTGTTTTGCACCCTGTTGAAGACTTCATTGTGACTTTAAGATGAAGAACAGCAACAAAAGTTGTTTTACTTTGTGTGTGTTCTAATTTTGTGTTATCGATGGAAACTCCATAACCTTTGTTTACAAATATGACAGTTTGTAAAAAGGACCCAACTCATCTTTGATGTTAGAATCACCAAAATTGTGAGAAAAAAAAATCAATACCCTTGCATCTTATACTACTTGGTAATGTACTCATGAGCTGTAAAGTTGGTATGAGTAATGTATTGCTCATGAGATGTTAAGTTGGTATGAGTAATGTATTGCAGTTGGTATGAGTAATGTATTGCTCATGAGCTGTTAAGTTGGTATGAGTAATGTATTGCTCATGAGCTGTTAAGTTGGTATGAGTAATGTATTGCTCATGAGATGTTAAGTTGGTATGAGTAATGTATTGCTCATGAGATGTTAAGTTGGTATGAGTGATGGATTGCTCATGAGATGTTAAGTTGGTGTAAGTAATGTATTGCTCATGAGATGTTAAGTTGGTATAAGTAATGTATTGCTCATGAGCTGTAAAGTTGGTATGAGTAATGTATTGCTCATGATCAGGGTTGGACACTCACAACCATGAGTGTTGACTAACTAATGATATAATAGATGAACTTCTTAGACCACTCGTCATACAAAGCTTCTTACTTATTTTAAGTGCATTCTGTATATATGATCATTTCTAAAACAGTATTATTTATTTGTCATTAGTGTATTTCATTTTTGAAGAACATAAAATGTCTTTTTCAGGGGAGGCAACAAGTCCTGGGCCGTTAGGAAAGGAGAGATGCACATGTACAGTTCATAAGGTTTGTCAGATTTAAATGTGTCAATATTTTTTGTATCAGTGAGTTATTAATTTTAACGGAGTTATGCCCTTTGGAAAATAAACATTATATGAAAATGTGCATTGCTAGCTCTCTCATGTGTACAATGCTTGTCTGATTTTTATGAAATATATATCATAGGTTTACATCAGCAATGTCTCAGAAAGTTTAAAAATAAGTTCCGATTAATTAATTTTAATAGAGTTATGTCCTTTGGAAACATTAATTATAGTGGAAATTACATTGCATTTGCTCTCAAACCTTCATTTCTTCAAGATATTTATGATATAAAAAGATTGTTTTAAAGTTATTGCACTGGCACTTCTATTAAATTACAGACGTGTAACTGTAATGTAATTTTTTTTAGGAAAAATTTTAAAAAATTGGCAAAAAATAATTTATAGCTTAAAAAAAAAGGCCAGAAGTGTCATGATTTTTAAGGAATTTGAAAATAGAGAAAGGGAAGGTTGTTATAAACCATTTATAAATTGTATAAACCTTGTATTTTCTTTTAGTTTCCTTCTGGTGATTGTTCAGATACCTCTTCAAAAGATTGTAAAGTACGAGACAGAAATACAAACAAGCACAATAAAAAGGTAAATATACAATAAATCAGGAGACTGTATAGATTCGTAGAGGGCCATAGCTGGATTAGACACAACTTTTCATAACTTTTGGTGTTTAACACTATTTAAATTCTTCGTTTTGTATTTCATGAATCTTGACACAATTTTTTTTTTTTTTTTAAATAGATACTTGTTTTTTCCAAATATTACCTGCTTACAATTTCCTCAGTTGCCCAGGATACGATTTTAAATAATTCTTTCTTTGTACAGTTGATACTCAATGTTAATTATTTCATAATATTCATTTCTCTGATTCTTAGCAGATTTATTCTCTTCATGACCTGTTGATTATGTTTGTTAATAAACATGTGGTCTGTTTGATTTGACTTCAACGTTTTCTTGCTTTCCTCTGCATTTCCTGTTGCGACCAAATCTTGTACATTACGATATTTCTTCACTCGAGTGTTAAACTTTAAATATTTTTAAAAACACTTGGCAAGCCTTGGTTTTAATTTTGAAAATTCAGCAGTCTCCAGTAGAGAAACAGTGTATAAGGCTTGATATAGTGGTAGAATCTATATTTATACATGTATATGCAACTCTTTAAATGTATCTAATTTCTACAGAATGTGAAAGAAACAAAAGCATTTATAAAGAAGAGTATCGAGTTACTACAGATGTTCCTCATTAGTCAGTTTGGATGTGGTGGGAGGGACTTCCAGAGAAACTTACTGAAGAAAACCACAAAAGGCAATCATTGGGGGTAGGTATTGTATAAAACATATACACAAAAATCCACTCAAAATTCACTCAAATCCTCTCTAAATCCACTCAAAATTCTCTCAAAATCCACTTAAAATTTTCTCAAAATTCACTCAAATCCTCTCTAAATCCACTCAAAATTATCTCAAAATCCACTTAAAATTCTCTCAAAATCCACTCAAATTCCTCTTAAAATCGACACAAAAGCTGCTCAAAATCACATATTTATTGTACAGCAGGTTTAACAGCTTCACACAGATAAACATGTTTCAAATAAAAACAAAAATTCACTACATTGTTAACAGTCTCATAACATTATAGTTGTGAAGAAATATTTAAAAAGAAAAATTGTATTGAAGACACATTGGTGGTCTTTGGCTGTTTTCTGCTCTTTGGCCGGGTTGTCTCTTTGACATATTCCCCATTTACATTTTCAATTTTATAAAAGGCTTTGTTTATAGTGACAAATTGTTGCTGAAATGATCGCAATCACAATCGATTAAAACAAGGTTTGACTTCTTTCGCCTCGTTTCAATTTTTGGTTCTGTGTAAGAGCCATTACTGGTTAAAAAGATGAAGAACAATAAACATGTGCTTTGTTCCATACACACAGGTCTCTGTTTTCATTAAGTGATATTTACATATACAAGGATCGATAAAATGTAGATATATATATATATATATATATATATATATATAAATGTTTATTATTACTCATAAGATGTAATAGATGAAAATACAATTTTTAGGTTATAAGATTTTGGAAGTTTTACAGCCTCTTCTCTTCTAGTCATCTAGTAAGAGCCAATTTAAGTTTGAAAATGGAAAAAAAAATGTTAAAAGAATATGTATTAGTAAACTTATAACCAAGTCAATACTTCTTAATAAAGCATTATGAAAAAAATCTACGGAATAGAGAAATATGGACTTGATTTTAGTTTGATGTTTATATTTGTAGCGACTTACGAGCCAGGTTAGAGGTTGCTATAAACAAAGTATTAGAGGCAGCCGTAGAGGAGGAAAAAAATCAGGAGAAAGACGACAGGTTCAGTGAATATGGCAGTGATTCAGAGGAGGTTAGAATGAATAAACTAACCTTTAATTATAAATTATCATTGGTCATCTCAACTAGATTGATTTCCTCGCTTGACTGGGTACAGCAAGAGTGAGAAGAGCATTTGAGTTGCAATGACCAATGATAACCTGTTATTTGGCTATTTTACCTATGGCGACATTGATTTCATTGACAACGTCACATGCACCCATAGTTTCTAGCGATAACTTTGGCCTTCTTTTACTTTAGAGTTAAGGATCATTCATGGTTATTATTAGGTTAGGGCTAGTGTTAGGTTTAGGTATTGGTTAAGGTAAGGTTTGGTGGTAAGAATAGGTTAGTATAGCTCTTTATAGGTTTGGACCCCTAAAGTAAAAGAAGGCAATAATTTTTCATATCACTCTACTGTGCTGAGAATGGAAATTATCAGTCAGTAAGATCAAATGAAAATTTGGTAAAATAGGGATAATTGCTTATATCAGGACATAGTATGTTATTTGAACTTGGTGGACAGTCTCATTGGCAATCATACAATCATACCGCATTTTCATTATTATACCACCTCAAAATTTTTGCATACGTATATTAATTTGGCCTTAACAATTATAGGAAATAATAAATTAAAATGTTATGCATAGTTTTAAAAAAAATGCCTTCCTGACCCCCCCATACATTTATATCTTGAATAGCCTTTATATAAGTTAGCTTTAATATTTATCATGTTTTTTTTGTACAGAGTCAAGAACAAAGCAGTGCTTTGCTTACCCAGACTGTGAGAAGAGATCTTTCAATGGCCATTAGAGATTTGATTGAACATGGACTTATGGAGGTATGTCACAGGACCATTCTTAAAGAAGGGTAGGGGCCTCCAAAGCGGATTGGTCAGAATAGTTACTACTGTAATGACTAGCCAGTCAACACTTAGGTTGTGAGTTTCGAAACCCAGCTTGTGTGGGTGCACTCGACTCCAATCTTAATTGAATCAGATTGTCAGTTTTCCTATTGAATGTTGGTGGTTTTCTCTGGGAACTCAGTCTTCCTCCACCTATAATAAATGGCCTGAACTAATAGCCCAAAAAGTGCTTAAACACGCATTAAAACGCAGAAAAATAGAATAAAAAAAAAGTGATAAAGGGTAAAATTTAGAAGTGTGTTAAAAGAGACAACAACCCAAGCAAAAATCAGAATGCAAACCAAGGACACCAATTGGTCTCCAGCTGAGGCCCACCTCCCGAACCTGGACCTGTAATATCCATATGCTAGTCACACTAAACTCTGAAACATATAAATGAATGGAAATTTAAAAAAACATGCAGGACTAACAAAGGAACATGTTATCTTTTGTGTGAACTAGAATGGTATCGATTTCTCCTCAGTGTGTTGAATTAGGGTTCTTACTTGCATCCCATTTTAATGTTCAAGTCCTGAATACACATTTTAATGTTCAAGTCCTGAATACACATTTTAATGTTCAAGTCCTGAATACACATTTTAATGTTCAAGACCTGAGTACACATTTTAATGTTCAAGTCCTGAATACACATTTTAATGTTCAAGTCCTCAATACACATTTTAATGTTCAAGTCCTCAATACACATTTTAATGTTCAAGTCCTGAATACACATTTTAATGTTCAAGTCCTCAATACACATTTTAATGTTCAAGTCCTCAATACACATTTTAATGTTCAAGTCCTCAATACACATTTTAATGTTCAAGTCCTCAATACACATTTTAATTTCAAGGACTTTTGAAAGAAGAAAATAATGTGAATATAAATTGTTGTGAAAATATAAAACTTTGATCTTTTCTTCTACAAATATGTCATCAAGGATATTTAAGAAAAAACTTTTTTTTTTTTTCATGAATCTGGCTTTTCATATAAAGCTGAAGACAAAAATCAAGTATTTTATTTGTTTTTTTTCTTATCAATTATTGTTCTCATTTATTTCTTCATTTTTTTTTTATTAAGTAATTGTTTATTTTATTTTTTCGTTTATTTTTGTTATAATTATTGAATCTCAAAATCATGTTGTTAAGGTTAAAATAAATTATTGAAATGCCTAGAAAGGCATAACTCAGGGTCGACCATGTGATACCATCATTTTTATATCCGTAAATAAGTTTGTTTTGTTATAGTATTACCAAAATGTCAAGAAATATTTTATTATTATAAATGATGCAGTTCTCTGCCTATACATCTTCTATTTACTTTTCAAACAATTATTTTGTAGATAGGACAGAGTACGAACCTAGTACCGTGGGGATGTTTTTCTATTTACTTTTCAAACAATTGTTTTGTAGATAGGACAGAGTAAGAGTGTAGTACCGTGGGGATGTTTTCCATCGAGGTCAGGGCAGGTAACCAGACAGATGCATGCTTGGGATTTGCTGATCAAATTTTATGAAATGAAGGTAAGTATCTTTATATGGCCCCACAACGAAGTTGTCGGTGCCACATAGTTTTACCCTTGTCCGTCATTCCGCAACAAACCATTATACAGAGTTTTTTTCTAAATGTCCACAGATATTGGGGTGATTTTTGATATGTGGGTTAACCATGATGAGTTACAGATCAAGTGTAAGTTTCGTTCCGCTCCACTAATTTTTGCCGAAATTAAGGGCTTTGGACTTTGATAAATTGTTGAAAATCACAGTTATACAGACATTTTTCCTAAACACTTTCAGATATTGGGGTGATTTTTAGTATGAGAGTTAACCATGCTGAGATACAAATCAAGTTTAAGTTTTGTTCGGCTCCGCTTAATTTTGCCAAATTACAGGCTTTGGACTTTGATAAATTGTTGAAATCACAGTTATACGGATTTTTTTTCTAAAAGCTTTCAGAAATTGAGTTGATTTTTTATATGTGACACTACCATCATGTTTGTGTCCACATGTGTTATTGAAATTGGCATTTTCAACTTTTTGAGACAGTTTTCTTATTACATAAGGATTTAAAACCGGAGTTGTACAGCTTTATAAAGAATTTGAATTGATAGAATTAGTGTCAAGTGATTGCAAGCTCTATTTTTATGCCCACCTACGATAGTAGAGGGGCATTATGTTTTCTGGTCTGTGCCTCCGTTCGTTTGTTCGTCCGTCCGTCCGTGCGTCCATTCACCCCACTTCAGGTTAAAGTTTTTGGTCATGGTAGTTTTTGATGAAGCTGAAGTCCAATCAACTTGAAACATAGTACACTTGTTGCTTATGATATGATCTTTCTAAATTTAAGGCCAAATTAGACTTTTGACCCCAATTTCACGGTCCACTGAACATAGAAAATGAAAGTGGGAGTTTCAGGTTAAAGTTTTTGGTCAAGGTAGTTTTTGATGGAGTTGAAGACCAAACAACTTGAAACTTAGTACTTATGTTCCCTATATGGTATGATCTTTCTAATTTTAATGCCAAATTAGATTTTTTACCCAATTTCACGGTCCATTGAACATGGAAAATGATAGTGCCAGTGGGGAATCCGTGTACGTAGGTCACATTCTTGTTTTATTTACTTAAGCTGGATTTGACACTTTTTTCATCTTCAAATTTTCAATGCTCATTACTTTTGTTATTAATAATTTAAAAAAGCAGGGGTATACTCTTTTACGTCTGTCTGTCCGTCCATACATCCATCCATCTCATGAATATTTTTGTCACATCTTTCTCAGGAACTACATCATGAAAACTTTTAAAATTTAGTTTCAGGGTTTATATAAGTGAGCTATACCGTGTGATGCGTTGACAGATTCATCACTCAACAACTCTGAACACCTAAATTTTTTAACACTATTAAAATTATACAGTTGCGCCTGGGGTATCATCAGTGAGAAGTAGCTAATAGTCTCACTTGTTTAACCTTTATGTAAAACAAGTTCATATGATGAGTGCTATGTAGATATAATGCTTATATAAACATTTCATTAACAATGAAACATTCAGCTGACTTTTACAGAATTATCTCCTTTTAGTGTAATGGACCACCTTAAAGGGGCACTAGCTGTCAAATCCATGTTCTCCGATTTTAATAAAACTCTCATGTTTGATTAATAACAATGTAAAACATTTATCAAAACTATTAACAGTCTAAAATAAACAATTAACAGTCACGGGCAAGAAAATTCGTAGCTTCGTTTCGTGTGATTTTTATTCTAGACGCCATCTAATTAACTATCGAGTTGACCTCTAAAGTCATCTGATGACCATATAAGCGATGTAAACATAAATAAGATAAAAATAGATTAAGCAAACTAGTGCTGTTGGATTTTTCTATGTCTATTTAATTTCATATTATTGATGAAAAATAAATGTTTATCATAGTCTTTACCTGTTTAAGAATGATGTTTTGTGGATCCAATCTGTAAATAAAATGATCTACCTTTGTTTCACTTTCAATGTTGACATTCTTTTCCTTTAAATAACTTTACACATACAACTCATGTGTTATCAATCTCTAGCAAGTGGGTTAAATTGAAGTTCACATGAAAACAGATTCAATGAGGTCGAATTATTCACTTGCAAGTGAATAATTCATAATCAATGTTTTTTAGCTTATTTTGACACAATTGAACCAAACTGGCTGCTAAAAGCAAATTATTATTTCACTATTTGCATTTCATTAATGATTGAGAAAAAAAAATAATATATTCGATTTTTTATATATCTCGTAACTAGTGACCCTTTAAGTTGTCTGCAGTTTATTTATATAAGGGAAGTCCAAAGTTTTAAATATAAGTGCCATTATTTTCTTGTGGAAGTTGTTTACAGTACTTCCCAATAAATTTCCTTTTGATAATGTACTATGAATTCATTAATATTCGTTGGATACCAATTTTCGTGGATTTCGTGGTTACAGGGAAACCATGAATTTAAATATTTATAACGAATTGCAAATTTTCTAAAGGAATGTATGCAGACTTTGCCAAAACCACGAAATTAGATATCCACGAATATGCAAGTTTTCCTCAAACCACAAAAATTGGTACCCACAAAACTACATGAATCCACATTATGTGTGTTTACTGTTACATGTGTGTAGGTAGGTACCTTACATGAAGTATGGAATTTTTAATTTTAATTTTTTTTTATTACATTAAGTTAATAGGAACAACATTGTGACTTAAACAGTGCTTTATCAAAAATGGTCAAAAACTTTTAGGGTAGGGGATAAAACTTTAGCATAGGTAGGGTTACAGAAAACACATATACACCTTGTTTGGCCTTGTACCTAGTGTTTAATGTAGATAAACATACATATTTATTGTTATTTCAGCATGGTAAAGAATACAATGAATCCCCGGCCAGAATGTTGTCTCAATCATTCCACTTAGACATCGTCGGAGGGAAAGCCATTACTGCCAAACAGACATTACTTGGTGCAATAGATACAGTCATCTCATCTCATACTCCACTCAAACGCACAGAAGATTCTCATTTTAAAGCTATAATCTCCCTTGCATTAAAGTAAGTCACTCAAACGCACAGAAGATTCTCATTTTAAAGCTATAATCTCCCTTGCATTAAAGTAAGTCACTCAAACGCACAGAAGATTCTCATTTTAAAGCTCTTATCTCATTTGCATTAAAGTAAGTCACTCAAACACACAGAGGATTCTCATTTTAAAGCTATAATCTCGCTTGCATTAAAGTAAGTCACTCAAACGCACAGAAGATTCTCATTTTAAAGCTATAATCTCGCTTGCATTGAAGTAAGTCACTCAAACGCACAGAAGATTCTCATTTTAAAGCTCTTATCTCACTTGCATTGAAGTAAGTCACTCAAACACACAGAAGATTCTCATTTTAAAGCTCTTATCTCATTTGCATTAAAGTTAATAAAACAAAAGCACAAAATACTCAACTTTCAACTCACTTAAAGCTTGTATTATTAAAAAAAGTCACATAAACACACAAAAAATTCTCATTTTAAAGCTTTTGTCTCTTGTTTTTAAGAAAGTAGATTTAAATGCATGGAAGATTCTAATTTTATAATATATTGACAATATTGTTCTATTTTACAGTGAAAGAAAACTTCCAACATGGTTAAAGTTATTATTCCGTACACAGAGTTTAATAGACAATTATTACCAAGACTGGAGCTACGTTGCCAGAACAGGTTTGTACATTCTTCATACAATTGACTGACTTAAAATATCATTTTTACTCAATTTCTAAAAAAGTGATCTGTAAAAGTTAGAATATGTCACTTTTGAGGCATAAGTTCAAATCTGAATTATTTTACTGTAAATTCTGAATTGTGTTTTTTTTTTATTATTGTGAACAGATTTTTTGAAGAAAAAAAAATTACATTTAATTCTGATTTCTTTTTTTGTGTGCAGCACTCCCTGCATTTTGTGTCCATTGTTTGCAGTAATGAATGCATGTCAAAACTTCTGACTTTAAAAACAGGTTCTCCTTGTATATAAAATTTAACAAAATACTAAGGGATAATAAGACAGTACCTTGACCTATAATGGTTTACTTTTATAAATTATGACTTTGCTGGAGAGTTGTCTCATTGGCACTCGTACCACATCTTCTTATATCTTTTGATATTATATTTTCTTTATTTTTAGGATTTGATGATGCTATCAAGGCTCTCGACAGATTAAACAATATCAACTTCAGACTCCCTGTAGATTTGGCCGTCAGACCGTTTAGTAACATCAAAGATGCGTTCTAATCATAGACATTATATGTATTGTCATAATATTATGTCGGTAGTACATAAGGATGTTCGCTACTCTGTTTTAAAATAACAACAAGCTTTTTAAAATAATGTAATAAATGGACATAATATAAATAATGGAACTAAAATTGAAGAAAAAAATGTTGAGTCTGTGTCCTTGAAAATTGGCGGGAAATTATTCTCTCTATAATGTTCATACAATTAACATTGGGACATTTTTTCTTTCAAAAGTACGAAAAAAGAACAAGTATTTTATACGATTTCCAAATATGGCTTTTTTAATGATTTGTTATAAAATTCTGTAAAAAAAACTAAGGGTAAGCAGGCAACATGGATAAAACCAGAGGATTCTGAATATCTGGCAAAAATTTCAAAACAAGACTAGAGAACATCCTTAAGTATGTGCAATAGAAATATGTGTTGACGGTCATGTGACCAAAGCAGGTTTTGAACCATGACTAAAAATGAAAGGATAGACTAATCAAGGTATTGAATTTACAAATGTGGTTGGAAACATATATATTTATTTTTGGGTCAAAGGGTAGGTTTTTAGGCATATGAAATACAAATTTTTTAGGCAGTGGTTGGGTCTGAAGTTAAGCCCTAGGATAAAATTAGATCTTCAAGTATTATTGAAAAATGAAGATTGTTCCATGTTCTTTTTTTTCTGATAATAAAGTTATGAAAAAAATAGTAGAGGTTTATAGGAGGGAAAATCCTTAAATGGCACTACATGGATAAAACCAAAGGAATTTGAAAATCTGACAAAAAGTCACAAGCATGATAAGTTAATACCCATAAGCCAAAATGTATTTTGTAATTTTTCTTCTAAACAGTTGTTTGCTTTTAAAAAATTCCAAGACCCCAATTTTGGTATAAATCGTGTACATGTTACTCAAGGGAGACAATTACAAGTTCTGTCTGCTTTTCTTCAGACTATTTTTGTCATGTTGTTCAGTCTTTGAAATATACTACTTAAATTTTTCATGTACATTCCATATTTCATTTTAATTTATTTTAACTGCAAATTCCAATGTTTTTACATTAATGTAATTTCCGATATTTTTGCATGAAATGATAAGTGGGAAATTTTTGTAACTGCTTTATTTTGGCTGATTTCCTCTGTATGATGAAATTCAAAATCAAAATTACTATTCTGTAAATTATTTCTGTTATCAGATTCCACCCAGAAATTATGAAATTTAAACTGCTCAAAATTAGAAACTCTTAATCAGCGAAGAAATTAAAATCATGTGGGACATAAGAGGCACTTTTTCTAGATCCTCTTACCCAGAATATAAAATTTTCTAATTACTAAGAATTTTAACAAAATTATAAGGAAAATTCAACACATAATTAATAAATTTGAATAACTCCCATTTCTCCAACAAGGATCAATTTTTGAACAGCCCAAGGCAACTTTTGGGGCTCGATTATATATCTCTAAATGAAGAAATGGCAATTTTAATTGTCACTTTAAACAAAAAGATTGATAAATTAATACCCACATTAGTATTATAATTTAAAGTTTATTCCCAAAATTTCATTTGTCATATCGTTACATAATTCCATTTTTTTTTAATTGTCTGAGTTGTATATATAATGAAAATTCATTCCAGTGGACTTTTTTCATTCAAGTGGATTTCTTTCATTCCAGTTCTTTAATTCCAAGAGGGTCCATTTGAAAAATAATTCTGAACACAAGAAATCCATACTTTTACATTTGTATGTATATATGTAATTTTACAAATCACAGGTTGTTGGGGAAATATTAAAAAAGTTGTGATATATTTAATATGATTTTGTAAAAATTATCTTCTTTTGTTATTATGTATATATTATACATACCCCATTTTCGTTATGTATTATTATATATGTGATTTTGTTTTGTTATGTTTAAAATATTGAAATCCATTTATTATTTTTTTCTTGATATTATTATGAAACTGTTTTTTTAAGTGCAATTGAAGTACTGTTATTTCCTTTGATTGAGCTATAGTGTATCTTGGCTATGCAATTGGAGGGAATAACTAGCCAGGCAATATTTATTTACATAAGTTTATTTATATATCTATCTATTTTCTTGTTTATTTTATTCTTTGAATCTAATATGTGAAATCCAGGTAATTTATTGTTATGTTGTCCCCTTTATTTAGTAAATGGTCTAATGATTTATTCTTTTACGCTGCCATGTATTTGTATATACATGTAGACGGAACTCCCGATTTTTACTAAAACATTTGTCGACATTACTGTAAATTCAGAATTTATTGCAATGTCTTGTCCTGAACATGCATGAAATATTTGCCACTGAACATTAAGAAACCAACAATCAAACAATAAATGCAATGACTCTATTATTGCGAAAAATGCGACAATTTAAATTCGCCTTTTAAAAAAAAAAATTGATTTAAACAAGATTTTTCGCAATAATGCAAACATCAAAAATGACAAAAGCAGAAAGAAAATGCGTTCAATAATTTCTGGATTTACAGTTCTTTCAGTTTGGTTATAATCATTAAGATGTGTCTAGAAAATAGGGTGTAGGAACTAGGACCCTTATGCGACTTTATATGGATTTATGTAGAGATCTTGGTTGACCACAGATACAATTTCATTATAAACACATGTTGAGAAAATTTCCAGTCTTCAATGATTTTCTTATAAATATTCTAAGCTTATGTTTATAACTTAATTCGAACAATTTTGAATCTAAAGTAATCTCCCTTTAGCAAGAGTTTCCAACCTAGATTTTGAATTGTATGAATGACAAATTGTTTTTTTAAGCCAAGAAAATGGTTATTTTACAGTTTAAAGTTCACAAATATTACTTCTCTTGCCAATAAAAATGTGCACATATATAAAATCTCAATTTTCTGAATTAGTTGCACAAATTAACCCGAGGTGATTTAGTGTTAATGACATCTTTTAGCAATTCCTTCTTACTATGACGTAATAACATGAAATGTTCGGGAAAGTGCATTGTCAGTCATCTAAATTCACATGTATATCATAATGTTTATATTGTTTATTGTAAAGGTTCTTTTGTTTTATTGGTATGTTATCAATACTAGTAATAAGTGAACATTTATTTACATATTTAATTCCATAGGAGGTTGTGAAATCTTACTGAACTTGTATTGTTTTATTGACAATACCTCTTTACTGTGGATTCAACTATTTTCCTGGGTAACAATTTGCCTGGATTTAGTAAAAAAAAATATTTTTATGCATATCTGATTAGTATCATTGCGAAAGACGTCTGTTTCCAAACCTATATGATATTTAAACTTTGTTGAACACCTAAATTCCCTGTTCATCTATATCTATAAAATTGGTAATCCACAAATAATAAATCCACAGTATTATTGTTTATTTTTTATTTTATCTTATTTGATGAAAAAAAGTAACTTTTGAATAGAAAAGCATAATCTCTTAAGGCTCATTTAATTTTCATAAAATTTTGACAAAGTATTTACTTTGACCTTTTAACCAAAATATATAAATTTCGAAAAATTTTGAACCAACCATTTTATCAGAAATATTACACTGGTTATATAGCAGTTTGACAAACACCAATTTTGATCATTGAGAAGCTTAATATCCCTTTTACAACACAACGTAATTAAAACGTTAAGCTGATTTTACAGAGTTATCTCCCTGTAGGGTTAGGTACCAAGACCAAAAAAACTAAAAGTGGTTAACTTTTTAAAGAAGACCATGAAACTAAGTATCCCCCATGAAACTAAGTATCCCACAAGCAAATACTGATGAATCCACAGTGGATTAGACTTGAGTTGAATCTCCTGTTGACAATTATTGTTGATGTTGCATTTATGTCATGAATACGATATCTAATAAATTATTTCAGCATGTAATGTCTTATTTGTTGATTGTGAGGTTTAGGGACTGTCTCAATATGTGATTTTCTTGTACGCATCCAATATTAAGTCAATGAATGAAAAATTTCAGCTTTTTTTAGTTTGACTGATCCAAAGGTCCAAGTGAGCTTTTCTAATCACTCGGGTTCGTTGTTTGTCATTAGTTAACTTTTACTAAAATCTTCTAAAACTACATGGCCAAATTTAAACGTTTGGCCATTATCAATAATTTATCATCATTGAGGTATTATCTTGCTAATGAAAAGAGAAAATGTGAAAGTGACAGAAATGTTCAGAATGTTGAGATTTACCTATTGTCCATTTTTATCAAAACTGCCAGACAATTTATTACAAGAGTTGTTGCCTTAAAGTGATAAATAAACTCATCATAAATACCAGGATTAAATTTTGTATTTACGCAGCTGGCATTTCGTCTACATAAGACTCATCAGTGACGCTCGAATCCCAAAAAGTTTAAAAGGTAAATAAAGTACAAGTTGAAGAGCATTGAGGACCAAAATTCCTAAAAGTTTTTCCAAATTTAGCTAAGGTAATCTATTCCTGAGGTAGAAAAAGAAAAGCCTTAGTATTTCAAAAATTCAAAAGTTTTGTAAACAGCATAGAACTAGTTAGGAGCCTGTAAGTCAGTGCACGTGGTTGTTTGTTATTTTTAGGTTTTTTTGTACATTAATTAGGCAATTAGTTTTCTCATTTGAACTGTTTTACATACGTGATTTCGAAGCCTTTCAGAGCTGACTATGCAGTATTGGCTTTGCTCATTATTGAAGGCTGTACATAGACCTATAGCTGTTTATTTCTGTGTCATTAATTGGTCTCTTAGGGGAGTTATCTCTTGGCAATCATACCACATCTTCTTGTGGGGAGTTATCTCTTGGCAATCATACCACATCTTCTTGTGGGGAGTTGTCTCTTGGCAATCATACCACATCTTCTTGTTGGGAGTTATCTCTTGGCAATCATACCACATCATCTTGTTGGGAGTTATCTCTTGGCAATAATACCACATCTTCTTGTTGGGAGTTATCTCTTGGCAATCATACCACATCTTCTTGTTGGGAGTTATCTCTTGGCAATCATACCACATCTTCTTGTTGGGAGTTATCTCTTGGCAATAGTACCACATCTTCTTTTTTACAATATTATATTATATCACTCAAATCTGAAACTTGAAATAAAACAGACACTTACAAATTTTAGTAACTATTATACTCTTGATAAATTTCAGTCAATTTTAACAATATAAATAAACTATCAAAATGAGTCACTAACAACAATATACATGTACAATATAAAATTTCATTCAAAATTTTCCATCTTTTAAAAATTTCATTTTTTCACACTATTTTTAAAATCATAAGAGCTTGGGTGGATTTACTTTATTCTCAGTTAAATTTTGTGGATTATATTATTATTCATTGAATATCAATTTTAATGGTGAACAACCAATTTAAGTGTTAAACAAGTACATTGTACATGCAAACTTTGGCAAACCACAAAAATCAAAAATTTCCACAATCCACAAAAATTGATACCCATGAAAGTAAAAGAATCCACATTATGCATGGTGGGAGAAAAGGACACATACATATCCTGCCCATTATCAGGGGCGGATCCAGCCATTTTAAAAAGGGGGGGGTTCCAACTACATGTCCCCATTAAAATGCATTGATCGTCCAAAAAAAGGGGGGGTTCCAACCCCCGGAACCCCCCCTGGATCCGCACCTGATTATGGAATGACCATGTCATTTCTACTCTTACATAATAATTGTACAAACAATACCTTGGAAAAACACGTAGGCCTTTCAATTCTATATATTTGTTACATAAATCCACAAACAATTAAATTATGTCATTATTATCTACATATTAAAAATGTTTGAGCAAAAAAAAAATCAACATACATACTGATAATAAAGAAATTATTGGTGTTGTAGCCCATTCTAGTCCACTTGACAGTGATTTAATTTCACGATTTTCAAATATTTTGTGATTTATGATCGTATAAATAGGAGCAAGAACATATCAATTAAGTGAATAATAAGCATGATGAGTAAAATTTAGGAGATCTAAAAAAAAAAAAAAAAAAGTGCATTTCTTAAATCACTGTGTGGTATTACTGATAGACGAAAGTCAACAGGATAAAATTAAGGCACTTTAAATAAACTTTAGCGACGGCAAGATAATAGATTCATCGAGTTTGTGAATACACATAAAAAAAATAAGGCTTTCAATTAGTAACTTGGGCCGATTTTGCTTCACAAAAGGAGCTGTACACATGTTCCTGTGGAGGTAGTTAAAATTTATTTGATTGATTGATTGCTCAATGCCCAGTGGCAAATATTTCATGCATGTTCAGCACGAAGAATTTATTTGAAAAATACCTATATGGTTTGAATATTCATACGGTCATTAAAAATTAAATGAGTATAAAACTCATAGGGCCATACCCATATGGTCATGGTCCAAATAATAGTATGGTCAGAAACATATCCATTGGATATAATGTTGTTTCGTGTTCAGTGAACCACAACATCTAGGACAGATACTTGTTTGGCATGTCTTACAGACAAAAAGTCCACACCTGAATGAAACAACAATGATACACGACATATGAACTGACAAAGAGAATCACAAACCTTACAGAAACAAAATGCCCCCTACTAATATAGTCGGCCAAGCCGTTAAATTTTGTATCAATAATTATGAATTTCATAGAATAATAAACAAGAATGTGTCCCAAGTACATGGATACCCCGTCCACACTATCATTTTCTATGTTTAGTGGACCGTGAAAATGAGAGATCATATCATAGGGAACATGTTTATTAAGTTTCAAGTTGATTGGACTTCAACTTCATCAAAAACTACCTCGACCAAAAACTTGAACCTGAAGTGGGACAAACGGACGCATAGACAAGAAAACATAATGCATATAAATGGGGCATAACAACACAAAATACTTAATAAAAAAATACCAAGGCACATCATTATTGATTGTCATTAATAAAACATGATTTGAAACATTATAGCCTGGGTTATCTACCTTTGAAATACTTAAACAATAATACATATATTATATAGACAATAATATAAACATTGCACTATCAGCATAAAAAATTACCATACATCATGGTAAAGCATCAATTTTTTTTCTTCGATAAAATTAAGTCGCTTTGAACAATATAAAAATATAGTGGAAATATTTAACAAACAAGAAGTAAGTATATTACATCTCTAATAGAAATACAACAAATAATGTTGACACAGAATAGAAAAATAGGAAAAATTTACGAAATAAAGAACAACAAAAATAAAGAATAGCAAAAAGTATTCAAATTTGGAACCTTGAAAAAAAAAAGCATTCTTTAAATTAATATAAGTGTAAATCCAGAATCCTGACGTATTGTAAAATGTTCTTCCAACCCTCTATTAAAGATGCATGACATAATTTATATTTTTAAAACATGTTTCTGGGTTATGAAATAAGACAATATGAGACACACTGTATAATTGCTGTAAAATTGCCGCTAATATAAAATATAAGTATCTCAATGATAATACATACCAACAATAAAAAAATAAATCAATTATAAATTAATAAAATAACTGCCTGTACATAGTTCCTGATAAAAAATAACAAAATTTGAACAAACATTATCATTAACAATACCATTCAAACCTAAAAATATTAAATAAAAAATTGTGAAATCACATATTTGCACTGGAATGTACACTTGATAGAGGCAGTTAAAGCTGTTTATTTGGCATCACACATTTAACTATATAACCTTGCCACTTGAGCAAAATATTGTTTGTAAGAGTTGTCTAACTTGGGACCAAAATGTTTTAAGGTTGCAAACAAGCATCCAAACATACTATCCACACTAATCTGTGTCCACACTTGTTTTAGGTAGCAAAAAATTAATTTTGTTCACATACACGTAGAAACATTATTGTTAGATTATTAAAGTTGTTTATTTTTTCAATGTTTAACATAATTGTTTTTTCTTCAGTTGATTTTAAATGAATCAGACCATTAGATTTCAGGTTTGAATTGTTTGAATTTTTCTCTTGGCAGGGCATTTTATAGATGACTATACAATATTGGATTTGCCCATTGATGAAGGCTAAATGGTGATTTATCTCTGGTGGATAGTCGTCTAATTGTTGAAGATTGTCTAATTGGCTACCATAGCACATCTTCCTTTATTTACAAAGGCAGTTATTTTGACTTGTCTTAAAGTTCTTTTGCATTTCATAACAAATACTAAAGACAAGAAAATATTTTTACAAAATCTACTGTTACATGTATTAACGAACAACAATATGTTTTCTTTTTATACAAACTACATATAAGCTGATACAGTATTTTAAGATAAAATCTGACAAATCTTGTGTTTCTTAAATTAAAAAAAAGAACTTTATTGAAAAGGGAAATAACTCCAAATTGCCATTTATGAGTAAAATTTATGATTCTGGAAATGAGTTTTTGAAATGGCACTCATACCACATCTTCTTATATCTATATACACTTCATGTGCAAAGTATTTTCGAAAGTTTTTATCTATCCTTTTTCAGAAAACAGCTGATTTTAATACAAATAAGTCATGTCTAGCCACATATTCAACTTTTAATGATCTGGTTTATTAAGTAAAATTAGTTAATGCCATGGAAACCAATGTAGCCATATAGGTCCTTAGTTCTGCAACATATGTTAATTATTATTTTAAATTATTGAAAAAAAATTAGTGTTGGCAAAAAAAATATTGGAAGACAAAACTCATTTTTACACTTTTTGAGCATTGTCATGAATTTTTTTTTTGATTGTCAATCTGTGTTTTGATATGAAAACTTTTCATCTTTTAAAAATAACTACTAATTATCTCCCTTTTGGCAAAAAATATATCACAATAATCTCTTAAAAACAAGGCACTATAAAGGATAAACAAGAAAATCTATTTAGATGGTTAAGCCAACAGCAAATTTAAGTTGAGAGCTTAATACCTAAAATATAGGGTCAGTAGGTAAAAATTGATTTTCGAAGTCACAAGCCTGCAAATATCTTGTCTTCACCCAGTTTGGTTCCGGTATTGTAAATACCATGTCACGTATTTCAGTAATCTTCCAAAATTTTCAAATGGTCAATTAACATAGTGACAGTTTTCATTACATTATTTATAAATTCAGTAGCATAATTTAATTAAATGTGTAATTAATGTTTAATACAAAAATTGATGTGTTGGTGAACAGTTTTTTTTTAAGAATTTGTCTTAAAAACATTAGAGCTGATAAACCCCCTAAACATTTTTTTCTATTTTTGGACCTAGCTATTACATCCTACTGTCATAGTAGATAAAAAAAAAAAAAACATTTATAAAGGAACTTAAAAGTCTTCGTTGTTTTTTTTCCAAATCTTTGGTAAAAATTCTTCTGTAGAGCTGAACCATCTTATATTTTATGTTGTTTTAATATCTCATGTTGGAGTCACTTCAATTTCAGTTACAACTAAAACAGAAACAATTTATAAATAACTAACACATAGCTGAAAGGATAATAGAGCAGTGTTACCACAAGAAAAAATTGTCAACTGAGGCTTGGCCAAGGTAACACTTTGCTAGATTAACTTTAATCAGGATTTCTCAAAGGCGAATGTGTAAGAACTGAGACAGTTGAAGGGATATAGGACAATAAAGGATCTACAGCAAAACCTATAAACTGTACATTTAAAATTGAGAATGGAAACGGGGAATGTGCCAGCAGAAGGCCGCCAACAGGTCTTCAATGCAACGGGAAACTCCTTCACCCAGAGGCGTCCCTCAGCTGGCCCCTAAACAAATACATGTATATACTGGTTCAGTGATAATGAACACCATACTAAACTCCAAATTGTACACAAGAAACTAAAAGTTAAAATGATACAAGACTAACAAAGGATAGAGGCTCCTGACTTGGGACAGGCGCAAAAATGTGGCGGGGTTAAACATGTTTGTGAGATCTCAACCCTCCCCCTATACCTCTAGCCAATGCAGAAAAGTAAACGCATAACAATACGCACATTAAAATTCAGTTCAAGAGAATAATTTGTTTATTTCCATAGTATCACTAAAAGAAATTTCTGAATTGACAGAAAACAACATCAACTTCTGCAACAATTTGCCTTTTCAGAATCAAAAGGACCATGCCTTTATATCTTATTGTACGTACAGCAAATGAAAATAGCGAACATCATTGGTTGAATTTCTATCATATATCAAGTTTCAAACCAATCACAAGGTTTTGGCGTACACTTGAGGAAATATTACCCAGAATGCATTAGATTTTTACCTTCTACAGGTGGACTATCCAAGCTGAAGTTAAAAATGGCCTCCTGTTGTAGCTGGGTAATTGTTTTTAATACAGACATGTACTGGAACAGAGACAATGCCATTCTGCTACTGTGGGGCCTCTTGTTGAACATGCTGGCAAAAATATCCAGAAAGTGAGAGTTCAGGAGTTCTACTTTGTCTTTTTCTTCCAAATTTTCAACATCTATAAATAAACAATAACAAATTGTTATTGGTATTCCTTCTTACCTTTCATACTTTTTATGCTGACTATAAGTGACATGATAAAAATAAGAAGTATTTATGTTTGCACTTATTACAAGTGTTAATACCAAAAACTCATTCATTTTTTGGAATCAGTGTTAAATAGAAGCCAATCATCTCCCTTATTTCAAGAAAAAGTGCTTAGAAACCATATTTATTTGGACTTAATGTTAAATAACATTTCATATTAAAACCCTATGCTACTTTCTTTAATTAGATGAATTTAATTATCTTGATGTTTTCAATAACAAAGTACTAGCTAAATCTATTTTTTTTTATAAATCAGTTCAAAATTAAAACTATCTCCTAACAATGGAACTTACTTATTAAACCAGAACTTATCATTTTTTACCAATAAATATGAATTTGGGTAAGTAGAAAGATCTTCTATTGTCATCGTGTGAACGATTAGAAAATATTTCTAATATTCCTTTCAGAAGGAAAAATTATAGGAAATATAAATCATACAGAATACGCCATAAACATGCTATAAAGGGAGATAACTCATGCAATGCATTTCTTTTTACTTTTAAGTCAATTTGTTTTCCATTTGAACTGAGTTCTGGCCAGGTGAAATAGAAACAGAAAACCCTCCAGGATTTCCATAAGGAGGTATCATTTTTTTTCATATGAGAGACTTTAGTGGCAAAGTGGTCTTAGTACTTCACCTATAGAAATCATTGATGGACTTTTTTTTAACTTACAAGCTTTTAAGAAAGATTGCTGGTATTTTAACGTCACATTTTTTCGTCACTTTCAAGTTTGTACTGATGGAGGAGAGTGAAGTGCCCGGAGAATCCATTGACCTTCGAAAAACTGATTATCTTAGTCAATTAATATAAGAGTTGAGTGCACCCCATTGAGTTGGGTTTGAGCTCAGTGTTGACTGGCTAGTGAAAACAGTAGTACAGCTACTTAAACCACTTGGCCACTGACACCCCACAAACTTTTAAGAATTTAAGAGCCTCAGTATTAACACTTACCAGGATTAGTCAGTCTTATAGCACTCAATTAACCAATCTCAGTATCCGACAAGTTCTTTTAAGAATTTAAGAGCCTCAGAATTAACACTTACCAGGATTAGTCAGTCTTATAGCACTCAATTAACCAATCTCAGTATCTTACAAGTTCTTTTAAGAATTTAAGAGCCTCAGTATTAACATTTACCAGGATGAGTCAGTCTTATAGCACACAATAAACCAATCTCAGTATCTGACAAGTTCTTTTAAGAATTTAAGAGCCTCAGTATTAACACTTACCAGGATGAGTCAGTCTTATAGCACTCAATTAACCAATCTCAGTATCTGACAAGTTCTTTTAAGAATTTAAGAGCCTCAGTATTAACACTTACCAGGATTAGTCAGTCTTATAGCACTCAATAAACCAATCTCAGTATCCGACAAGTTCTTTTAAGAATTTAAGAGCCTCAGAATAAACACTTACCAGGATTAGTCAGTCTTATAGCACTCAATAAACCAATCTCAGTATCCGACAAGTTCTTTTAAGAATTTAAGAGCCTCAGAATTAACACTTACCAGGATTAGTCAGTCTTATAGCACTCAATAAACCAATCTCAGTATCCGACAAGTTCTTTTAAGAATTTAAGAGCCTCAGTATTAACACTTACCAGGATTAGTCAGTCTTATAGCACACAATAAACCAATCTCAGTATCTGACAAGTTCTTTTAAGAATTTAAGAGCCTCAGTATTAACACTTACCAGGATTAGTCCGTCTTATAGCACACAATAAACCAATCTCAGTATCTGACAAGTTCTTTTAAGAATTTAAGAGCCTCAGTATCAACACTTACCAGGATTAGTCCGTCTTATAGCACTCAATAAACCAATCTCAGTATCTGACAAGTTCTTTTAAGAATTTAAGAGCCTCAGAATTAACACTTACCAGGATTAGTCAGTCTTATAGCACTCAATTAACCAATCTCAGTATCTGACAAGTTCTTTTAAGAATTTAAGAGCCTCAGTATTAACACTTACCAGGATTAGTCAGTCTTATAGCACTCAATTAACCAATCTCTGTATCCGACAAGTTCTTTTAACAATTTAAGAGCCTCAGTATTAACACTTACCAGGATTAGTCCGTCTTATAGCACACAATAAACCAATCTCAGTATCTGACAAGTTCTTTTAAGAATTTAAGAGCCTCAGTATTAACACTTACCAGGATTAGTCCGTCTTATAGCACACAATAAACCAATCTCAGTATCTGACAAGTTCTTTTAAGAATTTAAGAGCCTCAGTATCAACACTTACCAGGATTAGTCAGTCTTATAGCACTCAATAAACCAATCTCAGTATCCAACAAGTTCTTTTAAGAATTTAAGAGCCTCAGAATTAACACTTACCAGGATTAGTCAGTCTTATAGCACTCAATTAACCAATCTCAGTATCTTACAAGTTCTTTTAAGAATTTAAGAGCCTCAGTATTAACATTTACCAGGATGAGTCAGTCTTATAGCACACAATAAACCAATCTCAGTATCTGACAAGTTCTTTTAAGAATTTAAGAGCCTCAGTATTAACACTTACCAGGATTAGTCAGTCTTATAGCACTCAATTAACCAATCTCAGTATCTTACAAGTTCTTTTAAGAATTTAAGAGCCTCAGTATTAACACTTACCAGGATTAGTCAGTCTTATAGCACTCAATTAACCAATCTCTGTATCCGACAAGTTCTTTTAAGAATTTAAGAGCCTCAGTATTAACACTTACCAGGATTAGTCAGTCTTATAGCACTCAATTAACCAATCTCTGTATCCGACAAGTTCTTTTAAGAATTTAAGAGCCTCAGAATTAACACTTACCAGGATTAGACAGTCTTATAGCACTCAATTAACCAATCTCAGTATCTGACAAGTTCTTTTAAGAATTTAAGAGCCTCAGTATTAACACTTACCAGGATTAGACAGTCTTATAGCACTCAATTAACCAATCTCAGTATCTGACAAGTTCTTTTAAGAATTTAAGAGCCTCAGTATTAACACTTACCAGGATTAGTCAGTCTTATAGCACTCAATTAACCAATCTCAGTATCTGACAAGTTCTTTTAAGAATTTAAGAGCCTCAGTATTAACACTTACCAGGATTAGACAGTCTTATAGCACTCAATTAACCAATCTCAGTATCTGACAAGTTCTTTTAAGAATTTAAGAGCCTCAGTATTAACACTTACCAGGATTAGTCAGTCTTATAGCACACAATTAACCAATCTCAGTATCTGACAAGTTCTTTTAAGAATTTAAGAGCCTCAGTATTAACACTTACCAGGATTAGTCAGTCTTATAGCACTCAATTAACCAATCTCAGTATCTGACAAGTTCTTTTAAGAATTTAAGAGCCTCAGTATTAACACTTACCAGGATTAGTCAGTCTTATAGCACACAATAAACCAATCTCAGTATCTGACAAGTTCTTTTAAGAATTTAAGAGCCTCAGTATCAACACTTACCAGGATTAGTCAGTCTTATAGCACTCAATAAACCAATCTCAGTATCCGACAAGTTCTTTTAAGAATTTAAGAGCCTCAGAATTAACACTTACCAGGATTAGTCAGTCTTATAGCACTCAATTAACCAATCTCAGTATCTGACAAGTTCTTTTAAGAATTTAAGAGCCTCAGTATTAACACTTACCAGGATTAGTCAGTCTTATAGCACTCAATTAACCAATCTCTGTATCCGACAAGTTCTTTTAACAATTTAAGAGCCTCAGTATTAACACTTACCAGGATTAGTCCGTCTTATAGCACACAATAAACCAATCTCAGTATCTGACAAGTTCTTTTAAGAATTTAAGAGCCTCAGTATTAACACTTACCAGGATTAGTCCGTCTTATAGCACACAATAAACCAATCTCAGTATCTGACAAGTTCTTTTAAGAATTTAAGAGCCTCAGTATCAACACTTACCAGGATTAGTCAGTCTTATAGCACTCAATAAACCAATCTCAGTATCCAACAAGTTCTTTTAAGAATTTAAGAGCCTCAGAATTAACACTTACCAGGATTAGTCAGTCTTATAGCACTCAATTAACCAATCTCAGTATCTGACAAGTTCTTTTAAGAATTTAAGAGCCTCAGTATTAACACTTACCAGGATTAGACAGTCTTATAGCACTCAATTAACCAATCTCTGTATCCGACAAGTTCTTTTAAGAATTTAAGAGCCTCAGTATTAACACTTACCAGAATTAGTCAGTCTTATAGCACACAATTAACCAATCTCAGTATCTGACAAGTTCTTTTAAGAATTTAAGAGCCTCAGTATTAACACTTACCAGGATTAGTCAGTCTTATAGCACACAATTAACCAATCTCAGTATCTGACAAGTTCTTTTAAGAATTTAAGAGCCTCAGTATTAACACTTACCAGGATTAGTCAGTCTTATAGCACACAATAAACCAATCTCAGTATCTGACAAGTTCTTTTAAGAATTTAAGAGCCTCAGTATCAACACTTACCAGGATTAGTCAGTCTTATAATAGCCTCAGTATTAACACTTACCATGATTAGTCAGTCTTATAGCACACAATAAACCAATCTCAGTATCTGACAAGTTCTTTTAAGAATTTAAGAGCCTCAGTATCAACACTTACCAGGATTAGTCAGTCTTATAGCACTCAATAAACCAATCTCAGTATCCGACAAGTTCTTTTAAGAATTTAAGAGCCTCAGAATTAACACTTACCAGGATTAGTCAGTCTTATAGCACTCAATTAACCAATCTCAGTATCTGACAAGTTCTTTTAAGAATTTAAGAGCCTCAGTATTAACACTTACCAGGATTAGTCAGTCTTATAGCACTCAATTAACCAATCTCTGTATCCGACAAGTTCTTTTAACAATTTAAGAGCCTCAGTATTAACACTTACCAGGATTAGTCAGTCTTATAGCACACAATAAACCAATCTCAGTATCCGACAAGTTGTACTGACTAAACTTCCTGCCAAAATCTAACATCAGAGTTGTCAACTCTTCACCAAGTATCATCTTCATCGTAGCCTTGGAATAAAACACCTTTGTGTTGTTCAATAGCACATAAGATTCATTCTCACACAAAAACTCTGAATTTATCATCTGTAACAAAGAATACAATGTCATATATTTGAATTCAAATTGATTTTAATACTGTGGATTCATTATTATTGGCTGGTTGCAATTTTCCAAAAGAGATGAAACCACAAATTCAATGTTCAACGAATTACATATTTCATGCAGGCTCTATATACAGTGATTTTCAAAACCACCAAAATGCAAGTTTTCAGCAATCCACGAAAATAGGTACCCACGAAAATAAATGAATCCACATTATATGTTGGAACATCCACAGTGACACAAATAAATGGGAACTTCATATCCAACAAGGGCCTACAATTGTCACCATAGCCCTATAAAGCACCCGAACACTCACCCAAAGCCATCCCATATAGCTCTACTTTACATAAAGAAAGTATACAAGACTTAAAGTGAAATATGGAAATATTCAATGGTCCTCTGTGTATTTCTTCTGTAACATTTTTTTCTCACAAAAATTACCTTTAGTTTTCTTAAGGATGAACAAAGGTAGGTTTGGGAATTTTATTTATGTTGGATGTTCAAACTCCTTGATGTTTTTCCTACGATACAGGGTATAATATTCTTCCTAATAACACCCCTTTTTCATTTCATATAAGAAATCAATAGCTCATAAAAGATTGTTTACTAAATTAAGCAGATTCTAGATTTCATTCCATTTGAGATTTGATTTGAGAATAGAAGCTGAGCTACTCATCACTCATGTTTTTTATTCTTTTTTTCCTTAATTTACAGAAGTTTTGAGACGCAAGTATTACCAATGCAAATATAAGGTAAAAATTAAAGTCAGCCTATTCCAGCAACTTTTTAAAAATAGAATATCTCAAAAAGGAGCTACATAACCGTTCAATATTTTAGCTTATTTTGTTCCTCAAATAATGCTATTCTGTAAATTAAGAAATAAAAATAAAAACATGAGCTGAGCTGGCTTCTATTCTAAGCTGATTATCTAATTACCATCCAGATTTCCATATAGGCATTCATAGTTAGTTTTTCTTGGTCAGCCATTGTAAATTTAGAAAATCCTGGAGTCTTACTGGCAAAGCCTAAAAATATATACATTTAGCATCAAGAAAATTGAGAAAAATAAATGCCTGATTGACATCAGCATGTAACCAAAAACATTTATATACTATTTTAATGTCAAAACCAATACTAAAGATGAAGTACAGCAATTACATCTTGGATCATTTCAAAGAAAAGGTCAAACTTTATTTATTATACATTTTCATAATTTTTTGTGGAATACCTATTTTCTTCAATTCTGTGGGTAATAATGTCCAGGAATTAAAATATCTATCTTGGATAGAGAGTTGTCTCACTGGCACCCATACAACATCTTCTAAGATTTAAGTACATTTTCTTAAATAGTTATTTACAGAGTTTAGTTAAACCACAAAACATATATCCACGAAACCTACTTTTTTTTTCATGCACGGAAATTGTTACAATGTACATAAAAATAAATATTACGTCCATAAAAGCTAATTAGTAATATTCCCTCTGAGATTTAGTAACCAATTTCACTTCACCAATTAATGTCTATTCAGTGATGCTATTCCAAAGTTCATAAAACCAGACTATTTGGTATTTTTAGACAGTTAAATTAACTCATTGGTAATCACACTACATGTATATCTTCTTATTTCATACTGAAGGACACCTTCCATCATACATGTTATAAGCCTTACCCGTAACTTGCTCATTGTAATATTTTACTCCTTCCATAAGCCTTACCCATAACTTGTTCATTGTAATATTTTACTCCTTCCATTAGCCTTACCCATAACTTGTTCATTGTAATCTTTTACTCCTTCCATTAGCCTTATTCATAACTGTAGCCTTACCCATAACTTGTTCATTGTAATATTTTACTCCTTCCATTAGCCTTACTCATAACTTGTTCATTGTAATATTTTACTACTTCCATTAGCCTTATCCATAACTTGTTCATTGTAATATTTTACTACTTCCATTAGCCTTACCCATAACTTGTTCATTGTAATATTTTACTCCTTCCATTAGCCTTATCCATAGCTTGTTCATTGTAATATTTTACTCCTTCCATTAGCCTTACCCATAACTTGTTCATTGTAATATTTTACTACTTCCATTAGCCTTACCCATAACTTGTTCATTGTAATATTTTACTCCTTCCATTAGCCTTACCCATAACTTGTTCATTGTAATATTTTACTCCTTCCACTAGCCTTACCCATAACTTGTTCATTGTAATATTTTACTCCTTCCATAAGCCTTACCCCTAACTTGTTCATTGTAATATTTTACTCCTTCCATTAGCCTTACCCATAACTTGTTCATTGTAATATTTTACTCCTTCCATAAGCCTTACAGGGGTGAAGCTGCCGTAAGGCACTTTAGGCACGTGCCTACACATAATTTTTTCACTAATATATAGTAAACAACGTTATCTGTAGATAAAAGCTGGTGATGTTGTCAAAACTCTTTAATTATCGAATGTCATGCATACACTAGTACTGTAGTCTCTCATCCTTAGTGAATGGAATATTGGATAGAATTGATGTTTTTACGATTTTACCTTATATAGAAACTATAAACTAGAACTTTGGTTCAGATCATTTCACTTCTATCAACAAAAACTTGAATAAACCTCAACTTAGACACATGAGTTTTTTAATTAGCTGTTTTTAGTTTTCAACTAGCTTTCAACTTTGTCTTCACTCGACTTGCCAATGTTGGTGGTCCATTTGGCTGTGCAGGAAGTATAAATATGCAGTCATGTCTGGTCAGAATGGGGACATTAAATCCGATGCCAGTAGTTGTACAGAGAATGCAACTCTTTGAGGAGTTCATAGTTGGTCTACTGAAAGGCAAATTTTCTGCTCCTATCCAATAATCTCTCATTTTCCAATGTATGGCATTTTCAAATTTCCAGAGCTTCGTCCTGGACGACATCTATTACAGGACCTAGCTCAAAGTTGTATTTATTGTAAAAAAAAAAAAAATTCAAATCAACGGTTCTGAATTTGCAACCATATTTGACACTGGATGTAAAAAAATCAATCAATGAACTGGCTTCCAGAAATTTTGAGTACTCTCAAATTTGCGTGTAATCCATTACGGCCACAATTGTTCAAAATTCCTAAACAGGTAGGGATTTTACAGTACAGGATATAAGGAAGTACGAATTTCTTGAATTTTGTTAGGCATCGACTATGTCTGTCTGTGTTTGTGTCGCTAGGGTGAAGGTTTAAGATTCAAGAGATTGATGGTTGATGTCTAGTCAAATGGATAGTTCTATTATATAGTAGTATCAGTGTTTACATGCCTATTTTTTTTTTTAATGAAGGATCGTCAAATTGTACTATTAATTAAGTTAAACGTATACATCAATCAGAACGGAATATAGATATGATAATACCAAACAGGGAGTATACTGCTCAATTAAAGGGATACCCTGATCTATGCTGGGCAATGCATATTGTAAATATTTTTGTTTATATTACGGATTTTAATGCGTTATTTAATTCACCATTCAGATGTTATGGTAAATTATTCATAATTCTTCGAACTTTTCATTATGGATATTATAATTATCATGATTAAATAACCAGTAAATTTAATATTTTTGTACATAAAATTTTGCAGCTAAAATCATTTTCCAGCAGGGGCTTTGTCCCCCTGAACCCCCTACAAGGGCTCTGCCCTGTACCTGCTGGGTGCCTTAAGTGGCCTCCAGACCCCCTGCCAATTGGTGCCTACATTTGACTGAATAACGAGCTATGCCCCTGCTTTACCCATAACTTCATTGTAATATTTTACTCCTTCCATTAGCCTTACCCATAACTTGTTCATTGTAATATGTTACTCCTTCCATTAGCCTTACCCATAACTTGTTCATTGTAATATTTTACTCCTTCCATCAGTTGGTTCCAAATGAATTTCAATTCTTCCTTGTTTGTGTTTGTCATAGGAACTTTCCACTGAAAATAAAAACACTACTGTTTAACACTAAACACTGCAATATTGGCATAAATAACATGTTTCCAAATCCCCAAAATTCAGGTGTGATAAAAAACCCTTCTACGAGATATATTTTGGAGAAGCCTAAAGTCAAATTTGTCAAATCTTGAGAGAAAATTAAGAGCAGTTTATGAAATGTATCCTAGTCCAGAATTTTTATACTGCAATGAATTAAGACCAATTTGGGGCCTTGGGTTGTTTTCTACTCTTTGTGGATGGGATTTTAGCCTTTTTGACTAATTCCCAATTTCCATTCTCAATTCATATGTCTAATCAAAGAAGATCTGTAATGAAGTGTATTTTATCTCATATATTTACCTTACAAGTACTTTATTTTTACCTTACTTATAGAGTATTTTTACCTTAATTGTAGTGTAATTTTATCTATCCTGTAGTGTATTTTTATCTTATCTGTAGTGTATTCATACCTTAACTGAAGCGTGTTTTTATCTCATCTGTAGTGTTTTTTTTATCTTACCTGTAAGTGTATATTTATCTCATCTGTAGTGTATTTTTACCTTACCTGTAGTGTGTTTTTATCTCATCTGTAGTGTATTTTTACCTCACTTGTAGTGTTTTTATCTCATCTGTAGTGTATTTTTTACCTTACCTGTAGTGTGTTCTTATCTCATCTGTAGCATATTTTCACCTCACTTGTAGTGTATATTTGTCTCATCTGTAGTGTATTTTTATCTCATCTGTAGTGTATTTTTACCTCACTTGTAGTGTTTTTTTACCTTAACTGCTATCCTGTAGTGTATTTTTATCTCATCTGTAGTGTATTTTTACCTTACCTGTAGTGTGTTTTTATTTCATCTGTAGTGCATTTTTACCTTATCTGTAGTGTGCTTTTATATCTTACCTGTAGTGTATTTTTATCTAGCCTGTAGTGTATTTTTATTTCATCTGTAGAGTATTCTTATCTTACCTGTAGTGTATTTTTATCTCATCTGTAGTGTATTTTTATCTGGCCTGTAGTGTATTTTTACCTTACCTGTAGTGTATTTTTATCTTATCTGTAGTGCATTTTTACCATACCTGTATTGTATTTATTTCTCATCTGTGGTGTATTTATACCTGAACTGAAGCGTGTTTTTATCTCATCTGTAGTGTATTTTTACCTTACCTGTAGTGTGTTTTTATCTCATCTGTAGTGTATTTTTACCTCACTTGTAGTGTTTTTATCTCATCTGTAGTGTATTTTTTACCTTACCTGTAGTGTGTTCTTATCTCATCTGTAGCATATTTTCACCTCACTTGTAGTGTATATTTGTCTCATCTGTAGTGTATTTTTATCTAGTCTGTAGTGTATTTTCACCTTACCTGTAGTGTATTTTAATCTCATGTTGTTTATTTTTACCTTACCTGAAGTGTATTTTTATCTTACCTGTAGTGTATTTTTGTCTCATCTGTAGTGTATTTTTACCTTACCTGTAGTGTGTTTTTATATATTACCTATAGTGTATTTTCATCAAATCTGTAGTGTATTTTTATCTCATCTGTAGTGTATTTTTACCTTACCTGTAGTGTGTTTTTATATCTTACCTGCAGTGAATTTTTATCTTACCTGTAGTGTATTTTTATCTTACCTGTAGTGTATTTTTATCTAGCCTGTAGTGTATTTTTATTTCATCTGTAGTGTATTTTTATCTATCAGGTAGTGTATTTTTACTTTACCTGTAGTGTGTTTTTATCTCATCTGAAGTATTTTTCATCTAATCTGTAATGTATTTTTATCTCATCTATAGTGTATTTTTTATCTAACCTGTAGTGTATTTTTATCTCATCTATAGTGTATTTTTTATCTAACCTGTAGTGTAGTGTATTTTTATCTCATCTGAAGAGTATATTATCTAGCCTGTAGTGTATTTTTATCTCATCTGTAGAGTATTTTTATGTAGCCTGCAGTATATTTTTATCTAGCCTGTAGTGTAGTCTTATCTTGTCTATAGTGTATTTTTATCTCTCCTGCAGTTAGGTAGTGTTTTTTTTTTTATCTCACCTGTTTTCACATGTAGATCCCACATGTACAAATGATGTAGTGAGGTTTATTTATCTCGTCTGTAGTGTATTTTTAATCTCACCTAAAGTGTATTTTTAAGCCTTTGTTTTAACATACCTCGCCACTTTTATGATTTTTATAACAATCCCTGTTAAAGGCTTGATAATGAAACAGAAGATCAACTGGTGCTTTAAATCTTTCCAAGGTCACATTGATCAGTTCTTTAGATTCTTTCGCTACTTCCTCTGATTTTTCAACTTCAGTTCCGTTCATGTCAAAGTTTATTTGTTGAACATTTCCTATTTGCCTGCTTGCCAAATTTTCAGCATCAAACATATTATACGTAACAGCATTGTTTGTGTTGTTTTCATTTGGCGATGCAACGTCTGCCAATCTCAATGCATCTAGTTGTCCTTCGCCAATAGACGTTGAACTCTGACTAGACAGGCTGTTTGATCGTTCGTGAAGTATCTGGGTCACCTCAGGTTTTTCAAGAACCTGTCTAACAAGTTCTTCTATCACTATTGAGCTAAAATGCACCTTAGAAGTAGAAGGTACGTTAGGACCACATGTGGTCATCTGGACATCGGAATTGGGAGAAGAAAATGTGGATGGTCGTAATACATCATGATTGTTTGAGAAAGTTTGTACATTTTGAGAATTCGATTCATGCATGTTTTTATCACAAGTTTCAATACCAGCACTAAATGATAATGAATTTATACCATCAGTGGAATGGCGCTGGGATAATGAATTTATACCATCAGTGGAATGGCGCTGGGATAATGAATTTATACCACTAGTGGTATTGTTCTGCGATGATGGATTTTGTAGCGCTGGTATATGCCCTTTCTGTAGTGTTTGCCATGACATCTCAGAAAATTCAGTCTTTTGAAAATCCATATAGGGTAAATTTTGACAATTTCCATTGGCTGATTTCCTTGGATTCCTCCAGTTCTCAAAATTCCTTTCGTTTTGTGATTTTTCTTGAAATTCCTGACAATTTTGTAATCTCTCTTTGAAGTTCTGTTCAATTTCAGATCTTTCATGAAAGTCATGATGATTTAGCACTCTTGAATTTGTTTCTATCTCACTATTTTCTAAAGTATTCATGTGTTGAACATGCATATGATTTCCCTCTTCAGAGTTTCGTTCTAATGATTGCTGGCTCACAGCACATACCTTTTGGGGGGCAAAAGAGTGTCTCTGTTCTATAGAACACACATTTTGTGGGAAAGAGGAACTATGTTCTTCACTTTGAAGAAAGTTATTAATCTGGTCTGGTGTTGTCTCATCTGCTGCTTCAGCCAAGGCTTTCTCCTTCTCCGTCTTTGGTATTCTGCCCATTTTCACGGCTGAAAAATATGTATGTGTCAAATTTTCATTTAATTTCAATGATGTGCCTTTTGGACCAAAATAATTATAGCGTCGCGGAAATTAATACAGTGTCACAGGAAGAAAATATAGCGTTGCAGTACTGCAACGCTAAAACCTCCTGGGGAGAACCAAAAGTTTTGGTCATCTTAATGTTTTTATTGTTTTGGTACTGTGGATTCATCATTATTCCTAGGATACCAACTTTAGATGATTCATGGGTACAGTTGAACCACAGATGTATTTTGTTATATCTATCCTGGAGTTATTCTCCTTCATTTTTGTCATGGCATTTTTCTCATTCATTTCTGTCATGGGTTTTCACAGTCATTTCTGTCATAGATTTTTCTCAGTTTTCTGTCATGGAGTTTTCTCAGTCATTTCTGTCATTGAGTTTTCTCAGTCATTTCTGTCATGGTATTTTTCATTCATTTCTGTCATGGAGTTTTCTCAGTCATTTCTGTCATGGAGTTTTCTCAGTCATTTTTGTTATGGAGTTTTCTCAGTCATTTCTGTCATGGAGTTTTCTCAGTCATTTTTGTTATGGAGTTTTCTCAGTCATTTTTGTCAGAGTTTTTCTCAGTTGTTTCTGTCATGGAGTTCTTTACAGTCTTTTCTGTCCTGAAGAATTCATTCAGTTTTCTACGTTATTTTGATAATGGAGTTTGTCTCAGTCATTTTTGTCATAGAGTTTGTCTCAGTCATTTTTGTCATGGAGTTTGTCTCAGTCATTTTTGTCATAGAGTTTGTCTCAGTCATTTTTGTCATAGAGTTTGTCTCAGTCATTTTTGTCATAGAGTTTGTCTCAGTCATTTTTGTCATGGAGTTTGTCTCAGTCATTTTTGTCATGGAGTTTGTCTCAGTCATTTTTGTCATAGAGTTTGTCTCAGTCATTTTTGTCATAGAGTTTGTCTCAGTCATTTTTGTCATAGAGTTGGTCTCAGTCATTTTTGTCATAGAGTTTGTCTCAGTCATTTTTGTCATAGAGTTTGTCTCAGTCATTTTTGTCATAGAGTTTGTCTCAGTCATTTTTGTCATAGAGTTTGTCTCAGTCATTTTTGTCATAGAGTTTGTCTCAGTCATTTTTGTCATAGAGTTTGTCTCAGTCATTTTTGTCATAGAGTTTGTCTCAGTCATTTTTGTCATAGAGTTTTGCTCAGTATAAGTTTTTCTATATTATTTCTGTCATGTAGCGTATTTTCTTCATAGTTCAAGGGAAAGGGTCATTGAGTTATTCTCCACTAATTTTCTAACTTCCAAAGTAACTTAGTCATTTTGGTAATTTAATTAACCTTTTCTCAAATGAAATCTGTCATGGCGTTTTTTTTCTTTTTCCTTATTAAATTAAATAAGAATTGATAGTACTTTAAATCTATATGTTATTGTCCTTTTTTCTTGTGATGGTTGCTGTCTAAAAAGTAAAATAACAAAAAATCCAGGCCTTGAAGGCATAAAACTTTGCTCAGTGCTCGGAGCACAAAAATCATGCTCGAAACATGAAAACCAGCAGTTTGATTGGTTGATTTTTGGTCTGAGTACTAAAATCGTGCTCGAAAGTTTTATGACCGCAAGGCCAGATCTCAGGTAAATTCAAAACGCAAAGTCCATAATCAAATGGCAAAATCATAAGCTTAAACACATCAAACAGATGGAAAACAACTGTCATAAACCTGACTTGGTAAAGGCATTTTCTTATATATAGAATATGGTGGATTAAACCTAGTTTTACCATGTTTATAGCTAGCTCAACCTCTGGCCTGTATGACAGATACAGAAAATTATATTTTATATTGACAACAATGTGTGATTGTCTCATTCATGTTTAACCCCCCCCCCCCCCCCCCCCCCCCCCCACCCTCATTTATCTTTACTAATACTCACCATCAATAGACATTCCAAATTGAAGACACATATTAAACCTGCATGATTTACATCTATTCCTATTCTTTGGTGAAATATCACATTGTCCTCCAAAAAAACACTTATATTTATGTGCTTTTGGGATGCTCCTTTTAAAAAATCCCTAAAAATTACAAATATAAACAAGATGTACTGCTAATTCATAATAATTCATTGGATACCTATAACATGTATAAGTTTTGGTAACTTTTGTTGATAAATAAGAGACGTAACTTTAAATGTTCAACACAGTACACATTTTCTATTAACTTGTATAATGCATAAACATTAAACTATTACAAAGGGTTAACAGTCTATATTTCTTGCTGCATTAAAGACTCATTGGTGGCCTTTGGCTGCTGTCAGCTCTATGGTCGGGTTGTAGTCTCTTTGACATATTCCCCATTTCCATTCTTCTTCTTCTTTTCTGTATCTTCCTCCTGCTAATGAGGAGCACATCCAAACAGATTTTAAATTCTCAATATCATATTCTATAATATTTTTCTGCAATGAAATGCAGGGTTAATTTCTGACAACTGTCAAATTCAATGGAATTTTTTTTTCTGACTCTCCTGTATGAAACCAGATTTGACTTACTATAATTTGGTGGTATTACACTTAAAAGAAAGATCTATTTACCTTACACCCTTCACATGTAGCCACCCCATAATGTACACCAGTAGCTTTATCTTTACAGATCTTGCACTTCCCAAATGGGAATGGTATGGCTCCTATTGGCATATTCTCCTCTCCCAAAAACTGAAACTTTTATATGATTGCAGGTACAGGTCCTATTGGCATAATCTCCTCTTCCAAAAACTGAAACTTTTATATTATAGCTGGTATGGCTCCTTACAGCTTTATGTTCATTTCTAACATGTCTAAAATATAATGACAAACTTTTTCATGATTGTATAAAGTACTGCTTCTATCCGCATATTAATCTCCTTATCCGAAAATGTATCATTTTTATGATTGCAGGTACAGCTCCTTACAGCATTATTTTCCTTTAAGAAAATGATAAAACTTTCATATGATTGCAGGATGAACAATTCTTTTCTGCCTCTTTTATATAGTTATAATCTCTGTCCTTTTTTTTTATAAGTTTTATCCTATTAAAAAGAAGATGTGGTATCATTGCCAATGAGACAACTGTCCACAAGAGACCAAAATGACAGTATGACACAGACAACAACTATAGGTCAATGTTCGGCCTTTAACAATGAGCAATGCCCATACCACATAGTCAGCTATAAAAGGGCCCGATAAGACTGCCTTTTTTTTGTGGCAAGTTGCTCATCCTGTCTTTTTTTTTACTAAAAACTTTTCCTGCCTTTTTTCAAATTTCCTCTAAATAGCTCCTATAACAATAAAAAAAAAAAAAAAAAAAAAAAAAATATTTTATTGTCATATAAACTTTACAGTTTGTGACCAACATATTTTAATACAATAAACACAATAAACATATATACATACATATTAAACATACAAAATATCAACAGCATTAAAATTTATAACAACAAACAAGTTGTTAAGAGTCCCCTGCCCTCAGTTCTAATGACTTTTTCAAGAAGGATCCTAACTTATTTGTTTGTAAAGGCGATGATGGATTTAGTAAATAATGAATTTTTTCTTCTTCATTTAAATTATTAAAGTTATTATTTTCTGTACATATGTGATGAAAAAAGTCATTTATATACAGGTATGTCTGAAACCTTTGCAATCAATTTAATACAAATCTGGCAATGTAGCATTAGATTGGGACTTGTAAAAAGTATATATGCATTTAATTAATGATTTAAAATTCATATAGCTTCATAAGTGTAACCATACACCATACCCCTCCCCCTAAATAAAATCCCCATTATAATATGTCACTTACTGTATTAACACCAATGTTCATCTGAGTTAAAAGCTTTCAACATGTTCTAAGTCTTCATTGATTTTCTACAAACAAAAAATAAAACTTCTGTATCAACATACTTATTCATAAATCAGGGGAAAACACAAAAGACAGATCTATTAATAGAACAACAATAACATCAAATAAGCGTAATACCACAAGATGCACATTTCAACGATTTTGATTACAATATCTCTTCAAAGAATTTTTTCAGAGACAAAATACCTGCCTCTGAGATTATGATAACAGTGTAAATCAACATGATTAAAAAGATTTTCAAATTTTCATTGATTTTTCTACGAAGAATAAAGCATAATCTAACAATGGCCTCATTAATAAATCAGGTAAAACACAGCAGATAAAAGTAAAAAATAGATCAATACATGCAGAATAAACAAAGGAAGAAGAAAGACGAGGCCAAAACAAATAACATGTGTGTTTCCTATTACATCTTTGAAAATCAGAGGGTACATACATTGGGATTTTTTTTTACATTTTTTTTACAGTTTATTGGAGAGAAATTCCGACTTTAATAGTGCTAATATTGAACCAGATGCTCCGTAGCGCAGAGATCGAATCCTGAACAGTTGGGGCAAGTATGGACACAACATTTAAGCTTGATTGTAACAGCTCTGAATTGGGATTGTGATTAAATAGTTGCATGACACAACATAGGTTTCTGACACAGAATGAATGTGGTCTAAGAACTTAAACTTAAAAATTCTAAATTGGACATTTACCTATTATGGTCCAATATCAGAAATATAAATACATGGTTAGATTCAGCATATCATTATAGAACCCCCAGATTTCAATTTTTAATGAAATCATATAATGTTTAATTTTAGATCCTTTAGACCTCTATGTAGACCAATTTGATAACCAGGCCCAAATATTAACAAGAGTGACTACACGCTGAAATGTCTCGCCTTCTTTACTAATCATTGATATTATGTTGATAGTCTTAAGTATAAAGCTTTATAACAACTGTCACATAACTTAACATTAACCAAGATAACAAAGACCAATGAACCATGAAAATGAGGTCAATGTCAGATGAAACATGCCAGACAGACATGTACAGCTAACAATGCTTTCATATATCAAATATAGTTGACCTCTTACTTATAGTTTAAGTAAAATAGACCAAAACACATAAACTTAACACTGAGCAATGAACCGTGAAAATGAGGTCGAGGTCAAATAAAACCTGCGCAACTGACATATAGATCATATAATATTTCCATACACCAAATATAGTTGACTTATAGCATATAGTATTAGATAAAAAGACCAAAACTAAAAAACTTAACTTTGACCACTCAACCATGAAAATGAGGTCAAGGTCAGATGACATCTGCACGCTAGACATGTACACCTTACAATCATTCCATACAACAAATATAGTAGATCTGTTGTGTAAAGTATGAGAAAAAGAGACCAAAACACCAAAACTTAACTATAACCAATGAACCATGAAAATAAGGTCAAGGTCAGATGACACCTGCCAGTTGGACATGGACACCTTACAGTCCTTCCATACACCGAATATACTTGCCCTATTGCTTATAGTATCTGAGATATGGACTTGACCAACAAAACTTAACCTTGTTCACTGATCCATGAAATGAGGTCGAGGTTAAGTGAAAACTGTCTGACGGGCATGAGGACCTTACAAGGTACGCACATACCAAATATAATTATCCTATTACTTAAAATAAGAGAGAATTCAACATTACAAAAAATCTTAACTTTTTTTTCAAGTGGTCACTGAACCATGAAAATGAGGTCAAGGACATTTGACAATTTGACATGTGACTGACAGAAACTTCGTAACATGAGGCATCCATATACAAAGTATGAAGCCTCCAGTTCTTCCACCTTCTAAAATATAAAAGTTTTTAAAAAGTTAGCTAACACCGCCGCCGCCGTAGCCGCCGTAGCCATCGGATCACTATCCCTATGTCGACCTTTCTGCAACAAAAGTTGCAGGCTCGACAAAAATCTAAATACATGGTTAGATCATGTAAGATTCAGCATATTGAAGAACCCAATATATTCAACTTTTGTTGAAATCAAACAAAATTTAATTTTGGACCCTGATTTGGACCAACTTGAAAACTGGGCCTATTAATCAAAAATCTAAGTACATGTCTAGCGATTCAGCATATCAAAACACCCAAAGAATTCAATTTTTGTTAAAATCAAACTAAGTTTAATTTTGGACCCTTTAGACCTTAATGTAGACCAATTTGAAAACAGGACCAAAAATTAAGAATCTAAATACACGGTTTAATTTGGCATATCAAAGAACCCCAATTGAATTCATTTTGTGATGAAATCAAACAAAGTTTAATTTTGAACCCTTTTGGCCCCTAATTCCTAAACTGTTGGGACTAAAACACCCAAAATCAATCCCAACCTTCCTTTTGTGGTCATAAACCTTGTGTTAAAATTTCATAAATTTCTATTTACAATTATAATATAAAGTTATTGTGCAAAAACCAAGAAAAATGCTTATTTGGGACCTTTTTTTAGCCTCTAATTCCAAAACTGTTGGGACCAAAACTCCTAAAATCAATTCCACTACCTTCCTTTTGTGGTCATAAACCTTATGTTAAAATTTCATAGATTTCTGTTTACTTATACTAAAGTTATAGTGCAAAAACCAAGAAAAATGCTTATTTTGGCCCTTTTTGGCCCCTAATTCCTAAACTGTTGGGACCAAAACTCCCAAAATCAATCACAACCTTCCTTTTATGGTCATAAACCTTGTGTTTTAATTTCATTGATTTCTATTAACTTAAACGTAAGTTAGAGTGCAAAAATCAAATGTCTTCGTACGACAATGACGGTGACACCAACGTCATACCAATATATATGACCAAAAAATTTTCAATTTTTTCGGCCCTATAAAAATGACCAAAAAAAACTATAAGGTAGGCAATTTCTAAGCTTAAAATATAGGGAAGGTAGAAAAATAGAACGCACATTTTTATTTTAATTTGGCCTGAAATAAATGAAAAATATAAAAGATTCTTTGTGAAAAGTTAATATTTATCAGAGACATAATAGTAATGTACTATTAGTTGCATAGTGTGTTAGTGACCTAATTTGATATAAACAGGGTCAGTACTGAGAGCTGTACTCGAACCCAATATGGAATTTACTGACCCTGTATATATCATATAAAATGTGCCAATTTTTCTGTTATCACAATTATTAGTCTTGCATTATAGTCCATTCTTTAACTGTTTAAAAATCACAATTATAAATAAACGATTAATTTCTGAATTTAGAGGCTTTTACAAATCTGTATGTACCTCCAACATTGAGCAGACTACAACTTACGTTTGAACAACTCAGTAAGCTTTTTAAAAAAACAATTCAAACCAGAAAAAATAATTTTGCAGTTTTTCTTACTTTGCTATTCAATAAAAGGTTTGTACACATATATATATATACCTCAGGGTGTACGATATCACAAACAATAGTCAAATTATTTACTTAATTTTATCATAGGTACACCATCACCGTACACGGACATCATTTGTAAAGACAAATCAACATGCAAACATCTTATATACATTAAGGTATTTAACATCCAATCTTTTATGGTAATATTCTTTACAAAGCACTAAAATGTCTGCATTAATCATGTTGATTCACATCAAAAGCTAACCTAACCTTTAACCAGACTTATCCAGAAGGGACATAGTTACAATACTGTTGTCAAGTAATTAAAGATGAACAATATTTTGGTATTAATATCGATTCCCTAATAGTGTCTTTTCATAGGAAATAAACACATATTTATTCTTAAACCATGCAGTTGTTGGCATGATACAGGTTTTGTTATTCTCATATATTTTAAGACGGTAATTTTGATACTAAACCCCTAACCAAATTTTATTTTTAACAGGAGGGGATTGTACTTGGTTTTTGTATGCTGGAGACATAATCTTTCGATCAGTTTTAAATTGATGTCTGGAACTGGAATGTAAGAGAATGATAGTTCCAAATGAAATGTCATTAACTGATAGATATATCAAATAAATATTCTTGTGAGATTAATCATACTGTTAACCTTTTTGTCATCTGTGATAAAAGTTACATCCTGATAAAAAAAAAGAATGAAAGTCTCCTTTTTAAATATTTCTTCTAAGTCAATTAATAAACGAACAGGTGATATCTGCATGCTGTTATAATATTTATTGATTATCATGTGTGTCACTTATTTTTGGTCTTGTTTTACACTTTTCAGTCATATATTTATTCTAGTTATTGATTTTTTTCGAAAGGTGTCAAAAATAACAAATTAACACTATTTTCTCATACTTTGCTTTGGTCTTCACGGTCTTTTCTTGTACTAATTTTACATATCAAGCTTCTTATTAAGAGTGATTAGCTTTATTTTTTTATTTTTTGTTGTTGTGGGCTTTTTTGTGGCGGTCAGTTTTTACTGGTGGAGGAAGTTGCCATGCCCAGAGAAAACCATGACCTTCGATAGGAAAACTGACAATCCTAGTCAATTAAGATTGGAGTCGAATGCACCGGCGTGTTTCTAACTTAAAACCTCAGTGTTGATGGGCTAGTGATTACAGTAGAAACTACTTAAACCAGACTTGGGGTCAATTACATTGGAAAGTAATTAATTATATTACACATTACATTGCAAAAATGATCAATTACATCAATTACACATTACACAGTTTTTGAAATGTAATTAATTAAATTACAATTACTTTACTAATGTAATTAATTAAATTACACATTACATTTGATCATGATATTTTTTAACAAAATTTTACATGTATATATAATGCATGTGAAAAATATTCATGTAAGCATAGTTTAAGCGTTGCATTTGATAATTATTTAATTTAGTTATTTTAATGTTTTGTCATTTAGTCTGAATCTGTTTGGTCTGAAAACAGCAATGGCTAATTAGTCTTTCGACCACTTTGCCACCGAGGCCCCTAAAAAGTGATAAGAGATTTTCTCAATCAAACGCACCTGTGATCAAGTGATCTACTACTGTACTCACTGGCCAATCAACACTGAAGTTGTGAGTTTGAACCCTGCTTTTACAGGTGCACTTGACTCCAATCATAATAGACTAGGATTGTCAGTTTTCCTATCGAAGATCTGTGGTTTTCTCAGGGCATACCAGCTATCTCCACCAATTAAAAAAAAACTGCCACGAAATGGCCCAAAAGTGGCACTTAAAAATGGTACTACAACACCAACAAATAATCAATGGAGTAGAAAGATAATGGTTGACATCATGAGCCAATGTTATTGATGTTGCCTTAGAAAACGGTGAAATTAACAGATAATCATTGGTCTTTTTAAACTCTATTGTTTCTCTCCTCAGATCAGGTCAGGGTTGTCTCCCTTTGATGCCAAGGAAACAGTGTACCTTCTCAATAGACAAAGCACAAATAATATCATGTTACAACATCTTGAATGGCGCAGTCTCTCTGACAGAAGAAAAGACTCCAGATTGGTAATGCTTTACAAAATTGAACACGAAAAGGTTGCAATTCCTAAAAATAACAAATTAATTCCACAAAAAAGACATACAAGACATTCTAATTCGAACAGTTTCCAAATTCCATCCTGCAAAACACAGTACAGAAAAGAATCATATTTTCCAAGAACTATTACCGACTGGAACAAACTACCGGATAACATTGTAAACTGCACTTCAGTAGACTCTTTCAAATCTTCAATTTCAAAGCATCAATATTAACTCAATTACAACATATTACTTTATTATACAAAACAATTTATATTTTTTAATTTTTTCGTATTTTTAAAAATTGTAATTTTTTTCAATCTATGTCTTGTTGTAAGTTTCCTCCTGTGACATAATCTTCAATTTGTTGAAGGCGGTCACTATATATGGTAGAATAGAATAGAATAGAATATCCACTTCATATTGGGCCATTCCAGATAATGTCTGCTAAGGGAGCTACCATTTGATTTTTATGGGGGGGCTAGGATGAAAAATTTTGTCCTGCATTTTTTTTTACCCTGCCTTTTTTTTTTACTCAAAACTCCTGTCCTGCCTATTTTTTTCAAATTTCATCCTAGCCCCCCCCCCCCCCATAAAAATCAAATGGTAGCTCCCTAAATGGGGAAGGATGGTCCTTTCTGAGGGTTGTAAAATTAATACATCTTAGGGGTGAAATTTTGGGGTTTTTCATTTGACACATACACTTAAACACAAAAAACTTCTGAGGGTCTTGCAGCAGTAATTAAATAATTAAAAATACTGACATCCTAGGCCCGGTTACAAAAATGCCTATGTCAGATCTAAGGGGTGCTTTGGAATGTAGACAGTTTTGTATCATGCATTATCTGGTATTGCATGTATTTAAAAAATTCTGATGGGTACAATCCTTGCAGTAAAAAATTCTGATAGGACATTTTTCCCATGAGAGCCCGCCCATTCATCCAATATGAACAGAAACTCTACATCTGATAGGTCCTAATTTTTAGATCTGATAGGTTGTTTTTATGATGTTTTTTTCTGATACATATAAAAAAAATATCTCTGCATCCATCCCCAACTGTCAGAAATTAACTGGAATGGCTCATTACAGTTCTTTACAGTCTGTACCATTACACAATAGTCTGATGCCTCAGACCAAGTCTATAGACTAGTAAAATTGTATTCGCACTAGTAAGCATTTACAATAATTTGTTTAGCATTTAAAATTGTTGGAATATTGTTCTTCTTAAATTATATATAAGCATTTACAATAATTTATAATTTGTTTAGACATTTAAGAAAATTGTTGGAATATTGTTCTTCTTACTGTCTATAGATTATTACATGTACTATAGTAGTTGGAAAAGATTTTGGTGCACACAGGTTTCATATGCAGGTGCTTTAAATTATATATGATATTACTGAAACAATTGCAAGTACATCTTGCAGAAGGAAATCTTAATTCTAATGCAACAACGTTTGTAACGTTCGTTTTGATTGGATAACGTCACTTGATTTACATTGCATAAATTGACAATTGATGCTATGGAACGTACGCTAAGCGCAGATAATATATGACAGATTTAAAATACATGTTTTAACGTTGTTTCGTGTCAGTTTCATTAAAATGGAGATTATATTTTAAGCATCAATGGCATCAATTGGGGATTTGATGGTCACAAATACCTGTTTACTGTCTCCGCTAACGGGTCTCCAGTAATTTTAATTTGCTACCATCAAATCCCCAATTGATGCCGTCAGAGCTTAAAATACAATACAGTTATTTCCTATAACTAACAGAAATATGGTTAATAAAAGAACATTTGTGCTGTCAAATATTATATATCTGTTTCTTTGATACTTAAATTAAGTTAGTAATAATTGGAAATAAGAAGATGTAGTATGAGTACGTGCCAATGAAACAACTCCCCATCCATTAATAACAATGGGTAAAAAGTAGACAATTACAAAAATGTATTGTTCTAAATATGTCTTTCAACAAAGATTCTTGGTTCAAACCAAAGAGAAAGCTATACTTACAGAGGCAAATTTAGAGGCATGCCAAGAGTGCCCCAGCCCTACTTTAGTACAGAAAATTTGGTTGATCATAAAGCAAATCAGTGAAGCATGACTGGAGCAGGCCCCCTCTTAGGCAGTCAGTGGAAAATTTCTGAATCTGCCACTGACTTACATTTTATCCAACTAACATGACTAATGACAAAAGGATGAGTTAAATTGATTTTTATAGTTCTAATCTTATATTGCATTTTACACCAAGGTCCTAGGTTTGGGGAGGGTTGGGATCAAACTTACATGTTTAACCCCGCCACATTCTGTATGTATGTGCCTGTCCCAAGTCAGGAGCCTGTAGTTCAGTGGTTGTCATTTGTTGCTGTGTTCCATGCTTGGTGTTTTTTTTTTAATTTTTTGTACATAAATTAGGCTGTTAGTTTACTTGTTTGAATTGCTTTTAAAAAACATTTGTGATTTCTGTGCCTTTTATACATGTAGTTGACTATGCTGTATGGGCTTTGGTCATTGTTGAAGGCCGTATATTGACCAATAGCTGTTAATTTCTGTGTCAATGGGTCTCTTGTGGAGAGATGTCTCATTGGCAGTCATACCACATCTTCTTTTTATAGTAATAGATTAGAAATACATAATAAGACAATATTGTCCTTTAGTCCCCGAGTAATAATGACAATTATGTTTGAAGAGGGGAGTAAAGAGGGGTATCTCCACAGAAAAACGCGAAATAAAATAATCACTTCACAATGAACATGATGAACAAACAATAAAAAATTCCTTGCACGTTGATCTTTAAATCAATTTCACGAAAACACGGTGCATAACTAACCTTTTTCACGGCTGCACATGAAATAAAAAGTGGCAAAACATGTTGCACAAAGATAACCCTTTGCCCCCTCTTTTAAAGTTTAAATCGGAAGTCTAAACTGTCTTGGGTATGACTTAACAGTCAGTCTAGATCTGATAACGGGAACAATATCTGGGTGCCTTTTTCTTAGTTTTTCTCCCAGAATAACCTAAACTGAATAATCATTAGAATGGTTGACAAATGTGACTATGCATGGTACCTATAGGACACAGAGGCATGATGATTAATTTATTCAAGAAGGAAGAGAAGCGACACACAAAATGAGGTCTTCTCTTTTAATAGTCATGATAGCATAGATGTCATTAACAATTGACAACATACATGTACATGATATAAGCATGATTAGAGGAGCATTAGCAGCCTGGCATTAGGTTCTGACTTCTAGGACTTAAGGTGGTACATTGTACCTAACACTGCAGGGAGATAACTCTGTTAAATCAGCTAAACGTTTTAATCACATTGTATTGTTAAGGAAATATTAAGCTTCTCCATGATCAAAATTAGTGTTTGACAAACTGCTATATATCCAACAATTTTTTCCCAAGAAAGTTTTTTGAAATTTTTATATATTTTTTGACCAGTAAATATTTTGTCAAAATGTTATGAATACTAAATGAGCCAAATTAGTTTTAGTCAAGGTTTTGGGTATCACCTTATATCCCCTAAGGAGATTAAAAAAAATTGTCAGAAGACAAAAAAAATATAAGACATATATACATGTATCTACAGATTAATTTACTTCATGTTGAACGTTTAAGTCAAAATCTGTGAAATTTACTCAATTTTACATTTAAGGGGCAATAACTCCAAAATCCATTGTCCCAATATTACTGAAATGTTAGAGGTGATAGACCTTAGGGACTACATCAAAAGATCAATGAAGGATAAAAAACTTAATTCAAATAGTTTGGGGGTGGGGGGTTAAACTTGCTGCAAGTTTTGATTATCCTACATCGATTTTACATATATCCATATGGGTCAATCAATTTTTCCCAAATTAAGTTAAGAGGGGGGTAGGGGGGTCATTAAAAAAACTATGTGAATTAAGTTTTTTATCCTACATTGAACTTTTGATGTAGTCCCTTAAACCTTCTAACTTTTTTAGAAACTGACCAAAATTGAATTTTACTCCTACATGTCCTATGAACTATTTAAGCAACAGCTGTCATTGACTATTTCACAAATTGTGACTTGGATGGAGAGTTGTCTCATTGGCATTCATATCACCTTTTCATCTTCTTATATGATTTATAGTTGAATAAAATTGAGAATGGAAATGGGGAATATGCCAAAGAGACAACAACCCGACCATAGAAAAAAACAACAGCTGAAGGTCACCAAGAGGTCTTCAATGCAGCGAGAAATTCCCGCACCCGGAGGATCTTTATCCCAGTGAACACATCTTACAACTTCATTTTATCAGAAACATTCAAACATTCGACTTAGTCCACCTTGTCATTTTTTTCAGTTTCTCAGACTTTTCCCCTGATTTTCACCTGTATGGATATTTTGACAGAAAATCAATAATCAGCTGATTGCATTTGATAGAAATAGGTACCATGAACTTATTAATAAACTAAAGGTGTTAATTGTATTGTTAAATTAAAATGTGTGGTAAAATATCATCTGATGCCAGCTTAAAACATGCTAAAGGATTCATTTAAAGATGTCAACTTAAAGGATTGTTTGTTTTTACATCATTGATAATAAATGTTTGTTTTACAGTTTGAAGTTTTGAACTTTATATATCAATCATTTTAGTGGTTGAGCAAATGGTTAAGGGAGCTACCATTTGATTTTTATGGGGGGGGGGGGGGGGGGGCTAGGATGAAAATTGAAAAAAAAAAGGCAGGACAGGAGTTTTGAGTAAAAAAAAAGGCAGGATGAGAAACTTGTTAAAAAAAAAAGGCAGATGACAATTTGTGTAAAAAAAGTCAGGATAAACTAGTAAAAAAAAAGGCAGGACCGAATAGAGTAAAAAATAAAAAGGCAGGACAGAGATTACAACTAAAAAAAAAAAGCAGGACAAAATTTTTCATCCTAGCCCCCCCCCCCCTAAAAATCAAATGGTAGCTCCCTAACAAAATATGATGCTACATGTATATTGCTGAATTTATTTGAGAAAATGATTTCTTATAATTGATCTGACATCAGCACTACTGAAATTATGGAAATTTGGATTAAGTATACATTTGAACCTACTTCAGGGGCAGATCCAAGCCCAGGACAAAAAGGGGGGCAGGTCCAACCACATGTTCCCATTCAAATGCATTGATCATCCCCTCCTATTTGTTTTGTTACCAAGAACGGGAAAGCAAGTTCTTCATGTTCTTAACAAAAACATGTTTATGCTACATGTAGTTGGCAAAAGAAAATTAAAAGTGGCACATTTTTTTTTGACTTGAGAGGAAACTCTGCAAAAGGTTACATGTACATTTGTATAAGTGAGCAAAACATGAGGGGCTCTACCAAGTTGTCTACAGTTCAAGAGAAGTCCGAGTCTGATGTCAGAAGATGTAACCAAAGAAAATAAACAAAATGACAATAATACATAAATAACAACAGACTACTAGCAGTTGACTGACATGCCAGCTCCAGACTTCAATTAAACTGACTGAAAGATTATGATTTCATCATATGAACATCAGGCACAATCCTTCCCGTTAGGAGTTTAGTATCATACCATCATAACATATATGAGAAGAACATAACCCGTGTCATGCCAACAACTGGTTTTTAGAATAAAAGGTTACATGTACATTTGTATAAGTGAGCAAAACATGAGGGTCTCTACCAAGTTGTCTACAAGTACATTATACTACATTTTTTCATTCCAAGAAGGTCCAAAGATGTAAAAACAATCCTTTAATTGACTATTTGGCTATTTGAGGATTGAGGCATGCATGATTATTAAATATTGGTCTACTATCAATATATACTTGTACATGTACTTTTATATATATATTATTGACTAATTCATAAATAAATTTACGGTCAACTTGACTGTTACCTGTTACCATGGTTTCCTACGTACTTCTTATTTGCACCCTAACCCTTACACACGGGGCACTCATAAAATCAGTATAAATGCAATATTGTACATGTTCGTATATGTAGTTTTTATATCAGTAACATATACATGAATACAGCATGTGGACTAATCCATCACGGTATCGGGACCGTTCGCCCTAATAACATGTTCGCCCTAGGTCCGTTCGCTTTGAGTTCGTTTGCCCAGAGTCCGTTCGCCCTACTATAAAAATATTAATATTCAGGGCATTGAAGTTGAATAAACTTATTCAGATATTTCTATGGTATATATATCATGTACATGTATATTCTTGAAATTTATGGAAACATTGAAATATTTAAAAGTTTATGGCTTGTTTTTTATCATTAATCATTGTTAATTGTTAAATTCAAAATAATTCGGATAACTGATTATTGTGAAACTTGTCTTTTGATGGATTAATAATTGATAAAATATTCAGCTTGAAATTAATAAAACTAATAATGTACGAACTGTAAATTATAAAACGGATTTATAAGTTCATTTATTTATACTGCATACTTTCGTGATTGACTGATTACAATTATTTTGTTAACAAATATCAATAAAGATAAATACATTGTATTCCAGTATTTTACTCTGCAATTTCAAATCAAAGGGAAAATGATAAATTGACTGCGGCAATATAAATATTCTGTCAATTTTTCAACAAACTTTAACGTAATTTGTTCAAACACGTAAAATAATGCGACTAGACAACAATTAGAAAAAAATAATAATCAGGGCGAATGGACCCTGGGCGAAAATGATGTACAGGTATCAGGGCGAACAGGTACTAGGGCGAACATGAGTCAGGGCGAACGGACCCGGATTCATCCATCACCATGTAAACGAAGTTAACTATATATTACAAAATCCAATCGTCCATAGTTCACTATTTATATCTCCATATATATCAAATAGGCTATGCCCTCTTGACTATTAGAAATTTATTAGAAATGTGGTTTAAACTATTGTTCATTTCATGTCTCCATACATGCCATAATTATTAATATTGCTTATGATGTTATTATTTTGTATTTTATTTTGTACTGTTATTTATTATTTGTATGTAATCATGGTAATGGAGAATTAAGACATTCTAAGTTGCAAAACTTGTGTCTAGTCCTATTGTCAGTGTTTTCTACAATAAAATATGTTTAAACTACATTTTACAACGAAAATGTGTGCCCATGCAGTGGTGTGGTTGCCAGCCCTATAGCAGCTACATGTAGGTATAGGGGAGAAAGGGGCCTCTTTCCAGAAGTTTGCAGGTATAAAATATTATTTGCTTTGCACGTGTACTTTACATAGTTATATGTGCATATGATATATTCAGATATTCCGACATTACAGTTATTAGATAAAATTTACTTATATACTTTATTGATTTTCTTGTATACCCGGCACCGAACCATTTCAATAAATAGATCAATTTTGCTGAGTGACATAATTCTAAATTTGTCGTCATGTTGTGTCTGGAAGAACATTTGAAAACGATATATTTTATATTTACTTACTGTAGTATATAGTGAACAACATTGGGATAGAACCAACCCCACAATGGTTTGTTTTGATTTGCAACAGGTAAATTTCCGCCGGTTGTATTGTGGGAAATGAAATAGGATATTGTGACGTCACACGAACAGGTGCTCGACTTTCTCACGATCCAGGTCAATAATGTGTTACAATGTATACAGTAAAACCTGCACTTTTAGAAAAATTATGGGAGATAAAAACAGGTGGCCTAAAAACCAATCTCATTAAAATCCGATGTTCTGATACGTGTCAGAACATCGGATTTTAATGAGATTGCCTAAAAACTTCATATATATCTATATATATTTAAAATAATTTTCACATTGAACATAAAGTTAGAATATCAAATTAGATATTATATTATTGGATGAAGCACCTGATATCATAAATACCGTAATCCAACATTCATGACATCATTCATGGACGTTTTTGGTGACATATACAACAATACCGTGAAATAGTGTAAGTTATATCGTCGGTGTTATGCAAAAACCTCGTATCTCAATTTTTTGCGGAAATCTTTTTATCAATTATTTAGGGTTAAATATGTATGTTCCACTGTATGCGAAAATATCTGATCTTCTAACCAATCATTAACCCAAATTCTGACATGTGACGAAAAAGTGTAGTCGGATTGATGAGACATTTTGTTGTGCGAAAATATCGTATCTCAAAAGAAAAACACATGTCAAGGCAGCTGACATTATCACAGGTACAGTTTTAACAATTTTAGATTCTCAAAGCTATTACATGATGAAAAGCTTTGAAAATACATAATATGTGTAAAAAATTTTCTCGTCTTGGTAATTGATTGGTTAGAAGATCAGATATTTTCGCATACAGTGGAAAATACATATTTAATTCTAAATAATCGATAAAAAGATTTCAGTTTTTTCTGTCTGGTGTAAAATTATCAAAACCTTAGATACGAGGTTTTTGCATAACAGCGACGATATGATCTTATATTAAAACAGAGACATATATATACACATGTGTTACTGTGTATATATGTCTCTGATTAAAAGCACAAAAATAAATATTTGAAAAAAGGGGTACCGTGCTGGATAAAAAAAAAAAGGAAGTAGCTATTTTGCCGACTCTAATAAAAATTTTAAATATCTTAATTCAAGCCACTGCCATAAAAAAAATATCCATATCATGAATATCGCTGGTCTCAGATAAAAGAGTGACCAGAGTTACCATAGTGTTACAGCCGATTACAATGAGTGTGTAGGCAAAGGTAATTTCTTTGGTAAGCTTACTTGCTAGCTGAACCGTGAAGTAATTATTAGGTAAGGTATACTACCTCCTTTCGAAGTAGCCTAGTCCTACAGACAGATAAATTGGATATATGTCAGACTAGTCTATTCTTAAAGGAGGATAGTTTATCTAATCTAATAATTACTTCACGGTTCATCTATAGAAAGCAAGCTTACCAAAGGCATCTATTGCTAACACCAGCAAAACCCTTGAAAGAAACTTCATAAAAAAGGATGTATATGCTGAACCATATAATCATCATATTCATAAAGCATTAGTGGAAACTAATATTAGTAAGTTTTCAGTTTACGTATACAGAGACATCAATAAAAGACACAAATGGTATACAAACATTAATACAACTCAGACCAACATATATCTGATTATACTATGTGGCGACATACACTCCAACCCTGGTCCAACAAAATACCCTTGCACACTCTGTGCAAAAGCTGTAAAAAGTAACCAAAAAGCATTACAGTGTGATGAGTGCAACGAGTGGACTCATATTAAATGTAATGGGCAAATCAATGAAAAAGAATATGCAATGTTCCAGAAACATGAACATCTAAGCTGGAGTTGCCATAACTGTCTCTTTACCAACGTGAGTACATCTTTTTTCAATCTAAGTGTTGGCAATGACAATTCGTTCAGTTCACTTTCAGATTCTAACAGTGATGAACTAGATACCAATAAGTCAATAAATATAACATTGAATGAAAACAACAACCAGAACCTGACAATGATAGGCATCAACACCACCAGTCTTTACTCATTAAAACAAAGGATAGCATTCCAATCATTAGTAGACACACACAGGCCAGATATATTATGCGTTAACGAGACCAATGTGGACAAAAGCTTTCAAAATCCATCCATTTTACCAACCGATCATTACGAAATAATCAAAGACCGTAAAAAGGGAGATAGAGGAGTGTTAATAGCAAGCAAAACAACACTTATATGTACAGAACAAACCAAATTAAGAACTGAATGCGAGATTATCTGGACTAAAATACAAATAGAAGGAAGTAAAAACCTTTATATTGGATCCTTCTACAGAAATCCAAAAAGCACACTAGAAGACCTTGAAAACCTCGACAGATCACTGAGTATGATTGATACAAATAGCAACAACATTATACTAATGGGCGACTTCAATCTTCCAAGCATAAACTGGGAAAATGGAACAATCAAACCAGTAGCTCAGTATGGTACAAACATCAACCAAAAAATGATAGATATCATGAATGACCACAATATTGAACAGGTTGTTTCAGAACCAACAAGAGAAAACAACATTCTAGATTTATGTTTCACCAACAACCCTAATCTTATAAAGAAAGTAGAAGTAGGACCAGGTATAAGCGACCATAACCTTGTTAAGATCACTATAAATACAAAGGCAAAAATTCACAAAAAACCACCTAGGAAAATATACATGTATAAAAAGGGGAACATGGAAGGTATAAGATCAGACCTAAGATCAAAACTTGAAAATTTCAAAGAAGACAGCAATAAAGAAGGTATAGAAACATCATGGACAAACTTCAAACACCTAGTTACAGAATCGATTGAAAATAACATACCATCAAAGAATACTACTACAAGATGGAATCTTCCATGGATAACAACAGAAACTAAACAAATGATAAGAAGGAAACAGAGACTTTACAACAAAGCCAAAAAATCAAACGATAAGAAACACTGGAAAGATTTTAAACTTTATAGAAAGAAGGTCAAAGAGCAACTTCAAAGCAACCACGATCAATATGTCAAAGATATTCTGACACCTGAAGAACCAACAAAAGCACATACAGACAGTTGCAGAGAACAAATATATGCTACAACCAAGAAATTTTGGTCGTACATAAAAGGTATGAAGAAGGATAGCAGTAACATCAGCATGCTTAATAAGAATGGTAAGGACATCATAGATGCAGAAGAAAAAGCAAACATCCTTAATCAGCAGTACGAATCAGCATTTTCTGATATTGATTTTAACCAGTACATAGACATACGATTCTATACAGATGTTGAATTTAGGCTACCAAAATTACCAAGACCTATAGTACACATGAAACCAATATACATATCGATACCTGGAATTATCAAACAGTTGAAAAATATAAATCCTAACAAAGCAACAGGACCAGATCTGATACCTTGCAGAGTCCTGAAAGAGACAGCAGAACAAATAGCACCGTACTTGGAGGTTATATTTAATAAATCTATCAAATTAGGAACAGTACCATCAGACTGGCTCATCGGTAATGTCATCCCGATCTTTAAAAAGGGCGATAAAACAGATCCAGCAAATTACCGTCCTGTCTCCCTTACATCTGTCCCTTGCAAAATTATGGAACACATAATCTTTAGTAGTATTATGAACTACCTGGACAACAATAATCTCCTGTCATCATACCAGTATGGATTCAGGAAAAAACACTCGTGTGAACAACAGCTCATAAACACCACAGAAGATCTAGCTAGAATAAGAGATAACAAAAGCCAGGCAGATATACTGATACTGGACTTCAGTAAGGCCTTCGATACCGTGCCACATCGCCATCTTGTACACAAACTTAGGAAAAAGGGTATTGATAAGTACACAGTAAACTGGATAGATAACTGGCTCCAAAATAGAAAACAGACAGTACTCCTAGATGGCTTTAAATCACAACCAGCTACCGTAAGATCCGGAGTCCCTCAAGGAACCGTACTTGGCCCACTTCTATTTCTCCTATACATCAATGACATTGGGGATAATTTAACAACTGGCACCAGCATAAGACTCTTTGCAGATGATTGCCTACTTTACAGAGACATCAAAACTCATAATGATACAGAAATATTACAGAAAGACTTAACTGAACTAGAAAAATGGTCTATCGATTGGAAAATGTCATTCAATCCAAAGAAATGCTACGTTTTACAGACAACGCATAACATCCGTAATAGAATTATAAGACCATACTTCTTACATTCTACAAAATTGGAACTAAAAGAACATAACCCATACCTAGGGGTGGAGCTGGACAGCAAGCTCAATTGGAACCATCACATAACCTCAAAAGTTAACAAAGCTTCACAACAACTGAATTTTGTAAGAAGAAATTTATATAGATGCCCTCAAGAAATTAAACAACACGCTTATATTGCTCTGGTAAGACCACACCTGGAATACAGCAGTTCAGTATGGGACCCCCATTGGAAGAAGGACATAAAACGTATAGAAATGGTACAACACAGGGCGGCAAGATTTGTAACCAAGAACTACAATTACCAACCCGGCTCTATGACCGCAATTCTACAATCTTTAAATTGGCCTACCCTTGAAACGAGAAGAACAGCAAATCGATTAATATTATTTCAGAAAATACTGTACCACCAAGTAGCCACTGAAATTCCCCAATACTACCTCATCAACAACAGGAAAACACGTCATAGTCACACAGTCAGCATCATGCAGCCACAATGTAACACCTCTGAATACGAGTACAGCTTCTACCCACGAACAATCCGAGACTGGAACCATCTACCAGGAAACATTGCAACTGACACCGACTCGGACTCTTTCAAGGAAAACCTCTGGTCACACTTCCATCCTGAGACCAGAGTCACAGTGATGCTGTAAAGATCATCCTTGTTTTTATCCTGCACAGACCACAATTTTAAACTTGTATATATTTATTTACTTTTCGGTTTTGTTGATCACAAATTGTACAGCACCTGCACTTGATGACACAGCATCAGCGTGATGGTATTTTTCCGTTGCTGATTAACGAAAGAAGAAGAAGGTATTACCTTTAGCTACACACTCAATGCAATCAGCTGTAATGGTATGCGAGTCAGTGTCCGTTTTGATAGTTGAAGTCTCTTGCATAGAATAGTTATCAATATTGTAAGAGGTATTGCACAGTGTGTCTAATATTTAAAAAAAAGAAAGAAAAAAAAAGAAGATGTGGTATGATTTCCAATGAGACAACTCTCCACAGGAGACCAAATGACACAGAAATTAATAACCCGAATAATCCAGTCGTTATATTGCGATCACTTCGATCACTTCATTAACGAGAAAAGTAGTGGATAGAGGGCGCTGAATCATTCGAGTTAAGAAATTAACAACTATAATAGTGGATTCAGTGTAAAGACATCATAAACAGTCAGAGAGAAAAAAACATGACATTATGCAATGTCAAGATACAAGTATCGACAGATTGTAGATCCATATAAATGTGTTTGTGTATATAACAATAATATTTTTTTTTGTTTTAAATTTACTGGTAACAAAATCAATATGTTGAAGGTGAAGCACAACTCGGCAGGCACTTGAGGCCGATAAAGGCTTCCAGTTGGACTAGCAGGCGAAGCCCCCGGCAGCTCCTGGATTTTAGGGTTTTAGACTCACAAATATTAACTGAAAATATTGAATGTTAAGGTGTAGTCAAAAGCATTTCTGTTAGATACAAGACAGAAAATTTTCTGAAAAAATATATATTGTTCCTCAAAGAAACTGTAAAAAAACAGAAGATTCCAGAGGGATCAAAAACAGTTATATTTTCGAAGACCAGTGTCTCGCCTACTATAAGAATCTAATGCATGTTTTAAGAACTTTTATTGCAGACTGTATGTAAATATGTTATCTGGAAGAAAAATTCGAACGCGGAACCCAGTGTCTCGCCTACTTTTGCTGTTAATCACAGGCTCAACAAAAATTAAAATGAGGAAAAAATAATAAAAAAAATCCTCCCAATACTATATTTTGATTGTAAGAAGCTTCTGTTCAAGGCCACATTTCTTTCTAACCAAAATTTCGTAAACGTTGTCTCGCGTTTGTTGTTATTTTCTCAACGCTACAAAAGTAGAAACAAATACATAGTTTGATAAGTCTTTAATGACCCTGTTTGAACTTTCAATAATGCATGCACATGTTGTTGGCTAAACATACTTTTTACAAACGTAGAAACAAATACTTTGTTTAATCAGGTTGAAGTAAGAAACAAATGTAGCGTTTGTACTAACAAACGACAAACTGCAGACGCATTTTTATCGTTTGCATATTTTGTCAAAGTTTATGTAAAGATAAAGTCCATTTATAAGTTGGATACGGAAAAAGATGTGTTTTTTCTTTACAAATTTACTTCTGGATACTATCTTATGACCATAAACAAGCTTCTGTCCAAGTTTGGTAAAAATCCAGGATAGTTTAAGAATTATTATTAAAAATTTTAAAACCTTAACCACAGAGTGACTAATTTTTCCTGGCGGAAGTCCATTTGTAAGTAAAATACGGAAAAACAAGATATTTTTTTTTACAAAATTTACTTCTGGTTAATATCTTATGATCGTAAACAAGCTTCTGTCCAAGTTTGGTAGAAATCCATGATAGTTTAAGAAAGTTTTTAAAATTTCAAAAATTAATTTTATAGTGGTGAAGCAACGAATACCAATTTTATAGGTCTCTGATAGAAACTTTACATTTATCAGTTTAGCCAGTCACTTAGGGACGACATCAAAAGATCGATGTAGGATAAAAAAAACAAACTTAAATCAAATAGTTTGGGGGTGGGGGGGTTAAAATTCTGCAAGTTTTGTATATCTACAATCGATTTTTACATATATCCCTATTGGTAAATCATTTTTTCCCAAATTAAGTTAATTAAGAGGGGGGTGGGGGGTCAGTGAAAAAACTATGTGAATTAAGTTATTTATCCTACATTGAACTTTTGATGTCGTCCCTTATACCTGACAGGAATACTTCTTGTGCAAGACAATGTTGTTGTTTTTATACGACCGCAAAAAAAAAAAAAAAATTGGTCGTATATTGGTATCACGTTGGCGTCGTCGTCTGCGTCGTCGTCGTCCGAATACTTTTAGTTTTCGCACTCTAACTTTAGTAAAAGTGAATGGAAATCTATGAAATTTTAACACAAGGTTTATGACCACAAAAGGAAGGTTGGGATTGATTTGGGGATTTTTTGTTCTAACAGTTTAGGAATTAGGGGCCAAAAGGGGCCCAAATAAGCATTTTCTTGGTTTTAGCACTATAACTTAGTTTAACCAAATAGAAATCTATGAAATTTTGACACAAGGTTTATGACTATAAAAGGAAGGTTGGGATTGCTTTTAGGAGTTTTGGTTCCAACAGTTTAGGAATTAGGGGCCAAAAAAGGGCCCATATAAGCATTTTTCTTGGTTTTCGCACCACAACTTTAGTATAAGTAAATAGAAATCTATGAAATTTAAACACAAGGTTATCCCCTTCCCTTTCATGAATATGACCTACCAAATTAGACTATTTACCGGATTTGTAATCACATAATCAACACGACGGGTGCCACATGTGGAGCAGGATCTGCTTACCCTTCCGGAGCACCTGATATCACCCCTAGTTTTTGGTGGGGTTCGTGTTGTTTATTCTTTAGTTTTCTATGTTGTGTCATGTGTACTATTATTTTTCTGTTTTGTCTTTTTCAGTTTTAGCCATGTCGTTGTCAGTTTGTTTTAGATTTATGAGTTTGACTGTCCCTTTGGTATCTTTCGTCCCTCTTTTATGTCCATAAAAGGAAGGTTGGGATTGATTTTGGGATTTTTGGTCCCAACAGTTTAGGAATAAGAGGCCCAAAAGGGTCCAAAATTAAACTTTGTTTGATTTCATCAAAAATTAAATAATTGGGGTTCTTTGATATGATGAATCTTACTGTGTATGTAGATTCTTAATTTTTGGTCCTGTTTTCAAATTGGTCTACATTAAGGTCCAAAGGGTCCAAAATTAAACTTAGTTTGATTTTAACAAAAATTGAATCATTGTAGTTCTTTGATATGCTGAATCTAAAAATGTACTTAGATTTTTTATTATTGGCCCAGTTTTCAAGTTGGTCCAAATCGGGGTCCAAAATTAAACTTTGTTTGATTTCATCAAAAATTGAATAATTGGGATTCTTTGATATGCCAAATCTAACTGTGTATGTAGATTCTTAATTTTTGGTCCCGTTTTCAAATTGGTCTACATTAAAGTCCAAAGGGTCCAAAATTAAACTTAGTTTGATTTTAACAAAAATTGAATCATTGGGATTCTTTGATATGCTGAATCTAAAAATGTACTTAGATTTTTTATTATTGGCCCAGTTTTCAAGTTGGTCCAAATCAGGGTCCAAAATTAAACTTTGTTTGATTTCATCAAAAATTGAATAATTGGGGTTCTTTGATATGCAAAATCTAACTGTATGTAGATTCTTAATTTTTGGTCCCGTTTTCAAATTGGTCTACATTAAAGTCCAAAGGGTCCAAAATTAAACTAAGTTTGATTTTAACAAAAATTGAATTCTTGGGCTTCTTTGATATGCTGAATCTAAACATGTACTTAGATTTTTGATTAAGGGCCCAGTTTTCAAGTTGGTCCAAAATTATTATACTAAGAAATCTTCACTTGCACAGTATTCAGCAATAGCAAGAAATTTTCAATTGCACAGTATTGCGCAATAGCAAGAAATCTTCAATTACACAGTATTGTGCAAAGCAAATATTTTCAATTGCACAGTATTGTGCAATAGCAAGAAATTTTCAATTGAAGTTATCTTTCTTTGTCAAGAATAGTAGTTGAATCAACTTAAAATCAATGATTTTATACAATATACAATGTATATTCACTTTTACTACCAACTGATAAATTAAAACAATCTTGACCATTCAGTGATAACAAGCACTTTTTTTTACATTTTATTATGTTATGCTGTATATAAATGAGTAGTTATTGTTGCAAACTCCATCAGAAATGTGAATTGAGATCAGTTTTGGAAAAAGGGAAAGGGGGATGTGAAAAAAAAATTGGGGGGGGGGGGGAATTTTTCACATTTCAGATTTCATAAATAACTAGAGGCTCTAAAGAGCCTGTGTCGCTCACCTTGGTCTATGTGCATATTAAACAAAGGACACAAATGGATTCATGACAAAATTGTATTTTGGTGATGGTGATGTGTTTGAAGTTCTTACTTTACTGAACGATTTTGCTTCTTACAATTATATCTATAATGAACTTTGCCCATTAGTAACAGAGAACTATATTTGGTAAAAATTTACATATATTTACCAAATTAATGAAAATTGTTAAAAATTGACTATAAAGGGCAATAACTCCTTAAGGGGTCAATTGACCATTTAGGTCATGTTGACTTATTTGTAGATCTTACTTTGCTGAACATTATTGCTGTTTACAGTTTATCGCCATCTATAATAGTATTCAAGATAACCAAAAACGGCAAAATTTCTTTAAAAATTACCAATTGGAGGGCAGCAACCCAACAACCAGTTGTCCAATTCATCTGAAAAATTCAGGGCAGATAGATATTGACTTGATTAACAATTTAACTTCTTGTCAGATTTGCTCTAGATGCTTTGAATTCATAGTTATAAGCCAAAAACTGCATTTTACCCCTATGTTCTATTTTTAGCCGTGGCGGCCATCTTGGTTGAATGGCCAGGTCATCGGACACATTTTTCAAACTAGATACCCCAAAGATGATTGTGGCCTAGTAGTTTCAGTGGAGATTTTGTAAAAGATTACTTAGATTTATGAAAAATGGTTAAAGATTGACTATAAAGGGCAATAACTCCTAAAGGGGTCAACTGACCATTTTGGTCATGTTGACTTATTTGTAGATCTTACTTTGCTGAACATTATTGCTGTTTACAATTTATCTCTATCTATAATAATATTCAAGATAATAACCAAAAACAGCAAAATTTCCTCAAAATTACCAATTCAGGGGCAGCAACCCAACAACCGATTGACCGATTCATCTGAAAATTTCAGGGCAGATAGATCTTGACCTGATAAACATTTTTATCCAATGTCAGATTCCTCAAAATGCTTTGGTTTTTGAGTTATAAGCCAAAAACTGCATTTTACCCCTATGTTCTATTTTTAGCGGTGGCGGCCATCTTGGTTGGTTGACCAGGTCACGCCACACATTTTTTAAACTAGATACCCCAAAGATGATTGTGGCCAAATTTGGATTAATTTGGCCCAGTAGTTTCAGAGGAGAAGATTTTTGTAAAAGATTAATTTAATTTATGAAAAATTGTTAAAATTGACTATAAAGGGCAATAACTCCTAAACGGGTCAACTGACCATTTTGGTCATGTTGACTTATTTGTAGATCTTACTTTGCTGAACATTATTGCTGTTTACAGTTTATCTCTATCTATAATAATATTCAAGATAATAACCAAAAACAGCAAAATTTCCTCAAAATTACCAATTCAGGGGCAGCAACCCAACAACCGATTGACTGATTCATCTGAAAATTTCAGGGCAGATAGATCTTGACCTGATAAACATTTTTATCCCGTCAGATTTCCTCAAAATGCTTTGGTTTTTGAGTTATAAGCCAAAAACTGCATTTTACCCCTTTGTTCTATTTTTAGCCGTGGCGGCCATCTTGGTTGGTTGACCAGGTCACGCCACACATTTTTTAAACTAGATACCCCAAAGATGATTGTGGCCAAGTTTGGATTAATTTGGCCCAGTAGTTTCAGAGGAGAAGATTTTTGTAAAAGATTACTTTAATTAACGAAAAATGGTTAAAAATTGACTATAAAGGGCAATAACTCCTAAACGGGTCAACTGACCATTTTGGTCATGTTGACTTATTTGTAGATCTTACTTTGCTGAACATTATTGCTGTTTACAATTTATCTCTATCTATAATAATATTCAAGATAATAACCAAAAACAGCAAAATTTCCTCAAAATTACCAATTCAGGGGCAGCAACCCAACAACCAATTGACCGATTCATCTGAAAATTTCAGGGCAGATAGATCTTGACCTGATAAACATTTTTACCCCATGTCAGATTTGCTCTAAATGCTTTGGTTTTTGAGTTATAAGCCAAAAACTGCATTTTACCCCTATGTTCTATTTTTAGCCGTGGCGGCCATCTTGGTTGGTTGACCGGATCACGCCACACATTTTTTAAACTAGATACCCCAATGATGATTGTGGCCAAGTTTGGTTTGATTTGGCCCTTCGGGCCAGGTGAGCTAAAAACTATTTAATCACAATCCAAATTTAGAGCTGAATCCAGCTTGAATGTTGTGTCCATACTTGCCCCAACCGTTCAGGGTTCAACCTCTGCGGTCGTATAAAGCTGCGCCCTGTGGAGCATCTGGTTTTGGTTGCCATGGTGTTGGAAAGTTTTAAGTTGACATATGCAGACAGATTTATGTGGAGCTCAGTCCACCTGAATGAAGCTGCATGTATTTTATATTTAATTAATTTCTTTGTCATTTGGGATCTTGTGGAGAGTTGTTTCATTGGTAAGCATACCATATCCTATTATAAATTCAAACTGTAAACGATTGAAAAGTATCATTCAAAAAGTTGGTTTGCAGGATGGCCACCTTTATCTAAATCCTGGATCTGCACCTGTTATGGACCATCCTGGCTATTTGATATATTTATGTTTTTCATGGTTAATATGAAAAAGAGCCATACCATTCAAAAAGTTGGTTTGCAGGATGGCCACCTTTATCTAAATCCTGGATCTGCACCTGTTATGGACCATCCTGGCTATTTGATATATTTCTCTGTTTTTCATGGTTAATATGAAAAAGAGCCATACCATTCAAAAAGTTGGTTTGCAGGATGGCCATCTTTATCAAAATCCTGGATCTGCACCTGTTATGGACCATCCTGGCTATTTGATATATTTATCTGTTTTTCATGGTGAATACGAAAAACTTTAAAAGAGCCATTCCAATGGATGTCAAGGGAAAATCAAATATAATAAGTTGAAGAAAAACTTGCAAATCCATGGCACGCAATGACCAACAACAAAAAGACAAACAATATCAAAATATCACAGGAGTTTTAGTAAACATGACAACTATCTAACAAAGTCCAATAATGTGAAAGCATAATGCATTCGACAATGAGCAAAACCCATACTGCATGCTCAGATAAGAAATGCCTGGATACTACAACAAACTACTGGTTCATGGAAGACTAAAGACAAACCAACTAAAAACTAGTAGGCAGTGCATAAAAATGAAGGTACAAAGAAATAAACATCATTTTTACTCACAAAACATTTCTCAATAAAGATGAAATGACATTTGTGTTTGAAATGAATTGATAACCTCAGATCTACATAATTAAGTTCTGTAAATATTTATGGCACAAGAATAATACATAGAATACAATAGCTGCCATTTAGGCTGAACACAAGTGGGTATAAGTTAAATACATACATAATCTTATCAATATATAAATAACAAGTTACAAATGAACCTGAACCAACACCTGAAAGTGGTTAGACTAAACAATTGCATAGTACAGTTTTAAGCATATTTCATAACAACTGTTTAAATAATGTGTAGATGTCTAACAAAAATGTTGTTACTTTGATTCAGAAGCTGGCTTACATTATTTCATAAGTGAAGGTTATCAAAGAGGTAAAACACACCAGTTTAGTTATTGCATAGATTCAATACTTTAATATCATAATATAATTACTGAGCACAAGTAGCTTAAACAAATGCAAAGGCAACACAAGTTAAGTTCTTTGAATATTCTGAAAACAGGAAGTTTAAGAGAGATTGATGGTGTTTAATGCCACTTTTATTACTTTTGGCTTTTACATGGCAGGTGTATGGTGGACAAAACAGGAGTGCACTGAGAGAACCATGACATTCAATAGGAAATCAGGCAAAGGTTCCTGGTTTGATTCCCGTTTGGGATGAAAATTTCAGGAACTGAATTTTCGGCTCTCCCTTGACACCATTTGCGAGTATGGTCTCGAGTTATATTCTAAAATGTGTGTTTTTTTTGGTAAGAAATTGAATAGATCAATTTTTTCAGTATATTTGAACACACATGGGGTTATGAAATTTGTGCCAAGTACGTACAGTATATTTGAAAACATATTTACTTGAATATATACATAGAAAAATAAATCATTGGCAACATATTGCATAAGTATTTTGTAACACATGTGGACATCAATATAATTGAACACAAGTAGGTTAAAAAATTACAGATAAAAAAAAAATATTCCTGATTTATTCATACATAAAAGGGTCTTGTTTAATTTAAATCCTCATATTCTTAAAGAAATTGGAAAAATTTAATTCAAAGCCAAAAAATGTATACATATTGGGCAACAGAACAATTGAGCATTAGAAAAGCTTCAAATAATTTACAAAAAAAATGTAAATTTAATATCTATAGTAGTTTTCAAAGCATCTTTTCTTTCAATGTTCCTACAGGAGAGCAAATAAAATAAACAAATTTAGTGAATCTCTTCATGAAAAAACACAACACTATGCAAAATCTTGAGAGGACACAAATCTATACATAACCTTAACCCTTTCACCGATTGCTGCCCAGACAGAAGCTACTCTGAGACGATGGCTTCCCTGGCTACTATTACTCAAGTGGGAGATCTTCATAATAAATGTCAATAAAAACTTGTTTGTAGTTATTTGTGTATTTATTTCATTCACTAACATGTTCACAGTTTTGTTCATGTTTTGATAATTTATTCTTCATAAAATATTCAAATTTTCGGCATTATCTAGGTGAAATTCTCAAAATTCTGCTCTAAGACCCCACATCGTAATTTTTTAACCCAAAACGGCATAATTTTGAAAAATTTTATGAGGCTGTACAAATTCCTTGCACTGAACGATGTCCATTCCAAGTGTTTTGTACATAAAACAACATTTTATGTCAAAAAAGTATACTAGTTTGCAGGGGTTAAGAAATTTCGTTATAGCTCACTAGCCCAGGGCTAATTGGAAGCAGGATTTTACTAGCCCTGTTGGAAGAAATACTAGCCCAACAAAATTGACCTGCTAGCCCTAGTATGCCTTAAAATTTCCGAGTTTGCTGCAATATACAATGAATTCTATAAACTTAACAATTTTTATCCGTTGTATAGTAGATTTTAGCAAATTGGATACCCAAAACTTATGTCAGCAAAAAAATATCCCATTAGCAGATATATTCAATTAATCGATAATGGAATATTCTGTAATAATGAGTTGACCAAATCCCGAGATGGAACAAGTCTTGACCCCTGCTATACATGGTTATATAAAAGGATTGGAGTGATTTTTGAGATACATCATCACGTTTGTGTAAAAGAATTATCAGCTGGTTATGTGTAATGCTCATATTTGTTTTCAGTTTTAAAGTTCTATTTAAAATAAATCAAATGACCTCAAATATTTATATGAATAAATATCACCTTCCAGAGTTTGTGTCTTTTATAATTGTTTTATAAATGAAGTGCAGTAATATCCATATTTACATTTATTTATTAGCTAAGCTAATTGTGGGCTATAAATAGATAAAAAAAAAACTGAGCAGTCTCGAAACGGAAATTGTATTTGTTATAAATTTTATTTCTTCAAAAATCAAATTAATTTGAATATAAATGAAGATAAACATGATTGATGAAATATTATTGCATCAAGTTTAAGTTTTCTGAAGACTGTTCATGTTTAGGTCTTGGTTCTGGAGGCTTCACAGTATGTAAACAAAAACAAAATGGCATCCATAACATGTGCACATATTACACATTTAAATCTGACAAAAGTCAGGTTTCTGATGCCAAAAGGGATTCACATTTATATTGCAATAAATTATTCAGAAGGAGGTTACTGGTACAATCAGGTTACATTATATTTCTCTGGTTGCATAAGCAATGTACAATTCCCCCTGTACTGACAAATCGATATTGAAAGTACGGGATCCACCCCGAGTTATTTGTTCTATTTTAAAAATTTTACAAAATCAGTTCAAATTCTGGGAATCCCAGATGACGTAGTCGAATCTGATTGGCTAAGATAGAATAGTGATGAGGGGATTTTCCACTTTCTATTTTGGAAACGCCAAGAATTTTTTGTTACTAGTCCGTCGGGCATATTGGGTTACAAGTTTTGGTTGCCCGAGGCCTAAATGCTGTAGTCCCGGACGTCGGGCTAGTGGATTTTTTAACCCCTGAGTTTGGCTTCAATTCTTCCATATTCTTTCAAAAAAAATGTTCCCTCTTTTCAAATTCTCGTAAATTCCGTAAATTTCTTCTGATTTTGACACAGTTTTCAACAAACGGAAGCGACATGTTTACACTTTCATCCGGGTATTCATCAAAGAAAGATAACTCATGTTTGCACTGTTTTGAGCGGGAAATATAAAAGAGGTATTCCGATCCCGGTAAAACGGGACTCATCGTCAGCTGTCTGAAGCGTGAATCCCGGTAAACCGGGACTCATCGGCGAAAGGGTTAAGATAACACACTTTTTGGTTTTCTAGTACAATTTTTTTTTTAAAGAATTGCTTCTTACATATAAAACCATGATATATAGCAAAAAACACTTCAATAGGGCGCTTCCTAACATTAATATAATGTCATACCTAATTTAATGTTTTGGGCTATACATAAAAGATTTGAGCACTTTTCAATGTTATCAAACAAAGGACTTTTCAAATCATTCTTGATTCCACTGATCAATTGGATGCACTGCCATTCCCATGGCAACTAATAAACAATAACAAGTCTGTCTCCATAACAACCCTAGACATCACACAGCCATCTCCATAGCAATCTTTGGATGAGGATTATAACCAACAATTTCAAAATCTTCAAATTTAAAATCATCAATGTCTGTAACTTCCCTTTTGATGACAAGTTTTGGAAATTCTCTTGGCACTCGTTTCAGCTGCAATAAATAGTAGAATATGTTATGTTTCATACATGTGAACCTCCAAATAATCCAGTTTCTAATGGATCTCCTCCCATTGCATAGAAAAAATCCACTCTTTAAAATTTCATAAATGAACATTTTCAGACATTTTTTCTACCCTGTTTAAAAATGTTTATTTATACTGAAGATGAAAAAAACCCAAGTGTATCATATATTTCCTGTATAACTTGCCATTACCTGTTTTCACATTGATAGAAACATTGTTGTCAAACTAGTATTAGAAACTAATCAAAGAAAAACTGGCTATATCACATTCCGATGCAGACTTTAAGAGACCAGCTCCTTTGTTTAGGTCAAGTGCATGAAAGGTTTTAAGAGTCAGATTACTGTAAATCCTGAAATTACTGCTTGATTTTTATAAATGTGAATAATGCGACTGGGTAAGTATCGCAATAATAAGAATTTGCATTCTATGACTGAAACATAGACCATTACGCAGATTTTGGGAAATCACAATAATTAAACTATCATTTCATCCATTCTAGTAATATTGCTAAAATAAACGCATCCAACTTTTTGTGAATTTACAGTTATACGATATATTTCATTTCATTTGAAATTTTTTTTCCTGTTTGGTATTTGTATTAATTATATATAGATAGGAACGAGTATAAGTAGTTCTGAAACTAGTTCTTCAAGATTAAGTACTATTTATAAAGTTTGATGTTACGTGCACAAGGCACAAGAAAAAATTTGCCGATTTCTACTATGGGGTTTTATGGTACTATATAAAGTTTGGTACATTTAAACGTTTTAGTATTGAAGTTGCTAGCAGTTACTTCAAATTAGTTCCTTTACTTATATACTATCAGTTTATAACAGTCTTTTAAAAAGATTGTTATTTTGAAGCAGAGTAGCAAACATCCTTAACTCTATTTGCATAAAACTACTATACCTGTTCCTTTAAAGGATCTAAATGATTAACGTAAATATGGGCATCTCCAATGGTATGTACAAAATCTCCTGGCTGTAAAGAAAAGAAAATGTCACAATTTGAAAATACTGTAAAATTTATATAGATAGCTCACTTTTCGGCTAAGGATGTCACATACATGCCAAGTGACATGATATTCGCGTGTGTTACACCCTTTTTCAACGGGTTACATGCGAGGATTTTGTCACATGGCGTGTACACACTTTTCACCACTTTACACACAATTACACGCTTTTTCGTTCTTTTCATTTTTTGGTTGTTATTGATATCACTATTCTTGGGTTTTTTCCTTTTTCGTCGATAAATACCGAAAAATTCGAAGTATATTGAGCCTATATATTGAATATTGTTTATTTTTCTATATGGACAAACAGTAAAAGGTAAGTAGTTTGTGATTAGTTTTAACGATTTTGTGACTTTCTTTCAAATTTACTTTAATGGGGAAATGTGCACAGAAAGAGGTCACTTTCAGGCCCTGTACCGTCGTCTCAAGTGCTGATTGTTAAGCCAAAACGATGTGTATGGCAAGATTCAAGATTTATAAATTATATTTTGGAGTTCGAGTTTATATGATTGAGTGACAAGTAACACATAATTTGTGCATTCTATGTTGCAATGATAAACAAGAATGTGTCCACAGTACACGGATGCCCCACTCACACTATCATTTTCTATGTTTAAAGGACTGTGAAATTGGAATAAATTCTCTAATTTGGCATTAAAATTAGAATGATCTTATCAAAGGGAACATGTATACTAAGTTTCAAGTTGATTGGACTTCTACTTTATCAAAAACTACCTTGACCAAAAACTTTAACCTGAAATTTGCACTATCATTTTCTATGTTCAGTGAACCGTAAAATTGGGGTCAAAACTCTAATTTGGCATTTAAATTAGAAAGATCATATCATAGGGCACATGTATACTAAGTTTCAAGTTGATTGGACTTCAACTTCATCAAAAACTACCTTGACCAAAAACTTTAACCTGAAGCCAAAAACTTTAACCTGAAATTTGCACTATCATTTTCTATGTTCAGTGAACCGTAAAATTGGGGTCAAAACTCTAATTTGGCATTTAAATTAGAAAGATCATATCATAGGGCACATGTATACTAAGTTTCAAGTTGATTGGACTTCAACTTCATCAAAAACTACCTTGACCAAAAACTTTAACCTGAAGCCAAAAACTTTAACCTGAAATTTGCACTATCATTTTCTATGTTCAGTGAACCGTAAAATTGGGGTCAAAACTCTAATTTGGCATTTAAATTAGAAAGATCATATCATAGGGCACATGTATACTAAGTTTCAAGTTGATTGGACTTCAACTTCATCAAAAACTACCTTGACCAAAAACTTTAACCTGAAGCCAAAAACTTTAACCTGAAATTTGCACTATCATTTTCTATCAGTGAACCGTAAAATTGGGATCAAAACTCTAATTTGGCATTTAAATTAGAAAGATCATATCATAAGGAACATGTGTACTAAGTTTCAAGTTGATTAGACTCCAACTTCATCAAAAACTACCTCGACCAAAAACTTTAACCTGAAGCGGGACAGACGGACGAACGGACGAACGAACGGACGAACGAACAGACGGACGAACGGACGCACAGACCAGAAAACATAATGCCCATAAATGGGGCATAAAAATATAATAAGGCATTAAAATTAGAAAGATCATATCATAGGGAACATGTGTACTAAGTTTCAAGTTGATTGGACTTCAGCTTCATCAAAAACTACCTTGACCAAAAACTTTAACCTGAAGACAAAAACTTTAACCTGAAATTTGCACTATCATTTTCTATGTTCAGTGAACCGTAAAATTGGGGTCAAAACTCTAATTTGGCATTTAAATTAGAAAGATCATATCATAGGGCACATGTATACTAAGTTTCAAGTTGATTGGACTTCAACTTCATCAAAAACTACCTTGACCAAAAACTTTAACCTGAAGCGGGACAGACGGACGAACGAACGAACGAACGAACAGACGGACGGACGAACGAACGTACGGACACACAGACCAGAAAACATAATGCCCCTCTACTATCGTAGGTGGGGCATAAAAACAATACATGTGAGAGGAGAAATACAATGTAGCTATTTGAATAAGCATTTAACATGTTTATCTAATGGAAATCAAATTTATAAAACATTTTTCTTTTTCAATTTCAGTTTCAAATCTAGCCAACACGGCAACAGATTTCTACAGGCCATGGGGATAAAAATATCACAGAACTGTTGGAATAGCTCTCATAGTACCAGCTTTCTTCTGGTGAAATACTCAGTTTTAACAAGGCAATAGCAATGGGAGCAATGGCAGAGCTAATAGATGACACTTACATTGCCAAAAAAACAAAACATTATGACATTCTTTCAAATCTTGATGAAGCTAATTCAGTCAAATATCAATTCCTACTGTGGGAGAGCCTTTTCAATTATAAAGAAATTGACACTGAATTCTGATCAGAACTTGACTATGTTACATTTGCATTGTGTGCTGTTATCAAATACATTGAAATAAATGTAACTAAACTTGAAACTGTCAGTTGTTTTGAATATGTGCCTAATGGTGGTGCTTTAAAAGCAACATAACAGACCACTGTTTAATACAATAAAAGTTTACAGTAGAATATATATTGTATTTTTATATTAACAAATTTGTATGTAATTATGAACATTACCACATTCATATTAACAAATCCGCATCTACGTCACGCGTTTTCACACACTTTTTGACATGTCATGTCATGTCATGACATGATTTCCCATTGTTAGAGGTTGTTAACTATATACAAGTAATTCACTTTTCCTTTACTTTTATGTTTATTTGCTGTGCATGAACTAATTTTGTGATGAATGAATGTCATGAATGGAAACCATATTCTTTCTCATCTATCTCAGTTGAACTCTGGTGTATAGTTGTCTCATTGGGAAATCGTACATCTCATTATTCATGTTATTTATATATATTAATGATATTAGATTTTTATTTTTATTTTACTTGTAATAACACTAACCTTCAGATTTGTTACCATAGCGATCATGTATACTAGTAGGGAGTAACTGGCAATATTGAAAGGCACCCCTAAACCCTGAAAACAAAATAAAATGTCATATGAAGTAGTAATTATCTAGGAATTGAAATTTCAATCTGTAATTTAACTATAAATGAATTCACACGCTTATGGAATATCCTTTCTCTGCCATTTTTTCAAATGTGATTAAAACTGGTAGTGTGTAAATTAATTAATTTTTAGCAGATTTCATGGGAAAAGAGGTTCCACAAATTTAAGTTCTAAATTTTTTTAATTTCCCATAAACAAGAAAGCTGAATTTGTGAAAACTACAAAATTGAGTACCCATGAAAATAAAAGAATTATTATGATGTAATAACATTACCAAGGATCCTAAAGTATAACACTTTAATGATTGTGAAAGTGAAATGTTTACCATTCAGTAAAGAAGAATAAGAAAGAAGTTGGCCAGTGGTCAAAATGCCTTCAAACAATGATTGAATTACTACACCATTGAAATTCTATAAACCAAGTTACTCTCATGGATACTTTATTCATGTTTAGTCCTTATATACTAGCCTATTTCGCAGTGATTTAATTATTTTTTTATTTTTTATTTTCTATTATTTTCAAGAATTACAACAAATACAACACATCAAACAAACATATAGTAATGTTAGCAATACATTTGACTATCTATTTATAACAATAAACATAGTTGTAAATTCATTTTTATGTATATACGAAAAGAGAAAATATTTATCGAAAGAAAAGAAAATTAGAGTTAAATGTGTATGTAGTACTATGTACCACATGAGACGGGTAAATTATTTTATGAAAAAAAGAAGTTTAAAACAAGAATTGACAATACATTACCATATCACCAGATCTTTGGTACAACTGACAAGATAATTCGCCATTAGCTACAAAGAACTGTACAAAGGCATGGCAAGGTGGCAATGCCATCTTCTTCAGATCTGAACAAAAATTTCAAATGAAAAATGTTGCCAATAAATTAACTGTTAAAAACAAACAATTTTTTGTCAAGTGGTGCTTGGTTCATCACAAGGAAACTATAAAGGTTATTTGGGAATATAATTAATCAAGGGCTACAGCATGTCAAAATTATGAAGGGTAAAATTGCTTAGTCATTTTAACTTAATCGAATAGTTGTCTCATTGGCAATCTTACCACATGTCTTCTTATTTTGTCCATTCTTCTGTCCCGCTTTAGGTTAAATATTTAGGTTAAGGTAGATTTGATGAAGATGAAGTCCAATCAACTTGAAACTTAGTACACATGTTCCCTATGATATAATCTTTATAATTTTAATGCCAAATTAGCGTTTTGACCCCAATTTCATGGTCCACTGAACATAGAAAATGATAGTGCATATGGGGCATCCGTGTACTGAGGACAAACTCTTGTTTATATTACTTCCTGTGTTATTATAAGCTTAAATTTACTTATATCAGGTACAAAATCTTACCAACAGGGTTCCATGCTGACATAATAATTCGTCTGTCATCAGGATTTGTTTTGATTTTGTTGATGACGTCTGCTAATTGGTCGACGCCTTGTCCAGTATAGTCTGCATGCATATCTTTGTACTCAGCACCGAAATGTCTCCACTGAAATCCATAAACTGGACCCAAATCACCTACAATCAAAATTGATAGTTATTATAAAGCCTATTCCATTAAAATGTATGTGGAAAGTTTAATTATTGATTATTGGCCATGGGTCTTTTTTCAGTATGAGTCTATTACCATTATGCAAAAAATGTTCCATGGTTGAAGGGATACTTTGCAAGTCCCTTCCTACCCTCCCACATTTTCTATAAAATGAAGATAGTTTTTAAGAAATAAGTATACAGTACTTAAAAAAGTAAAAAACGTTTGCTTGAAACACCTTATCCAGAAATTTGACAGGTCTGAGAACTATATTAAAGATTTAATTTTGCAAGGCCAGCATAACAAAGTTTCGAAGTACCCAAGTCACATTCTGTTTCTTCTTTTTTACATTGAACATGAAGTTGTAGGAAATTAAATGAAGCTTTTTCTGATACTGAACAGAAGAGTACGATAATCATATTATTTAAGAATTGAATGCTTCTATTTGTAACTTCATTGGGGTGTAAAAACTAGGACAGAAGTTATGTTATTTGAAGAGGGGAAGCGCTTCATTCTAACAATGTGCACACGGCCAAGGCTTTTACAACCCTATGAAGTTACAAAAAGAAGCATTCAATACTTATAATAACATATTTTAGCTAGGATCATAAAAACACAATTTTTATCAGGTTTTTATTTAATTTACCTGTGCACTTTATTGAGGGACCTTGTGTCATCATGAACGATAATTTTTATTGTGTAATGAAGTTGATTAAGGAATAACGACAGATTGCACTAATATAAATTAATATTGCAATTCCAAATCCGTTGGTACTTTTTGACAATACTGGCTGGCAAACTTCCATCAGGGCAAAGAGAAAAAAGATGTGTGTTTCCCTAATACCCTACCGTCCCTATTTTTTAACCTGAAAATAGCCTACCTTAAAGTCTTTTTTGACATTTTTCAATAAGCACTGTTTAAGTTAGAATGTCCCTCTAAAAGGCTCAATGTAAAAAAAAAATCCATACTTACCTACCCTATTTTTTTTGCCTCCAAACACCTAAAACTACTACTTTTGAAATTGCATTTTTTTCACAATTACATATTTAATTTTCTAAACATAAAAAATACCTTCTTCTCTGTGAGTAAGACCTAAACCATCCAGAAAATCTCGGGAACCATTAGCATCCCATATTTTAACATTTTTATCACTCAGCTTCTTCCCACTAGTACAACCTTCCACAAACCACAGTAATTCTTCAGCAACTCCTCTCCAAAACACTCGCTTCGTTGTCAGGAGGGGAAATTCTGAAAATAATGTTAAGTCTTGATAAAGGCTGCTTCAAAATAAAATCTGTTGTGGATAGCGGAATGGGAGACACTAAAATTAATAAAAAAATATGGGTGGTTGCATTTTCAATAGAAACTAAGGTTTCAACTCCCTCGGTCAAAGTTGACTAGATAAATTTGGCTATTTATTTTGGGTACTCTTGTCATAAAGCTCTTCAACGGTAATTATACATCCTCAGATTTCAAATGTTTGGCTTTGAGAGTTCCTGATGAAGGTTCATCCTGAAAAGCACTGGGGAAGCATGAAATTATTATACGTGTTGTTTTCAATTTTTGTAAGCATTATTAAATATTTTTTTTATTTAGCAGCGTATTCATTAAGAACCGATTGCCGATTAAAATGATCGTTTATAATCAAATTCCCATTGGTTGTTTTTTTCATGTCAAAAAAATATAAATCGTACTTTTAGTTTCAGATCATCGGTCACTATCTAGGACAATCTAGAGAGATATATAACGGCATTTCTGATTGGTTAATAAAATTGAATTTCCGGTAAAATAGAAGCTGGTTGTTGATTTTGCTGCAAAGTACTATAAGATTTTGTACTGAAACCACTTTTTGGTTTTGATTCAAATTGGCCGCTATATTGACTTTCAAAAATCCATAATGTTCGATAAATGCAATGGAATCTAAAATAAAAAATAACACCTACCTCCAAAACTTCATTTTAATGAGATATTATCCGACTTTGAAGCGTACACTTAACGAAATTCTCTTTCCCTTGAAAGTTTTTATTCGTATGACATTGTGGTTTGCCATGACGTCAATCCGTCAAATCCTTCATGAAATTTCGCGGAATTTTAATTAAATTTTATTTTTATACATTATCGAAGCTTTAGTGCATTTATTTTATTTCTTTTTTGTTTATATATATATGCATTAGAAGAGCAACAGGATTTGGTTTTTAATCTCAATTTGCTGAAAATCCCATAATCTTTGCAAGAATGGTATCACACATGAATAGATTACGAAAGTAGTTTCGGGAATATGGCTTATTGAAGTGTAAACCTTGAGAAAAATTCTAAATGACCAATCACAATCCAATTCAAGTATTTATAGATATGCAAATCATATAAGAATTATCGATTTATCATGCATTACGTTTCTTGTCACTAGTGTATACTATGTTTGTATTTTAATCCGTCAGGGTTTCATGTTTTGCAATAAATTTATTATTACATTATTTAAAAAAAATTTCATACGTACGATCTCGTAAACTGTATCTCATCTGCATACCAAAAATAGATAACGTGTCTATACCAGTTCTGTTACTCTTCCTAACACCATGGTCCATTACTTCTTGTATGGCATCTAAGTAGTGGTATTCATCATGTCTATAAATAGAAGAAATAATACAGTACATAATACCGCAGAAGAATTTGACATTTTATCTAGCAAGTGAAGGGCGCTAGCTCTAGTCCTGTTAAATTTTGTCGTTGTTTGTAAAATATTTAATAAAAAAAAGTTAATTCAGTTTTCATTGTTTGTGTTTTAAGTTCTTCAATCTTGTGAAGAAAAAAAGATTTTTTTTTGTGTTACATGAGAGTTTTATAGACAACAAGGTTTCCTTTATATTCTTGAAATTTATACATGGCTTACAAAACTGACACCTCTTTCAAAATTATTTACCATCTAAATCATTAGAACTATTGTATCTTATAATAGCAAAGTCAACAACAGACAATTATGACATCACATACAAGATACCATCTATTCTTTTGTACTTCAAGGGTTCTTATTTTGTATACTGTGTCCTCATGACGCTGATCTATAAGCAAAACATATTGTCAATGCAGCCATATTTTATTTTTTTATCTGACAACCCTGCATTCCATCTGTTATGCACTTATGATAGATCCGTGTTTTACTTGCTCGGATACTAATATTAAAAACACATATTTTTGTATCTATTCTATATTTTCAAAACTACATATGTACAGTTATGCTACAAATCTACAAGTCCCAGTCTCTGGCTACACGTGCTGTTCTTATCTTTAAAATCATGAATATTCATTAGCTATGTAGGCGTGTCAAAATCGTATCATACGCGATAATGACCAGCCAGTACACACTGTAATGATTTCATTAACCAGTATTAAAAAGATAAACATAACATCCCCCGCCCACAAAATAGAAATTTCTAAAAATTTCTTACTGGTAAATGAAATCTATTTATATAAAATAATAATAATAAAAAAAATAAAAAATAAATTGAAACAATCTCTCAGAAAATACTAATTGTATTTTAATATACACACATTTAAAACTTGGGAAAAAAAATCATAAGTTCTCATAAAATAATAATTCTATGTGTTAAATTAAATAACTTCAAAATTTGTAGTCAATAAAAATAAAAACAGAAAGTTTTAAAATATCTATAATGAAAGATTTCTTTTTCTTGAGTTAAAATATGCAGTAAAAAAAAAATATTATGTCGAAATGTATATGAAAACAGAAAACAATAAAACATTGAAAATCAATGATCATAGTTTAAACTTTAGTTCCCAGTGTAATAAAATTGCAGTCTTGAAACGAAAATTCTGTTTATCTGATCTGTCAAAATGACAAGTGTGCAGAAATTTTATAGTTACAAATCAACTAATCTAACCACTAAATCTCATTAAAACTCATTATGTAAAAACCACAACAACATTAATATCTCTCTGTGAAATCCCAGACACAGATGTTCGATACCATAGGTCGTAAAATCTTGACCATTAAACTCTCACTTGTTTATTTTACGGATACTTCCAAGAGCACGACATATTTCAACTGCCAACTTTGCTCAAGTGAACACTTGCGATGCATTAAAAATGTAGCTTTAAAAATAAACATACATGTTTCAAAGTGATGACACTAGCAGAGACCCGTGACTCTTAATAATATATTTCAAATAATAATAACTAGTCTATTCTCACACTCTCACATAATTACTCATTAATGCTCCGTTAACTGAGATTAAAGATTCTTACAACATTCAATCAAAAATAGATATTAATATATGAAAACAAAGGTTATTTCTAGCATAACATCTTTTGCGCTACTACATCTGTTGTTCAACGTTCAAACAATTCACAAATCCCGGCCACCAATTTTTGGCCCCTCTAATGAAATCCCAGCCACCAATTTTTGTCCCCTTTAATAAAATACCGGCCACCAATTTTTGACCGCTACTACTCAGTTTCTTGAATCATTTGATTCTACCCAGCCATCAATTTTTGGCCACTATAACAATTTTATAAAATATCTCACGAATCATTTGATTCCACCCAACATTTTTAATACAATTAGACACTCAAATACTCATTATAGCAAAAGTAACTTTTACAATTTAAACTTTATCAGCACGATTTAAGTATCAACAACATCTAAATGCAGTCACGTGTAGCCCTATATATATAAGCATGCACAAGAACCAAATAAAATAGAACAAACAAATTAATTACATGTCACAAACAATTCAATGTAAAGCAGTGTTCTCATTAACACATATTAACAAAATGTCAAATTTCAACATTGTCACTAAAATGTTCTTTCATCTCTGGTTTGGTATTTAGATATATCGATAGTGGCGAGACAATCACATTACAGGTGGCGAATCAATATTCACACACTCAATTCCAGAATCTTGTGGCGAGGCAATTCTCACACACAAGTCTTGACGAAGTATCTGTGGCGAGGCAATTCTCACACACAGATCTGTATAAAACGACGATTGCTTGTGGCGAAACAATTTTCACACACAAAAATAGATTTACAGTATCATTGGAGGTGGTCTATTTTTAACTATCTTCTTTGCTTTAGGTGATAAACTTGACTCCTCTACCCATATAGAATTTTGTGCTGGCTCGCCGACAATTTGTACAAGATATTTTAGTTGATTATTATCGATTTTCCTTGCTAAAACACGTTTGATTTTATGATATCGATTGTCGTCTGATGATATTGAATCTGTTCCTAATTCGGAATCTAAATTAACAAAGTCGTTAAATTTTGCGGGTGGCTTTTTATGTCTAGTTGACTGACGTACGGGGACATGTTCAGAATATGACGAAGTAGAAGAATCGACAGTAGTATTTGAACTTTGGCTTTCACTTACGTGTTGCAAATACGGCTGTGGTTGTGGGGCACGAATATATGCCATTTTTAATCTATTTATATGTACAGGCATTCGAAGTCTTCGCTTGTTTTCAGGATCTCTAATTTTAATTAAATGAGGACTTCGTATATTATCAACAATAAAAGGTCCCGTAAATTTAGCTTGTAATTTTCGTCCCTGACCAATAGGCTCGTCGTGTAAGTACACATAGTCTCCAACTGATAATTTTAGAGGTGATGTTGTTTTATTAACTCTTTCAATCATTTTAGCATTTGCCTTTTCAACGTTTATTTGGACTTCTTTTCTTATTGTGCTCAATTTTTGTTGCATTTGTTTAAGGTAAACGTGTATATCTTTTGGAATATCTCTTAAATCTAAATCATGAGGAGTTGAAAGCGGAAATTGGGGTCTATTACCATATACTACTTCAAATGGCGAGTATTGTGAAGCTGCATTTGTGCAGGAGTTCATTGAAAATATTACAGCTGGTAGAATATCATTCCAAGGTCGACCTTTTCTTATATATGGAGTCATTCGTTCTTCTAATGTTCGATGTGAACGTTCACATGTACCTAAACAATGATGTGCAAAACTTGGTGTAAACTCTTGGGAAACTTCCAACATTTTACATAGTTCTTTTGTACCTTTTGAAATAAATTCTGACCCTTGGTCACTCAATAAAGTATGGCAAACACCATAAGACGAAAATAATTGAAAAAGTGCATGACATACAGACAGCGCATCACAATTATGCAAAGGTACAGCAAACACAAGTTTACTAAACATGTCAACAGCAGTGAATATATGTGAATGTCCTGCCGATGAAAGTGGGAAAGGCCAACATAAGTCTACTTCCCATACCTGAAACGGTGCTGATGGTGTCGGAAAAGAAATTATACCTGCTTTAGTGTGTACACTTGAGGTTTTACGTATTTGGCATTCGTGACATGTCCTGACATATTCTGATACTATTGTAGATAACCTCGAAAAATAATAATGTTCACGTACTCTATCGATTGTATTTTTAATTCCAGAATGACCTCCTAGAGGTGAATCATGACACATGTGTAACACTAAATTTCTCATTAATCTCGGAACCACAAGTTGAAAATTGTCTAAATTACTTGCTCTACGGGATTTCTTCTTTATCGAGCTATGAAATAATACGCCATTAATCAAAAGATAATCAGCCGCTTGTAATAATAATTTCCTAGCTTCTTTCTGTAAATTAGGAAGTTTATTTTCTTCCAAGTAAATAATCATAGGTAATAAATCAGGATCTTTCCTTTGCAAATCTTTAATATTTTGGGGTGTTAAATCACTGTTTTTAAAAATTTCAAGTTCCGATAACGTATTGTCATGATTTTGCGTAGGTTTATCGAAATTATTGTCACTTGGCGTATCATACACCGTGGAAATATCAAAAATGTCTATTTTGTCACTACACTGGTCAGTTGATTTATCGTATAAAGAGTCATTGTTATGAACTTGGGTAACATTTACAGTTTCACACTTTTTGTTAAGTTTAGTTTTCTTCTTTTTGTTTGGTGTCTCAAGAACATCGTCTGTATCAGCATCATAAACACATTCAGAGAAAATATCTATATTATTTACATTATTTACATTTATGACCGTTGCGGATTCGGTTTCAGAATTGTGAAGAAAGTCAGCTAAATTTCTACCGGACGGCAATTTGATTTGGCCAGTTCGTTCTGTGACATAAGGAAAGAATGGATCGTCTTCATCTGGACTGATGACGGGTTCATCATTTTTTCTCGTACATCGGGACAATGCATCTGCTACTTGCATTTGTTCTGCCGGTTTATATTGCAGGTCAAAATTGAATTGTTGTAAAATAGCCATCCATCGTTCATAAATTGCACCCTTGAATTGTTTTTGAAAAATAGGTCTCAGAGCTTGATGGTCGCATTCAACAACAAATTTATTTCCACGTAAATAATCAGCACAGTCTAGTATACTAACTACCATGCCCAAAAGTTCGAGTTTTGTCGGTCCATAGGACTGTTGCCATCTACTTAACGATTTTGAACCAAATCGTATAACTCTTGGTTGTTCTTCACCGTTTACATTAGGATGCATTTGATATAACATGTAACCAATCCCACGCGAAGATGTGTCTACAGCAAGTCTAAATGTCAAATCATAATTGGGAAATGCTAATATTTTTGAGTTCAGTAACGAATATTTCAAATCATTAAATGACGATTGTTGTTCAACATTCCAAACGAAAAACTGACCCTTTTTCAGTAATCTAGTTAATGGTGATATTTTTGCACTGAAATTCGGAATAAATTTTCGGAACCAGTTAAGCATTCCTATAAGACGTCGTAGCTCTTTTATATTTTTAGGTGGTGGGTATTCCTGAATTGCCTGTACTCGATCAGGTGGCGGACTTACTCCTTCCTTTGAAATAGAATGGCCTAAAAAGATACATGACGACTGAGCAAACGAACATTTCTTTGGTCCTAACTTAAGACCTGCAGAACGAAATCTATGAAAAACTTCTTGTAAGTCAGTAATATGTTGCTCAAATGTCTCCGAGCATATCAAAACATCGTCAAGGTAACAAAGACATGACTTAAATTTTAGCCCATGCAACACTTTGTCCATGAGTAATTGGAAAGATGCTGGTGATGACGAAAGTCCCATCGGTAAACGCAAAAATTTATATGTACCAAAACATGTATTAAATGCGGTGTAGCGTGAAGACTCAGGGTCAATGCCTAACTGAAAAAATCCTGAGGACAAATCAATTGACGATATATAGTTTGGAACAAATTGTGAAAAAGACTCTGTAAGTTCTTGTAGATTAGGAATAAAATATTTAAACTGTTCTGTACATGAATTTAAATATCTAAAATCGCAACAAAATCTATATTGTGATAGGGCTGCATCCTTTTCACTTTGAAAAGCATCATTTTGTCTTTTTCGTTTAGTCACCAATACTATTGGACTTGTGATAGGCACATTTTCTTCCTCGCTAATCGGTGCTATGATTCCTTGTTTAAGGAGTTCATCTAAATGGTGCCGCAATACTTCTCTTTTATGTGGCGGGAGTCGATACGGTTGTTGGTGTTTTGGTTTAACATCAGGTTTAAGATTTATTTTATGTTGTACATAAGTTGAGAACCCTAGATCAGGATTTTCTTTTGTGACGAAAATGTCTTTGTTTTTATATAAACAGTCAGTTAATTGCGTTGTTTGTTCAGGATTTAATGGTTCAGGAATACTAAAATTCGACAAAAACACTGTCTTAGTTTCATCCCTAAATTCATTGTTTTTACTCGTTGAAATAATCGGATGAGTGGATCCAATCTGTACATTTTGAACTACAGGGGGGCATTTAATGTCTTCAGTTATAACACTGAAGTCAGCATTCAATATCTGAAAGTTCGCCAAGATTGACCCTTTAGAGACTGAAATTGTTGTATTTGTAGGGTTTATTATCTTCAAAGGAATAGTTTTATCAATTGACACAGTGACTAACGCTTTTGCAAGAAGCAGTCCTTTTCCTAACGAAAACACATTGTTTGTACATATACCTTGAAGACCAACAGACAAATGTTTCGGCACATTTGCCCGAACAAAAATTTCAGAATTTGGCTGAATACATAGCCTTTTATTACATTTCACATGATGATATTTACTATTTGTGTTAAATTCACTAAACTTCAATGTAATATTACTAGATTTCAAATATTCCATACCTAGAATTAACGGATGTGATGTCGTGCTAAGAATGTACACTTTGACCTCATGCAAACCTTGATTTGTTTGTATCGTTACAGAAGAAGTTCCTTCTACAAATATTAATTGTCCATTTGCTAATTTAATGGGTTCAGTGAACCTACTGATATCGGATTTAACATGCCTTGGTAAAGATTTATATAGTGGAGCGGACATAATGTTAATTGAACTTCCAGTGTCAATCAAAGCTGCAATATCAACAGTATCACAACAAACATTCATATATATAAAATTATCAAAAGTAGATAGGTTATCTGGTTTGGAATCGGTATAGTTGACTTGTTTAGACCTCGAATTTATGGACCCGAACGATTTGGCCTTGTATCGGCCGGGTATTGGTAGTTTTCCTGATTTGGTTTAATGGTTTTACATCGATAAGCAGTGTGACCCGTTTGGTGACAAATTTGGCATTTATTACTTGTTGTTTGTCCAAATCCATTCCAATTGCATTCTCGTTTCCTATGTCCTGGAAAATTACAGTTGAAACAATTTGAATTGGTGTTTGTGTTTGGGTATTGATACTGTTGTCTCCTTTGAAAATTATTTTGTGTCGACTCGTATTGGCTATTTGCTGATGCTTCTGGGACTTTCGAAATTAAAAGCTCTGACACATTTTTACTGAGCTTAGCAACTTCATTCGTTAGACTAGCAAATTCAGAGGATTTGAGAGTAGAAATATCGCTTTGTTGTTCAGGAGGAGAGGTAGAAATTGCATTTTCAAATATTTTCTCACGGTATCCACATGTTTCGGCCATTTTAGCAGATGTTAAAGCAGCGGACAAATCTGCTGGCTGGCCAGCTCGTACGAAGAATGCCATTTTCTCTGGTAGACCCTCTATAAATCTAGCTAAAACCTCATGATCAGGTTTGTGTAAAAGGTTTCCCTTTTCAAGGATTTGACTATGGAAATCTTCAAGCTGTTGAGATTTTCCTAACTTAAGGGTATTGAATATTTGACCTTCCATCATAGCCATAGCACTGTGATTTTTAAAATTTGTAAATTTTTCCTCAAACAAAACTTCAATGGCGTTCCATCATGTCCATGATTCTTTTGATCTTTCACTTAGAGTATTAAACCAGGTTAATGCTGGACCTTTTAAATGAAGATGAAACGCAGCTACTTTTTTCCCGTCAAACTCACGAAGATCGTGCAAAAGGGCATATGACTTAAATTCCGATAAAAATTTCTGTGCGTTGTCCTGGGAATAACCCGAAAATGTTGAGCAGTTGGCAAGTTTTTCCATTTTGGCAAACGAGTTTGAGCTTTTTGGAAAAAATGAATCTAAATTTGTTGAATGCAATTTTAGCGTGGAACTTTTCCTAGGTGTTGGTAGTGAGAGAAAAATGTCATGTTCTTTAAATTCGTTAAATTCTAAAAAATCTGGAGTTAGAATAGTATTATCAAAATCATCTTCATTTTGATCATGTTGATAAAAAAACGTAGATTCAGAGGTGTTATTAATTTCATCAGACCCTGGACTACTCATTTCAATTACAGTTCAAATTGTAGCGTACCAATGTACACATACAGAAAAGGTTATACATCTCTTGCATTTTGTAGCGCAGATTCCTTCACACTTATACCAAATTCGGAACTAGAATATTGTAGCGCGACAATTTGCACATACAATCATTAAGTATAGTAATAAACGTACTTACAGGTAACTGGAGTTGAATGTTTTAAATAAATCCCTTTCCAGGCAGAATTCGCTGGTATTATAACTAAAGACAGTACATATTACACCACAAAGTTTTTACCAACCATAATCTTGACACTGGTGAATACCATCATAATATCCAGTAAAAAAAAATAACTAGAAAAAGATGTTTACGTATAAAGTTCATGGAAACATTTAAAATAAAAGTCACAATATTAATAAATATAATTTGAGTCCTCCACCATGATAGATCCGTGTTTTACTTGCTCGGATACTAATATTAAAAACACATATTTTTGTATCTATTCTATATTTTCAAAACTACATATGTACAGTTATGCTACAAATCTACAAGTCCCAGTCTCTGGCTACACGTGCTGTTCTTATCTTTAAAATCATGAATATTCATTAGCTATGTAGGCGTGTCAAAATCGTATCATACGCGATAATGACCAGCCAGTACACACTGTAATGATTTCATTAACCAGTATTAAAAAGATAAACATAACACTTAACATGCTTAAGGGAACTCTATCAGCACAAAACATACAAGATCTTTAATTACCTTCTAGTTGTACCGTTTGTGTGTCCATTACACCCGTTCTGTTTTATTTCTCCTGTTTTGACCAAATTGTCGCCATGTCCATTCATTAGTTTCTGTTCTACTTCCATAACTACAGCTGTCTAGTAAAATCAAGATCAGATCACATATACATATATATATAAAAAAAAACTTTAAAAAAAATACCCTACAATACAGTGGGTGTGGTTTGTTGCTGTTTAACATTTGTTTTTTGTCATTATTTTGAACATAAATTAGGTTGTTAATTTAGTACTGTTTTACATTTGTCATTTAAGGGCATACGATACAGTTACAGGGGAGGTAATGACGTTGCTAACGTCAAATGTTATTTTCGCAACGTCAAACTATGATATATCGAGAAAAGATGCATTTTTCGACTAATTTTTATCATTAAAACTGATTTAATTTAAAAATGAGTGCATGGACCCCTATTTTTTAAAACGGCAATTTGTTTCATTTAACACAATTTTTAATGATACTTATAAAATGCAGATATTACCGATTATTTAACAAAAAAACAATTTGTGTTTATCTTTTAAAACAAAAAAGTTTTGTCTTTCTTTCGAAATGGAAAATACTGCCACATTCTGAATTTTGGGCAAATATACAAAATTTCGACCTAATTTTACTCAAAAAGTAGCACATGAAGGTATATTTTTTATTACATATTTGATTGAATCAGGTAAAAAAAAAGGCAATATGCAAATTTTTATCAACTTGTAAACACAGGTTTAAAACTGTATCGTACCCTCAAGGTCAGGGGACTATCCAGTATGGGCTTAGTCCAAATAATTATGACATCTGGCAAGGCAATTTTTTTGGGGGGACCCCTTCCTACGACATCATAATGCTGAAACCAATTTTAACATCTGGACTTTGAGAGCAAAATTTTGGGGAAACTTTGTGACCTAATTCATGTAATTTTGACGTACTTACAAAGTCCTACCTTTTTAGTGCTTATTGGTGTAAAATGTTTCCAGAAATATCCTAAAGAAATGATAAAATATGATACGATTTCATTTAAGGTGGACAAATATCTATTTTGCTTTCAAAATGATATCCCAGAACTCCTAAGAAATATCACTTTCGGTGAATATAAAATATTAAACTCGGTAAAATTTATTGAACCTGAATTTCTGGAATGTTCCATTTACATTATCCGAAAATTCAAATTTTATTGAGTTTAATATTTTATACTCTTGCATTGTCTTGGGAATTGACATATTTTAGTGATTCTAGGATATCATGTTGAAAGCAAAATAAATAGTTGTCCATCTCAAATGGGATCATATCTTATTCTATCATTTCTTTTGGATATTTCTGGAAACTTTTGCATCAATTAGCACCAAAAATGTCTAGCTAGCAATGCAAACTTCTTGTCAAAACTATACGTCGCAAAGTTCCTCCCAAATTTTGCTCTCATTTAAGTCCAGATGTAAATAAAGGCTTCAGTGTTATGATGTCCCAGAAAAATATTTAAATTGCTTTGCCAGCCATCATTATTATTTGGACTAGTATGGGCTTAGTACTCTGACGTCCAACAGCTGTTTTGCCAGACAAGCTGGGGCCATTGGACATCAGAGCTCATCCATATCAAAAGTGGATATTTACCTGTCCAAAATAGATGCGTTGCTTCGTCCATTCTGGTGCCAAAGGGTGGCTTTGCTTTAGCCATTTTCAATTGATTGATTGTTGGTTGCTTAACGTCCAGTGGCAAATATTTCATGCATATTCAGGACGAGAAGGGGGTCATTATGTCCCTATTCTATTGCATAGATAGTCCAAAAGGGAGGAAAGAGGATGTCTAACCTTAGATTATATGAAATACATAGATTAAAAAGTTATGAATATATAGTTTGTCGGTAAAAATTATAAAAAGTGTCTGCATGTGATTGTGAAGCAGATATCCAATCTTTGCAAAGCGTACAAAACTGACGATTATAGATAGTTTCGACGAATACACAGCTATCAACTTAAATATAAAGTAGAGAATAAAAAAATAAAGACTTTGCAGCTTTGTTTACCTTCTTCAATTTCCCCGCCTAAATAACGCGCCAAAATTGTATAGGAAAACTCTCGAAAACTTCCGAGTGAAACAAATACAAATTCGCGGTCTCACTAATTAGCGACAACAAGAATTTTAGCGACAATAAGCGTCAACAAGCGACAAGAAGCGACAACAAGAATTTTTTTAGCGACAACAAGCGACAAGAAACTATTTAGCGACAAGAAAACATTTTGTTTTTATTAAAATTAATTATTGCAATAAATTTGAAAAGAATATGCAAAAGAAAATAATTTTAGCGACAAGAAAGTTAAAATTGATAGAAAAAAAATGAAACATTATTTACATAATATTTTATCGTCTATTATGAATAACAGCCAGTATTACGTTTAATTATTGTATTATGAGATTACTTTTCCTTGTGTTTAAGAACATATTATTTCTCTTATAATTTTTTTTTTAAAACTCTTTTCGTGCAATATATATTAAGCTCGCAAAATGAATTATTTGTGCATCATTGTCCTGACAATATTGACATAAATTGTGAAATACAAAGAACTGAAATCAAACAGGAGAAAAAGAAAATTGAAATGTGAATGTTTTCATCTTTTTATTTGTTTATTGCCTCATTAAACGATATTTATCATGTTTATGCATATTGATTGAAGATGTTCAAAAGGAAATTAATGACAATCTTGAGTTTTCAACAGGTGTTCACTATTTACAATGATTGTATATTCTGGCGCGTGTAATTGTATAGTCTGACGCGTGTACAAAGTTGAAGGTGTTAATTGGATGTTATTGTAGCACTAAAACACGGAACACGCGACTTGTTAATCTCATTTGATGTTCCACATTGTGTGTACTGTTATTACCTTAGGGTGAAGCCACATCTAATGTTGTTCCTATCAAGAACAATGAATTATACTGTTAGAAAGGAAATAATATTTCATGCTTTTGTTTCAATAAATCCTTCAAAGGAAATATGACCTTTTTTTTGTTTTTGTTTCAATTTTATAGCGTGTGCATTTCCTTTGCTCTACCAAGCTGACTGAAGCCATATAACTTTTATGTTTAGTATAAAGTAAGGTTACTGATATTGAAAGAATATATGAAGACCTCGTTGGTCCATATCTTACGCAAAAAGTTATTCCTACTATAAGGGATTACGTGTACAATGCTCGAAAAACAGAGTAGAGAATTCCATTGCCATTTTCAATGCACAAAAGCTCTATGGCAGATTAAATCGGAGAAAGAAAAGACTTTTGCAAAAGAAGCTCAATCTCTTTCTTCTTCACAAATGTTAAATTTCTTCATCTACCAATATACTAATATAAACTTCACAATCTCTTTCTTCCTCACAAATGTTTTATTTTTTCGTCTATCTATATAATAAAACATTTTAATTAGACATATCTGCTCGTATATTTAAAAAAAAACATTGAATACAAATTTCTTTATATCTAATAAAAAAAAATGTTTTCTTGTCGCTAAATAGTCTTCTTGTCGCTTGTTGTCGCTAAAATAATTCTTGTTGTCGCTTCTTGTCGCTTGTTGACGCTTATTGTCGCTTGTTGACGCTTGTTGTCGCTAATTAGTGAGACCCCAAATTCGACCCCGATTCACGTTCGGCCTAATAAAATTGAGAATGGAAATGGGGAATGTGTCAAAGAGACAACAACCCGACCAAATAAAAAAAACAACAGCAGAAGGTCACCAACAGGTCTTCGGTGTAGCGAGAAATTCCCGCACCCGGAGGCGTGAATACCTGTTCACCAAGGATCCATTCGCCCTGATTTTTTTCTTTCTTATTGTTGTCTAGTTGCATAGTGTTTATTATTTGAACAGTATATGTTAAACAGATCGAGAACTCTAGATTTTCTGACGTCAGAATATATTTGCATAGTAATTTCAAAAACACAAGGCCAATACGGCCTTGAAAAACTGACCAATCGACTCAATGAACTACAATGCATTGTGGGCTACTACGAGTAAAATACTACTTAAAACACGTGGAATTAGTGGGAAAACAGTCAACTTATACATTGTCTGCGACTCTCATTACCAATGTTTTTATTCTGCAAATATATTTAATGTAAAATATATAACGTAATCCTCAATTTGCATGGTCAGATTAAAAAATATTGTTTACTGGCTTCACGATTCGACTTTCTTTTTCGCCTGGCAAAAGTAGTTGAACCGGTTTTGTGCATTGTTATGAATTGAACCTGCATTAATTTCACGACATGAAACAGTGAAATATCCAATTAAGTGACCACTGTCCAGTAAGAAAATATTTTGAGCTCTTTTAAACCGCTATATAATGTCATTCCAAAATCATTTCTGCCTAGAAAAACACGAAAACTTTCATTTAAACACTTCTTTCTGTACTGAATGTGTGATTCTTTTTATCAGGACCTGAACTAAAAGTAAGAACATCATAATATTCAGTATGCTAAAAATAAGTGTTATGAAAGCGGCAGGGGCGGATCCGGCCATTTAAAAAAAGGAGGGTCCTAAACCTTGACAAAAGGGGAGGGGGTTCCAACTACATGTCCCCATTCAAATGCACTGATCGTCCAAAAAAGGGGGGTCCATCCCCCCGGAACCCCCGCCTTCCTGGAGCAGGTACGGTATATAGCTCAATTCATTTTTTTATTGCTTCATCCATCGATAATATCCGTTTGTTGCTAATTTATCACAAAATATACCTCAGAGGTTTTTTATCGTTCGGCTGCTGCCCTGTTGACATATGTAAAATATCTCCAATATTAAAAGTATCTGGATCATAGTGGGTGCCATATTACCTATTATTTTTTTCTTCTAAAACGTGCATTGTATATAGAAATAAGAAGATGAGGTTTGAGTGCCAAATGAGACATCTTTCCAACAAAGACATAATTCAGTAAAGTAAGCTTAGCAGGCATAGGTTCAATGCTGAAAAGTAAGCTATAAATGACCCAAAAATTACTTGTGTAAAACAATCCAAACCACAACAACAACAAAAAACCCGGCCCAATTAAATGTATCAAAGAAGAAGAAATATATCTCATCAACAAAAATATATTGTATAGGAGCATGTATTTCAGTGGTTGTCGTTTGTTTATGTGTTACATATTTGTTTTTCGTTAATTTTTTATATATAATTAAGGCCGTTAGTTTTCTCGTTTGAAATGTTTTACATTGTCATATCGGGGCCTTTTATAGCTGACTATGCGGTATGGGTTTTGCTCATTGTTGAAGGCCGTACGGTGATCTATAAATGTTAATTTCTGTGTCATTTGGTCTCTTGTGGACAGCTGTCTCATTGGTAATCATACCACATCTTCTTTTCTTATTATAGGTCCAACGCTGCATTTTCACAAAACATATCAAATTTTCCACCTTGTCGCACATACATATGGATAACATTATTACAGCTTATTTACTACTGCATGTAGAGCCAAACTTTGGTTAGCTTGCTCGCTTTGTTTGTTTATTGTAAAAAAATATAAAATATACAAGTTAAACTATGCCTATATATATATATTGTTTAAAGATGTCAGTCTTATTTTCAAAGCTTGTAAAAACATCTATACAAACAAAGCAAGCAAACCAACCAAAGTTTTACTTTGCAGGTATAAGAAATCAGCTGTATTGATTTATTAAGTTTGGCAAAAGTACGAGCCTGATAAAAAACGAACAAACTAAAACTACAGTTGCTGACTTCACTACCTTGAAAACAAAGGGAACAGTTTGGAAGTCCAATATATTGAAATGTGACAAAAATAAATACGTATAGATTTTGTTAACACTGCCATGTATGTAAATATTTCTTCGCCTTTTTTACGATCACAAAATTCAATGATCACACATTTGCCTTTAATTATCTATACGAAAATTGTCGTACTCGTGAATATTAGCACTGGCTGTTATCGACGGCTTATTCTTACACTAGTAAGTTTGTCTCATGGGTAATTGTGTTTTTCGCTGTTGTTTCGTTGCTGTCTGGTAGACGAATATATATGAAATCTCTGTGCCATCATCAAACATGTTAGCTATATATCGGGTAATTCAAACCATGTTTTCTTCGCATAGAAACAAGTTTTCGTTAATCTGAGCATGAAAGTAATACTTTATATCACGAACTATAAATGAGGATACACAAAATGAAAAACTAAGCGAAATTGTGAATCCGGCATTGCACGAAAAAATGTGTTGTATTTCAGTAAATAACACGTGTTCTTGGTTGATTGTAAACACGTAGTAGTCCATCATGCATTGCGACTCATTTAGTGGATTGGTCAAAAACATAGGTAAAAATAAATTGCGTCACATATAAATAAACAATTACATGTGCGAGAACATAAGTATGTTAATTTATGCATTTCCATATAAGGTAGTGGTCCTGACCTGTTAAAGATTTTTTCAAAAATTCGCCGGCCCGAATATTTGTATTGCTACAACCAATTTGTTATTTTCCCTTTAATTTGCATAGTACTAGAATAGTGGAATACAAGGCCTTTATATCTATTTAAATATTTAATAACAACTAGTTCTAATCAGTCAACGTATGCAGTATATAACTGAGACTAACGTACCAAACATGTTATAATATGTGAACTTGTTCATCCGGCTTTTCATAATGATGAACAATTCGTAAATCATTCTTTTTATAAATTAATGTTAAGCTGACTTGTTTCTCCAAACAAAACGTTGTTTTTATTGTTTGTTTTAAATAACAGACTAGATAAATTTTTGGTAAAAGAATCAGTGATTAATCCATGTCAAATTAGATTTTCAAAAAAATGTAGATCATGTCTGATCATGTTTTTGTTTTAAAAACCATTATTGATAAATATATAAGTAAAAAAGGGGGGTAAACTATTTGCCTGTTTTGTAGATTTTAAACAGGCTTTTGATAAAGTGATCCATGAGGGTATCAGATATATAAACTTTAAACAAAAAATATTACTGGAAAGTTTTATTCTATCATTAAAGACATGTATAATAAAAGTGACCTCTGTGTTAAAATTGATAATGAAATGACTCCATGTTTTAAATCATTTATAGGGGTTAGACAAGGTGATGTTTTAAGCCCAAATATTTTTTAAATATTTATCAATGATCTACCTGACAAGTTTTTATCTTGTCCTGATCCAGTAAATATTAAAAACCGTATCTAGACTGTCTTAAGATTATGTATGCTGATGATGTAGTAATTTTTTCAGAAACACAGGAAGGCTTGCAAAAGAGAATTAATATGTTACATAAATATTATGTAGAATGGTGCTTTGATGTAAATTTAAAAAGACAAAAAGTATAATTTTTAACAAGCCAGGAAAATTTTTAAAAGACTGTTTACATTTTGGAGGTAAAGAGATTGAAGTGCAAAATTATATAGATATCTTGGAATCACATTTACATCTAGTGGTTTATTTCAGCAGTGTAAAGACGAATTATACAACAAATCTGAAAAGCTTGTTTAAAGCTACAAAGATGCTTGTCATCATCTAACCCTAGTATTGCCACTTTTTTACATCTTTATGATCATACAATTAAACCCATACTATTATATGGCAGTGAAATATGGGGATGTTTAGAACGGATTCAGCTGCTTGTAAAAAAGATAATGATTATATATTAGAAAAAGTCTTTGGTCAGGATTCTTCTGAAAAGCTCATACCAAATTTATGAAATACATTCTTGGTGTAAACAGAAAGTCAAGTAATATAGCTGTAATGTCAGAGCTTGGTAGATTTCCTATATTTTACTATAATTTTATCAATGTTAAAATATTGTCATAGACTGGAACGTTTGAAAGAAGAATTATTATTTGATGCATTTATATGTTGTAAACAGTTACATAGCTCTAATGTAAATACATGGTATTCTAGTATAGATTATATTCAGAGAGAAATTGAATTACCAAATTTTGACCAATCAATTGGTTCTTTATGTCAGTATGTTAAAAATAAGCTATGTAAAAGTTATGTCACATTTTGGAATAAACTTAAGTATCAAACAATTAACTCCGAAAAAGGGAAGCTTGGTACTTATTTTTCTATAAAAAAATGTTTTAAAAAAGAAAAATATTTAGAATTGCATGACTTCAAAAAAAGGCAGTCAATTTGTAAATTAAGAATAAGTGCTCACTCTTTAAAAATTGAGACAGACAGATATTCAAAAAAGCATATAGAAAGATCTGAGCGTCTTTGTACTAACTGCTCACTTGGTAAAGTTGAAGATGAGCTTGCTTTTTTTTTTATTAGAATGCCCTCTTTATGATATTCAAAGGGACGATTTTTTTCAAGACATTTCTAACAATTGTTATAATTTTATAAATTAAATAAATCTTCTAAATTTTTATGGCTCTTGACCCAAGAAAATGTTTCTCTTATGGAAAAACTGGGTTGTTATATTTGTGACTGTTTTGAATTAAGGAGATCAGGCATGAACACTGACAATAAGTCAAGTAAATAATTTGAGAATAAATACATATACATGTATAATGTAATTTTATTATTCTTTTATTCACAATATATATGTGGTTTTTAGATTGATTCTGACCAATGCTTATATTCCAATTATATATGTATATGCCTCTATTATTGCTGTTGTTACTAATTATGTAAATCAATTGTATCTGATTTTATGCCCTTTATGGGCCCTGTAATTTGGGAAATAAAAATATTCTATTCTATTCTATTCTATTATTAATCCATCAAAGAAAAGTTTGACAACTATCAGTGAGAATTATATATGTCATTGAAAAATAAGTGCCAGGGGCGGATCCAGCCATTTAAAAAAAAAGGGTGGGGGTCCAACTATATGTCCCCATTCAAATGCATTGATCGGCTAAAAAAAAGGGGGTTCCAGCCCCCGGACCCCTGGATCCGCCAATGAGTGCACCTAAACAAGCCATCAACTTTTAAATAATCAATGTGGTTTAACAAATAATTGTATAATAATATTGAGAATAAAATGTGAAATGTGTCAAAGAGACAACAACTCGACCAAAGAGCAGACAGCAGCCGAAGTCCACTGAAAGGGTCTTCATTGGATGCAGCGAGAAACTCCTGCACCCGGAGTCGTGCCTCAGCTGGCCCCTAAACAAAAATGTATACTAGTTCAGTGATAATGGACGCCATACTAAACTTCGAAATATACACAAGAAACTAAAGTTAAAAATAATACCACTGAGACATGGTAAAGTTTGCCGAAGCATGCATAAATGGTCAAGGCCCCAACCCGTACTACCGTTTTACAAAGGATCCCATGCAAATAAACATATATTTGTATGGATCTCACTCTGATTTTAGTGGTTTGCTGTAAATAATGTATATGTCGTGTACATATTATTATTTTGTACAGGTTATTACTAAGTCTTGTACAACTATTTCATACAAGTAATTGCTTGTATGAGGCCATCATATACAAGTTATTACCTGTACAAAAACAATTGTACAAGTAATTACTAGTACAATTTTTACTGAGAAAAAGATAGTAACTTGTACAAATCATTATTCTACCTTGGCCTATTTGATGTTCTCAACAAATCGTTTCCCTTTAAACAAATAATACAAATAAATTATGACTTAGACTTAGACTCAAAATTAAGGTGTACTAAAGATGCAAAACAGTGTTGAAAAAATATGCTCAAAATAATTAACGTCTGGCATGAAAATAAATCTTCTAACAATTCGGTATTCACATTGGGTAAAATAAAGAGAGAAAATTAGTATTGTAAAGGAAGCCAAATTAAACACTTCAAAAATATATCTTACGGCAGTATGGTGTTTTGAATGCAGCGAAAACGTATTCACAAAGTGGAGAAAATTACTACAGGGGATGAACTTTACCCTTTGATTAGGACAGTACATTCAAAAACATGATTAAAAGATTTAGATATTGGAGACAATGTTTTAATACCAGTGCAAAGAAAGAGTAGACCAAGGTCCGATGGACTGTAGAAAAACCAAAGGAGTTGTGCTGAGTAATGCCGAAAAATGAATATAGAATATATAGGAACACAAATTGGAAAATCAAATCGAAAAAGATTCAGAGAAAATATTTGACAATGTTGAACACATACATGTACCAGAGAACATTGCGGTTACAGTCATGAAAGCAGTACAACTGCTATCTTTAAGTGGTGACCAAGGCCATGCAGTTATCAGAGTGGCTGTATGACAGGCACATGCAAAAGCTTATTGAATTTGTGTAGACTAGTTCAGCTGTCATGCTTAATTGTCTTGTGCAAATAAATAGTAAATTTGATTTATAAGCCTTTACTTTTGTTTCCAATATATGATATAACATATGCAACTTTTTATCATTATTTATGTTTTGAAAGGAATGGTAGAAGGGTTTTATTTATTTTTTGCTTTTAATGACTTTGTAACCATCACCGAAATTGGGTGGCAACAAGCTGTTTAGCTGAATTTGCACAAGGTGTCATGTTATCATATGTTGTTACTTCGCGTCCATCGTTTGTCTATAATCTTCTAATATTTAAAAAAAATATATACTAATACACACTTAAATAGGGAGGAGAGAATAAACACAATATACAATTCAAAAATACATGTACTGAATAATATCTACTATATTACTTTTTTTAAATTGTTATTTGGATCGAGAGTTGTCTCATTGGCACTCACACCACATCTTCTTATATCAAAGACGTTACGCACGTTATTGTGTCAATATCGTGTAATAAACCAGTCCACACTAATAAACAGCTTTTCTATTAAATCATAACAGTTAAGATATATAAAACTTAAATCCATAGACTAGACAGGTAAATACTATTTCGAAAAAAATGTACAAATTGTTTTATCATGTATTTTACTATAGTCTAGAATAAGGACAACAAATTGACAAAACGTCAAAAATATGCGGGTCAGACGTAACAGACTACGCATAATAACTTTAGCAGGGGGTGTTTGTGTTCTTCAAAACAGTGGTAATCCACGAAAATTCGAATGAATGATATATGCTTTAGTATTAAAGTATTGCAATATTACTGATTATGCGTTCCTGTAACGACCAACGCTATTCTTTGGCAAAAAAACAAAAGTGTTCATTCATTGTCAGATTTTTAAAAATGTTAAATTAAGGTGGTACCTAACACTACAGGCAGATAACTCTGTAAAGTCAGCTAAACGTTTTAATTACGTTGTGTTGTAAAAGGAATATTAAGCATCTCAATGATCAAAATTGGTGGTTGTCAAATTGCTATATAACCAGTGTAATTTTTTCTGACAAAACGGTTGGTTCAAAAATTTTTAATCTTTTATATTTTTAAATACTTTTACAAAATTTTATGAAATTTAAACGAGCCAAATTAATTTTAGTGAAAGTGTTGGGTACCCCCTTAAGTCATCAAAATTTGCATGATTTAAAATACAAGATTATATGATATTTCGTTTGTGTAAATTGTGCTCACAAAAGTACATACATAGACCATATCAAAATCGAATTTTTGCAGCACTCACACTTCATATAAAAATGCAACGGCTTCTGGCAAATGTCTTGCAAGATGTCCAATGTCGGATTTCGCCGTTTTTACAAATAAATTGTCATTTGCGACGTTCAGATTAGTTGCATGCTACATAGTGCTTTTCCGTAATTGTACTTTAACTTTTCAAAACAGCTACATACTTTTTATTAATTTGCGTAGTCAAACTTCGTTTTCAAAGAAATGAAATGTCTTGCAAGTTTGTCCACTGGACGATTTTCATACGTTTTCAACGTTGCATGTCGATTCAGGGTACGCTATTTATGGTGGATCATCTGTATTTATTTCCTCAGATAGAATTTTCTTGATTGTCAGATACTATCAACAAGACCACAAAGTATATAAAACTAGAGGCTCTCAAGAGCCTGTGTCGCTCACCTTGGTCTATGTGCATATTAAACAATGGCCACAGATAAATTCATGACAACATTGTGTTTTGGTGATTGTGATGTGTTTGTAAATCTTACTTTTGTACTGAACATTCTTTCTATAATGAACTTGGCCTAGTTATTACAGTGGAAAATATTTTCTAAAAATCTACAAAAATTTATGAAAATTGTTAAAAAATGACTATAAGGGCAATAATTCCTCAAAGGGTAAACTGACAATTTTGGTCATGTTGACTTATTTGTTTACAGTTTATCTCTATCTATAATTACATTCAAGATAATAACCAAAAACTGCAAAATTTTCTTAAAATTACTTATTCTTGGGCAGCAACCCAACAACAAGTTGTCTGTTTTGTCTGAAAATTTCAGGGCAGATAGATCTTGACCTGATAAACAATTTAACCCTGTCAGATTTGCTCTAAGTGCTTTGGTTTCAGAGATATTAGCCAAAATCTACATTTCGCCCTCACGTACTATCTTTAGCCATGGTGGCCATCTTGGTTGGTTGGCAGGGTCACCGCACACATTTTTTAAACTAGATACCTCAATGAAGATTATGGCCAAGTATGGTTAAATTTGGCCCAGTAGTTTCAGAGGAGAAGATTTTTGTAAAAGATAAGAAAAAAATACGAAAAATTGGTAAAAAATTACTATAAAGGGCAATAACTCCTTAAGGGGTCGATTAACTTATTTGTAGATCTTGCTTTGCTGAACATTATTGCTGTTTACAGTTTATCTCTATCTATAATAATATTCAGGATAATAGCCAAAAAACGGTATAATTTCCTTAAAATTGCCAATTCAGGGGCAGCAACCCAACAACCGGTTGTCCGATTCGTCTGCAAATTTCAGGGCAGATAGATATTTACCTGATTAACAATTTTACAAAATTAATAAAGTGTCAGATTTGCTCTAAATGCTTTGGTTTCAGAGATATAAGCCAAAATCTACATTTTACCCTCATGTACTATCTTTAGCCATGGCAGCCATCTTGGTTGGTTGGCCGGGTCATGCCACACATTTTTTAAACTAGATACCCCAATGATGATTGTGGCCAAGTTTGGTTTAATTTGGCCCAGTAGTTTCAGAGGAGAAGATTTTTGTAAAAGATAACGACGACGGACGACGAGGACGGACGCCGGACGCAAAGTGATGATAAAAGCTCACTTGGCCCTTTGGGCCAGGTGAGCTAAAAATCCGATGACTGGGGTTGTTCGTTTAGATGAGGTTCTTAAGTTGTGAAAAAGTTTTGTATCACGAGAGGATAAAAAATCCTCTTTTTAAATTTTCTTTGGGAAGTGTAAAACTTCGATTTTTTTTATTTCTATGCAATAGGATTCATATATGTATAGACGTTACGCGCGATGTTCGTACCTCATTGGAAAATCGGTGAAGTTGACATGATGCAAGTCCAAAATATTTTATTTTGTGATATCATATTCATTGCTATTGTACGCATTAACAAAAATGTTGGTTTTTTTTAAATAAAAAGAAAATATTTGTTGAAACTATGTTTTATGCTGCATGCGACAAGCTTCAGTTTTGAAAAACGGCTATTTTTAGGCTGTCCCGCGTAACATATTTCATTTATTGTAACCACTAAACTGTGATTTTCGTCTAAACTATTTAATATTTTGAAAAACGTTTTTTTCCAGTATTTAACAAAAAGGTTCCTTCATTTTTTAAGCATTTTATATGACGTTTTGATGACGTCATAGAAAAAATAAAGTGTTCCATACTACAAGGGCAAATCTGTCCCACGGGAGAAAAAAAATTTGTATTCAAAAACATTTATCTAAAAGGAAAAAGGTAGCGGAATGCGGGATTAATAACGTTCGACGTTAGTTACGCAAGTTATCTCCCTTACTCCAAGAAAGGACACACGAAAGAGAAAATACTTCGTGCGGTCTATCATAAATCCAACAAGCACGACCGTGCTAACTTAAAAAACATAATCATGAGAAATTATCTGAATTACTCCATTTAGAAATCAAAGCATTCTATTGTTTCCTGCAGCCTGACTTTAATACTAGTTGATTTTTTTTTGTTTCAGACGCATGGGACATGAAAGGCATTTCGTGTAAAAACTTATGATATCAACAGATTGTAAAAACGCCTCACAACAGAATTATGAATAAATAAACATGTGACGATTCTACTTCTATTATTAATTATTTAATTATTAAAATTAAACCTGAATTGACCCAACAATATCGTTTTAAAAGCCGTAGTTTTGAACAAAAACACACAGTACTCAACTGCATGGGTATGTTACGGTCGTTATTGCACTGACTAGGTACGTCGATCTCAAAAGAATCACATAAGGTGTAAGGTTTTCATTTTGAATATACATGTATGAAATATCTGCGACTGGTAGTTATTCCAAATACTCCGATCTTTTCTATTTTTTTTAAAATGTATATATAAGCGAGTCCTTCTTTTTAACCGAATTGCGGTCTAAAAAATTCTGAAGATAAAATGAAATGAAGCGCTTTTCTGGATTAACCTAGATAAGGGACACTAAAGGCAGAACATTTTAAAGCCACGGATGTATAAGAACTAAAATAGTTGAAGAACCATAGTATGCATTATGCTTATTGTTTAAATCCGTGTTACCCCAAGGGTGACTGGGGAAACGAAATATGGTCGCTTGGTCTTCTCCCGACCGACAGTAAAACATTTGCCGAAGAGGAGCGTCCGTTTGGCTGTGCAGGATTTATTAAGCTCGCAGTCACGTCCGGTCAGAATGGGAACGCTAAATCCGCTGCCTCGTGTAAAGAGAGTGCCACACTCTATGCCTGTTAAAAACCATTGCAACAACTATAATTTAAGGGTTGAATATGTGGACTGTTGCACGCGGCAAAATTTCTGTCCCTATCCAATATACATGTACTCTCATTTTCTATTGGCACTCCAAATTTCCCAGACCATCATCCCGGATGGCCTCTGTTATGAACAAAACTTCTTATTGTATTTATTATTAACTTGTTCTCGTCCTGAACATGCATGACATATTTGCCACTGGACGTTAAGCAACCAACAATCAATCAATCAATTTAAATCCTTAAATGTGGATTTTTAACAAATAATGCATGGAACAAACAAATATTTTCTTATGTTACTGAAACTTCATTCAGCAAACACTACATCATTCTTTGTCATTTAGTTAAAGAAAAGGGAAAGTGGTCGAGATTGGAAATTTTGTAAAATAAAATATGTTTTGGCAGAGATGCGTCTTTAGCATGTGTGTAAACATGACTAATGAAATAGGTTTATGATGTATACTATATTGTGTGCTCGTATCTCAAAAACAAAAACGGTTACCCCCTTTTTTTATTTTATTTTCTGGTATTATTTTACAAGCAGTATTCATATGTGAAATTTAAAAAAAAACCATTGTGTAGTTTAATTACGTACACTTCGCCTTAACCCTTTAAAAAATGAAATCATACCAATAACCCAACCAATTTTATTGTAAGCTGAATCTTTACAAGGAGCTACAATATTTATTCGTTATGGGTACTGTACAACTTGACAAGCACTAAAAATAAGAAATGCTTATACAAGGCTTACATGTACGAACATCGCGCGTAACGTCAAAGAACTTGAAAGTGAAAATGAAATTGGGCCTAAAGCGCGCCATTGACTATAAACAGCAATAACATCATACAAAGCTTGTAAACATATGAGATGATTTATAATTAACCTTTTTTTCTGACAATCGTTTTATTTCTTAATCTAATTGTACCGCTATTAAAGAAAGTAAATTGAATTTTATAAGCAAGACCTGTTTAACTTGTAATTCCCGACAAACTTTTTATTAAAGAAAAATATATATCTTCCTCCTTTTTGGATCTAAATGGGGTAACGTTGCATTTTATTACGTTTTATGTCAATTGGTATCTGGTAGAGATTTGTCTCATTGGCACTCGTCATACCGTATATATATCTTCTCATTTCATATAGATTTATGCATTACCCAAATACGATATATTTTGTTGTTTTTGCTTACGTTACTTTCAGTGGAAAATATTTCATGCATATTCAATACAACCATACATTAAGAAGTATACATATTGATATGCAAAACAAAAATTGCAAGCGAAATAAAAAAAACTTATCCCGAATAATCATTAATCGCCGTAAAACGTAAAAAGTTGACGTTACCATTTGAGACGCAATATCGTTCTTAACGTCTATGCAAAATAAACAAACAAATAAAAAGATAAGAGAAAATGGTAAAAGAAAAAATAATACCTGACACTCGAGGAATAAATTTTATAAGTACAAACCCAAAGAAAGAAAGTTTCCGATAAAACATTTAAAGCAAAAGTAGAAAACAAACATAACTCTCATTGTCTCATTGGCAGTCATACCACATCTTCCTATATCTAATAACTCAAAGAGTTGTACAAGTTATTATCTTTCCTCAACAAAAACTATACAAGTAATAAGCCTCCAATATGTTAAAAAATCAGTTTTAGAAAATTTTCTAAGTAAAATTTAGAATTTTATTTTTACTGAGTTTTTTACAAAGTGCTAAATTTAAACCAAGTTTTTTCACTAAAAAACTTTATGTTTGTATACCACGATTGATAAGCCACAGATTTTTTAGAGGAGCTTTCAATTTAAGCATCACTTTTTTAAGAGATCAAGGCGGTGCCAATACATACACATTTGAATTACTATGTTAACATATAAAGGAAATCTACCTAGCTCTGATATAACTCCAATATTTGTGCAATTTTTGGAGACACGAAGAACATGCTTGCAAAATTTAAGATTTGATTTATTAGGTTCCCAATCTTTGAAGATTTCAAAAAGATGCATGACTCTTCTTTTTGGAGTCAAATTTTACATACCCCATATTTCACAGCCATATAAAGCTATTGGTTTGATGGTGTGATCAAATATATGAAGTAAAGTCTTAATAGATGAAGAACATGACTTAATGTTTTGGTAAAATTTAAAAGACGCCTTTAGTCCTTTATAATATAGTTTTTTTTTAGCTGCATTAAGTTTTCCAGGAAAAGTAAGAACTAACCCTAAGTATTTATAGAATTTCACACACTCTATTCTGTTTGCACCTATATTAAATTCATCTGACAGTAATCTCCTATTTTATTGAAGATTATAATTTGTGTTTTCATTGTGTTTGTTTCAAGACACCAGTCATTACAATATTGGTATAAAGTATTAAGTTGGATTTGTAACCCCTTTTTATTATCTGAAAATAACACCAGGTCATCCGCATAGAGAAGGCAAGGTAAATCTAGATCAGAGTCTAACGGAGAAAAAATACAATATTGTACAAGGTGCTTGGAAAATGTCTATCTCAATCAACTTTTGGTTGAGAAGCTAAGAGGTTAAGAATTTTAAAGACCGTTTTTCATTTCACACATTGAATATCAACTTTCAACAAATTCCCAGTTTAAGTTAAGAAAAGGGGGGGGGGGGGGGGGGGGTGTCAGAGAAACAACTATGTGAATTAAGGTGGTACCTAACACTACAGCGAGATAACTCTGTAAAATCAGCAGAACGTTTTAATGACGTTGTGTTCATAAGGGAAATTCAATATTAAGCTTCTCAATGATCAAAATAAGCGTCTGTCAAACTGCTATATAACCAGTGTAATTTTTCTGATAAAACGGTTGGTTTAATTGTTTTTTAATTTTTATTTTTTTGTCAAAGGGTTTAAGTTAATACTTTGTCAAAATTTTAATAAAATTAAACAAGCAAAATTAATTTTAGTTAAAATGTTAGGTACCACCTTAAGTGTTTTTTCTAATTTTTTTTTTATCCTACATTGAACTTTTGGTGTCCTCCCTTGGTCATGTCATTGTTTCCGTTATTGGTAAAAAAAAAGCGGAGGGTACCGTACTTTAAAGATGTTTTTAGTCACCAATGGCCAACATCGAAGGTCGTAATTTTTCAAAATAAGTTTTTTAGTGCACAGGTTCTTAAGTTTACATAAGGATTTTCAGTACCTTTAAATTTATTTTATTGCGTAACATTTTACAATAAATCGATGATAAACATATTTATGAAGCATGTATATAAAGCACGATGATAACAAAAGAACTTAATATTGACTAAATGAATTACTGGCATCGTATATAACACATCTACTTGGAGGGTCTGGATGGTGTTTACAGAATTATGGAGAATAATGTTCAGAAGCAACAGAAAAACTATCTAAATTATATTTTTTACACAAAATTAGCAAATATTATCTAAGTCGGCGCCCCTGTTCCCTTTGTGCATTCTTATATTTCCAAGTCATCGATAAATGTACGATCATTGTTACAAAAACTGAAGAACTCATAGATGTATGTACAGAAAAGGTGATAATAAATAATCCTATATATTATATGTACATGTACTATAGTTTTAAACGTGTTTTCAAACATGGCAATACAATGTATCTCGGAATTCAAGACAAGTATGGGCTTTGCTCATTGTTTGCAACTTGAAGGCCGTACCTATAGTTGTTAATTTCCGTGTTATTTTGGTAAAATCCGATATTGTTATGATTCTAATGGGACTGACAGAGTGTAATGATCCAAGTGGATATGGTGTAAAATTAAACCCCAAAATACAATCAAACGGGACACTGAGATCTGTATGGTTTAAATGCATACACCATTAAAGAAATGTGCATATTATAGAATTTGAGAAAAATGCATATTATATTTCGGAGTTTAGTATGACGTCCATTATCACTGAACTAGTACACATTTTTGTTTAGGGGCCAGCTAAAGAACGCCTCCGAGAGCGGGATTTCATCGCTGTGTTGAAGACCCATTGATTGCATTCGCCTGTTTTCTGCTTTTTGGTCGGGTTGTCGTCTCTTTGACACATCCTGGCCCATTTCATTCTCAATTTTATTTTATATAGAATTAGAACAAAATCATACAGAAGTTGAAAAAATGCATATACATTTTTGTTTAGGTGACACGGGTGGGGATTTTATCGCTGTGTTGAAGATTAATTGGTCGCGTTGGGCTGTTTTCTGCTTTTTGTCTGGTTGTTGTCTCTTTGACACAGTCCCGCTTCAATTCTCAATTTATATAAAATTAGAGAAAAATGCATATACAGTAAGAGAAAATGACAAATACTCAGAATTAGACAGAATCTGCAAACCCTACCGGATCACATGAGATCGCCCCGGTTTTAGAATGGGTCCAGTCTTTAGTTTTCTGTCTAAACGTTTGTAGAATTGTTAGTATTTTCGCCTTTTTCTTGTATTTTGAGATGGTAATGTCTGTTTTTCTTAGACTTATGTCTTTTTTTATTGGATATCTTTGCAATCACGAATGGAGCAATTTTTAAAAAGGAAAAGGGGGGTCCTTTTTTAAACCGACCCCTTCCCCGTGAATGATAATGTATGTTTTTCTTAGGCTTATGATTTTTGATTGCATATCCATCCAGTCACGGATGAAGTCCGTTTTAAAAGGGGAAAAGTTCCAATCACCGGAACACACCTCCCTCTGGATGGTCCGATGTAATCGCTAATTTTTCTTAATCTACCCTTGGAACATCCCCTTCCCATGGATCCGCAAATGTTATCGGTCCCTTTTTTAAACCCCCTCTCCAACCTTAAAGACTGTCCTTTTACTAATTTAAGCATACACATTTTACTTTTATTATATTCAGATATATGGAAAATTACAATCAAATTTTAATTTAAATTCTTTTGACACATGTCTTTTCTTCAGGTTACCTATATAACAGTAAACAAGGAAGTCCTCGTCTATATTATATACGTTTACAATCATATAAAACCAATATTTAAATATTTAAAGGAACATTTTTTGAACGATTCTTTTATTCAAACTTACAATGCCTCGATGCATTTTAAAGTAATATAAGTTTTAAAAACTTCTAATCGTCAACATTGATCATTTACATGTTGTAAATCAATATATAAAAAATACAATATTAGACGAAATTCAAAATGGCGAAAGTAAGACGAGGTCGTTTTACTCTTTCAACCAATATTATTATGACAGCATCATTAATCACTAGGGTAAGTTAATATACTTTTTAAAATAACTTATAATCCGAAATTGATCGTTAAAGTTAATCATATACTAATGTAATATGAGACGGTCACTCGCTGGAGAGGCTGTATTTTTTTTTGTTTTGGGGGGGGGGGGGGGGGGGTGCCTGCCACCCTTTTGTCTGAAATTTTTCGTGTATAGGGAATTACTGGAGCGGGCAATGAGTGCCCCCTATTTTTATGAAATTTCTGGATCCGCCGGATGGTTTTCTTTGTAATGATAACATTATATATATATTTATATATTTTTACGGAGCTATACATATTTGAGGAGCATTTACATTTCCAATTGTAAGTACGGAATAAATAAATGTCTTAATAATTTTCTTAATTGTTTTATTGACTTGTATATTCTTTTCGTCGTCTCTTGTTATTCTTTCTTTCATTGAATTACAAGGTTACACCTCGCTACTGTGATCTGCTATAAAAGTAGACCGAATAATCTGTCTCTTCGTGTTTATTTTTGACATTTCATATTTCCTATTTATCATTTGGATTTTCTTTCTTTTTTTAACACGGATAAAAAAAAGAAATAAAAAAAATAGCAAATGTCAAAATTAGGAAAATAAAATATCGGAAGGGTAAAATATGGACACTGGAGACAGAAAAAAATCGGTCTACTATAAAAGAAGTGAAAAGAAAAGATGCAAAAATTAATAAATTATATATTTGTTTTAAATGGTAGTGGTCCGCACCATACAAAAAAAAGAAGTTTTATCATTTCAACTGACCAATAACATTACATTTATTTATAACAAATTTTGATTCGGCAAAACTGTGACATATGGCCCTACTACTTCATAGTTTTTTTCCCATGTATTTGACACCGGCCACCTATAATATTTGTACACCGGTAAAAGAGAACACAGTGATGCTCAAACCGGAAAATACAAAAATAACTGAAAACTGGATAAAAAAGTATCGCCTAAAATCAAGGCTTTGCATGTATGTCACAGAAAATTATAACATGACAATAGACGTAATATCACTGTCTGTACAGAAGACTCAAGTACGGAGCTACTGGGTTGGTGATACCTTCAGGGACTTACAGTCCACCAAGAAGAGATACAATGGTGTTATATTATTAACGGGCCTAATATTCCATGTACCAGCTGATATTTATACCGAAAAAAGACAAAAAAACAAATTGCCAAAAAAAAACCCAACCCAAAAACAAACGAGGAATAACAGCTTTGCACGAAGAAGATACATTTTCCAATGATTTTCTAAGATTTCTAACAACCCAAGGAAAAAAAAATTACCATGGCAAATATGCTCTAAAGGGCAACCCATATCAACTCTTTAATAGTAGACAGTGCCCTAAATTGTCTCGCATCTATGTGTGATTGAAAACAACTATAGGGTTTCATAACGCCACCTATCTTCGCTAGCCATGCAATGGTAACGACCCAGTCCCCTCCTCTACACGTTGAAGGGGACTGAATGGATCGTAATATTTGGCTATAGCGAAGATGACCGCCACCAACAACTATCAAAAACCATTTCTTAAAGTGAACTTTATCAAAATTACAAGAACATTGACGACATGCGATTCAATTCTAATGATACTGAAAAATGCCTCCAAAAATAAAAGATTACATAAATCCTTACCAAGAACCTCATATGTGGGGGCGTGTAAATATTTTTAAGAGATCTCATCCACACCAATTATAACCACGATAATCTCATTAAATAACGTTTTCAGACTCTGGCTTTCGGATACATAATGATGTCAATCTACATCAAAGTTGGCGATGACATTCTAGATGAAGACGTCATTAAAGTCGTGGATATGGAAGACGTAGCCGGCATGCCTCTTGGAACAACAATAAAATCCATTGTGTGGTCCTTGATTGGTGTTTTTGTTCTTGAACTTATCACTGGAATATTTGGTATATGGGGAGCTATTGGACGAAAAGAGCGAATGCTAGCGATAGTAAGTATTGCAAATTAAAGCAGAGGCTGATTAAGGGGGAGGGTAGATCCCTCTCTTTTAAAAAAAATCCTGGATCCACACCTGCAAAGCGATATGTATTAGGACTTTCTGTGTAGAAAATCGACATACACGGTTTGAAATTTCTAAGAACTTTTATTTTTGAATTCAAATCTCAATTTTTTTTTTATCGCTATAGGCTTTTGCGCTGACTTCGCGCAACGTTAAGCAATCATCAATCACAGTTTGTTTGAAACATATAGAAATCATGTGATTTATTGTTAGTTTTTTCTGTTGGTCAGTCATATTGCACCAATAACTGATGCACACAATGATTAAAAAAACTAAACAGTAAAAGAATAAAAAAATGAAAACAAGTTTTAAAATGAAAAGAAATCAACTGATTTATTGTTGTTTGCTTAATTTCCAGTGGCAAATATTTCATGCATGTTCAGCACGATAAAAATGAAATAGAGCTACTGATTTATTATTATTGCAAATGAGGTAACTATTCCTGGAGCAAACGACAAAGGTGTAAATATTTACTGGTCGTGTGTACAAATTCTCATATTCTGTTTACAAATTATGTGACCTGAAAGAAAACGAAATTAGAAAATTTTAAAACTACACGGCATAACATGTGTACAAAACTGTATGGCCACTGCACTCACTTGATTTTCTTGCTCCGTTATACAATATATAAATAATAACTTATGTTTTATTATAACAGTCATCATCTTCTTAAGTAATAAAATACGTCAAATAAAATATAGTTAGCTGAAAACCAATATGTTTGAGAAAATATAAAAAAAAAAAATATAAGTCTTTAATTATGAATTATTTTTAAATTACAGACCGTATTGATGAGTTCATTGATGATTATAATCTACGGTATATACTTAGTGATTCTTTCTATATTATACCATCAGGTTAGTATATACATAATACAGTGAAACCTGGCTAAACCGAATTCTGTATAAACCGAAAACCTGTATAAACCAAACATGTTCTCACATGTGTGTTCTCAAGCACCTTCGTTTCAAATTGTATGAGTTGTGAATCTGATAAAACCGAACATCAGCTAAAGCCGAACAAAATATTATGTCCCAAAGAGGTTCGGTTTAAACAGGTTTCACTGTATATACATATTATATACATTTTATAGATTTTGTATTTACATTGTGTCTTAGATCAAATTATTCGTTCAGTGTACATTCTCTAGTTTGTCTTTTGGTTGAGTTCATTTCAATAGATAGTTTATAGTGTGTCTATCTATGTTGTGTTGTTACACTATTGTTTCAGCTTAGGGTGAAGGTTGGTACCTATTAAAACGATTAAACTCGCTGCATTTGCTTAATAATACACCAGTCCTGAGTCAAGAACCTGTTGCTCAGTGGTTGTCGTATGTTGATGTGGTTTATTTAAGTGTCTCTCGTTTCTCATTTTTTATATAGATTAGACGGTTGGTTTTCTCGTTGGAATGGTTTTACACTACTCAATTTTTTGAACCCTTTATAGCTTGCTGTTTGTTGTGAGCCAATGCTCCTGGTTGTAGACTTTACTTTGACTTATAATGGGTTACTTTTACAAATTGTGAGAGGTGTCTCATTGGCACTCATACCACATCTTCTTATATCTATTTACTAGTACTCATGATTTAAATACCGCTTTATGAGACAAAGATCTGCAAGTGTCTTATGGTAGGCGTTCTATTTCAAATCTACATCATAGTAAAACAACAACATATCATCTAACATTTTATTTTGTGGGGATGCTTAATTTGGTCTAATGTTTTACTGCCTTATTTGCCCGAGGGTCTGGTGGGGTCTACAGAGTACAGAATAATGTTCAAAATTAAGAATAGAGAAAAATGGATCAACATATGAATAATTGAAAAATGGGGTGCTATAACATGCAGAGAGAAGATATTGGTTATTAAACTGCTTGTAGTTCTCTGTTGTTAAATTGTTGTTTTCGTAATATCCAGTGACAAATATTTCACAACTACTTCATGTATATACAGGAAGAGAAAAACATATTGACGTTATAATCTTGGCAAGTCTTTTAAGGAGTTGGTTTGTATGTTTTGACTGACAAGACGGCAGACTACAGTATAAGCAAGGCGCATCTGAAGTCCAAAAGATATAAAGGACATATCTGTTAACTCGTTCCGATCTTCGGCATCGTACCATGTCTTCAGAGAATTTTTTTTTTTTTTATCTCAAAACGATAGATTTGACTTGATACCAAAATTTGAAGCTTAGAAATACTGTATTTTGGATATTGCATAGGAGGCATGCATAGTTCAACCCAATATCTTAAATTATTACCGGTCACGCCGGTAATCTCACATCTTTTGAATATAAACAATGGTAATGTCAAAATTCAATTTTCTCTGTGTGCATACATACACACTTATACATTATTTTTTATTTTTTAAAATACAAATTTTAAATAATTAAAATTTGATGTTCTTATCACAAGGACTCTCATACTGATACACCTTATTTGTAAACTAATATTTGCCCCCTATTTCCAGTCTTTGTTATAAAGTCAATATTCGTATATTGTGTGGATAGAACACCCGCCCATTAATAGTTAATACATGTATACTGTGGCAGATGTTATACTATTTTCTGAAATAGGCAGGAAATAGGAAAAATAATACGATAATTAAAAAAGGTGTCTTCGGTATCAGACCCTTCAGATACATTATATATGTGCCAATAACTTGAAACAACCGTCGTTGCAAGATATAAAACATAAAAGAAAATGAAATAAAATGTCTGTTAAAAATTCTTGACTTTGCTTAAGTACGTCGAAATATATTATTGTAGAAGTCAAGCCTACGTGATACATTGTACACTTATACGCAAGCTTATCACCAAGGACCGTCTTATATGTCAAGCACTTACTATTATGATACTTTTCCAAGCTTTTTATCTAAGGTAAGTTCTATCTTATTTTGATATAGCATTTTCAAGAAGAGTATATAACGTCCTCAGTTTCAAATACCAAAAGGACATCTCCAAATGTATGTTCAGTGACTATATTTGCTCGTTTAATTTATGCATACTAGAAAGAAAAACGCAAAAGCGCGGATATAAATGACGTTTTGTTTATGTATCAATGATTACATCAAAGTCATATTTTTTATTCTACTACTAAATAACGTGTATTTGTTTTTAATTCAAACACATACTTTTGATTGGCTGACAATAATCGCGGAAGCGCTTCATAATTTAGGTGTACTAGTAATTACACCCATCATATGCCGCAACCATGAAATCTTTCGTTCATGTTTATGCATTATTTTACTTTTGTCATGGATTGCACGTGCTGTCATAATTTTGAATTTTATACGGATATAAAATATAATTCTAGGAACCATTTTGAATTTTATGCGGAAATCAAATAGAATTTTAGGAATACGGCCAATCATAATAACGGAATGTAATGTAGTAATTTATGTTTATTGTAGTTGGGATGTGAACAATCATAATAACGGATTCTAATGCAACAACGTTTGTAACGTTCATATTGATTGGATAACGTCACTTATTTACATGGCATCAATTGACAATTGATGTTATGGGACGTACGCGCAAGCGCAGACGGCATATGACAGATTTTAAATACATGTATTAACGTTGTCTTCTGTCAGTTTCATTAGAATGGAGATAACAATATTGTATTTTAAGCTCCGATGGCATCAATTGCTAACGCGTCGCCAGTAAACTTAATTTGCGACCAAATCCCCAATTGATGCCGTCGGAGCTTAAAATACAATACAGTTATCTCCTAAATGAAATGTAGTAGTTTATGTTTATTGTTTTATTGTAGTTGGGATGTGAACAAATATACACGTCTGGTGTTTATTACTGCTATGAAAACTATAATGAACAACTAAGTAGTTACCTGAAGACATATTTTGGTTTGATTGTAACATCTATTGTGTGTCAGGTACGTGAATACAATTATCTCATTGTAGAGAGGGAGGACAGGGGGTACCTTTCTCCCATCTCCCACCCCTCTTCTCCTTATTTTTTTTTAATTTACCGGAAAAAAGAGAGATATTTTATTTTTTCATATTTTATTTTTTCTCCAACTTTTTCTCCTTTCTCCCAGCCTTCCTCTCCTTTCTCCTACCCCCTTTATCCCTGTCCCCCTTACCCCTGTCCTCCTCCTCATTGTAGAATCTCAGATTGATACGTTGTACGTCGGAGTTGCACGTCGTCTACAAAAGACTATCAATGACGCTCTTATTAGAAAAAGGTAAAGAGCCAAACAATGTACGAAGATAAGAGCAGTAAGGACACACCATTCCAAATGATTGGTACCAATATCGATAAATCAGCATCATATATAATTGAATAGTTAAAAAAAGAGTATGCTTATGTCTGCGAAAACACCATAATGTTGTAATTCTAAATAAACTCAGTGTATTACAAGTAATAGACACCAAAACTTCCATACATAAATCAATTGACAAATATTCTAAGAGGTAGGGCCAATATGCCGAGGATTTTTTTCACAGAAGGGCCAATTTCAAAAAATGCCAACAGAGTAAAATTTACTATAAAAACAAAAAATGAAAATGCTTTTTGATCTCGATTTACATATAGTATGATATGTGTGATCAAATGTTAATTTAACCCTAAAAAAGGATGAAAGTCCAATATCCGGATTTTCGGGTGTTTTTATGTGGAAAAAACAGGGAATCCCACAAGAAGGACATTTCAAACTAAAAAAAAGTAATGCTTTTTATGACTGTTGTTATTCATTCTGAAATACACCATTTTTTTCTGCATCAAAAAGTAAATAACCTATGCCTTTATCAAGGAAACAATTACTCGGTTTCACTTATTTAAGTATCGTGTTTATATATTGTCTTAAAAGGCAACTTTTGTACAATTAATTTTCTTCGATGAATATTATTATAGCTCATAACCAGTAGATAATGATTCCTCAGTTTTGATTAGAAAACCATGATCAGGTGATGTTTAATTTGTTTCTTTATAGATAGTAACTATAGTTGCAGTAGAATATACATACAGGAAGTTTGAGTTTAAGGAAAAGAAACCGAGAATTTCAGATAACAAATACTATTTACTGTTGACGTTACAGCATGGAATATTTCGAAGATTTGCCATATTTGTTAGGGATAACTGGAAAAGGTAGATAAATATATATGATATAGGAACACATTTTTACAAAAAGAACAAATATTTTTTTTACATAAATAATATAAATGTCATTGTATCCTATAGTTACAACAAACTCATTGCACTAAAAATATCCACCTATAGGCAAGAATAGCGAGACTTCGATTTAAAAGAGTAACCGAATAATCCCCTGGCATGTAACAGTTCCATTGTCATCTTATATTTACACCATCTTGCCATTGCATTACTAGTGATCTTAACATAATTCAACATAAATGTCTCCGAAAGTTATCCCATGGTCCTAGATGCAGAGAATCCCGACGCATCAATTTAAACCATTACTTCAAAATTATTATGAATGACACAGTGGAATCCGCCATAACTTAAAGAGAAGTCGAAATAGACACATTGTCAGAATGGGTTAAAGCTATCGCTGGTCTAAAAAAAATCCAGTCTAAAAGTTGAAATATTGTGAAAAAGAGAAAAAAAATGTGAAATGTCTCATTTTTTCCTGATTAATTGTCATTGTTCCTGTGAACAAAGATTTACATATTATTGTTTTAGTATTTGAACCGTACTACTACGAGTGTCTTGTAAACGAACTAGGAATAAATGAGCACTCAGGTTATCCCAACTCAATAACATATAATTTAAAAAAGGATATGATTTTTGAGAATCAGAAGTTTTCATGACTACCTTTAACATCAAATTCAACTGCAAACTGAGGAATAACTTTGTGTGAACTGGACACCTGAAACAATGGTAAATTGCCTGCTCATCTGCAGGTTCTACAAAGGAAGATTGACAAAAATCCATCCACAGTGAAAGAAAGTTTTCTAAAATACTGTGTAACTGTTTACTCGCGTATTGGTATTAATCATATTTGGATTCTTAAGAACTCAAAAGAACTTCTGGATAATTTCAAATCTCAATATTAAATTAATTTTATCAAAATTTTGATTTTCATCCCTTTATACCATTGTTCCCCGTGTCAAATTGAAAAATCGTCTTAAACTAATAATCCGTAACGCTTTTTTATTTTGTTGTCCATTTGTTTGATGTGTTTTATCATTTGATTTTGCCATTTGATAGGGGACTTTGATTCTCTGTTTTTTACAATCCAAGATGGAGGAAGACACACATACCACCTTGATTAGGGACTTTCCTTTTTGAATTTTCCATGGAATTCAGTATTTTTATGATTTACTTTTCAATATGAAAATGTCAGCTTAGTTATAAATTTATTTTTGGGGTACAATACGTCAAATTTTGTTCGAATCAGTATGTTTCAGTTTCTTATTGACAACATATATTTTGAATTCATCGGCATTCCTATGAAAGCGAACTGTTTGCAACTGTTCGTATTTTCATATGGATTGGAGATCTTTCAGATAATTTTCTCTTCAGTGAAAAATTCAAATACATCTCAATTTCAGGTCAAAATTGATGTTTATATCAGTTAGCTTCAAGATTTGTTCACTAGTAAGTATACATTATTTGAAAATACTTCATCGATGTATGTGTGAGCGTATAATAATCGTAAATGATTCGATGGCAACATTAAAGAAATACAGATTTAAGAATTTTCAGGATCATATATTTGGTATAGAAAAATAAATACGGTAAATACAGGCAACAGTAGTATACCGCTGTTCGAAACTCATAAATCGATAGAAAAAAACCAAATCCGGGTTACAAACTAAAACTGAGGGAAACGCATTAAATAAATGAGGAGAACAACGACACAACAAAAACAAAACGAATAACAAATAACAAATAACAAACATAACAAACATAACAAAACGAAAAACAAATAACGAATAACAAAACTAAATACATGAATTTTGGATAGAAACGTACCGTGTCATGTCTTATAGCAATGTGAATTCATACTCAAATATAAGAGGAAACAAACGACACAACAGAAACACAACGTTAAATTTTAACGCAAGTCTGACACGTGAAAAGGAAAAAAAATGCGTTTCAAAAATCATGCGTCCGAAGAGCTTATATGGCTATATTTATAAACTGTTTACAAAACATGAGTATTTGAAATACTAAGGCTTTTCTACCTCAGGAATAGTTTACCTTAGCTGTATTTTGGAAAACTTTTAGGAGTTTTGGTCCTCAATGCTCTTCAACTTCGTACCACTTTTGGATTCGAGCGTCACTGATGAGTCTTTTGTAGACGACACGCGCGTCTGGCGTAAATACAAAATTTGATCCTGGTATCTATGAAGAGTTTATTTGCTACAGATATTTTCACAATATCATTTAATCAAATATAAGAGCCAGATCGCAAAATATTTCACATCAAGGCAAGCAAAGCTGATTTCGCTGTCCACTGCCACTATTACATAAATCTACAAAATTAATATCATCCAAATTATGCAATTTTTCATATCAACTGTATTATCAGCCAAAAAGCCAATGGTTTAAGCCTGATTTTGGCCGAGGGATGATAATACATCTGATATTTCATGAAATAACATGTAATGGTCTTTTTATCATATGCTTAACAATGGTGAACATACCTATTTATAATATTGATAATTTAAGGGGTTCTCAAGAAGAAAAATAATGTAATAACCCCGATATAAAATCTTCCTATCGTATGGCTCAATACAGGAGAATAACAACAGGAAAATACATTTTTCATATTACGGATTACAAATGAGTTTTGTGATTGGCTAAATAAAGGCAACAGTAGTATACCGCTGTTCAAACTCATAAATCGATATAAAAAAAACAAATATCCGGGTTACAAATTAAAACTGAGGGAAACACATTAAATATTAGAGAACAACGACACACTATTAAAATGTAACACACACAGAAACGAACTACGCATTAGACAAAATCCGATGAGAGTAACAAATATAACATCAAAACTAAATACATGAATTTGGGATAGAAGAGTACCGTGACACGTCTTATAATAATGAGAATTCACACTCAAATATAAGAGGAAACAAACGACAAAATTGAAACACAACGTTTCTATGTAACACACACAGACACGAACTATACTATAACAATGGCCATATTCCTGACTTGGTACAGGAAATTTTTTAAAAGAAAAAAATAGTGGGTTGAACCTGGTTTTGTGGCATGCCAAACCTCCCGCTTTAATGCCAATGTTAAATATAACATTAAAATGACAACACAACAAAATTGAACTACAATATTAATAAATACGAGAACATATTAGACAAAGAAACAATCGAATAAAAGCTAACAAAAGGCACCGGATTTAAAATTTAATACGCCAGGTGTGCGTTTCGTTCACACAAGACTTACTAGTGACGCCCAGATACAAAAGTTAGAAAGCCAAAAACAAGTGCAAAGAATTCAAGTAAATGTAAGGCTTCTATGATACTGTAGAGCTATAAGTCATTTACTCTAAGTATATAACAATACGTCTTATTTGACTCTTCAGGTTATTGGAACTGGACTACTAGGGCTTGGACTAACCCTGATTGGAGATAAATTCATACATAATTCAGCATTACGATATATATTTAGACAAATACAATTCCACAATTATTATTTTTATGACATTCTTGTGGGTTTAGCAGCTTCAGCTGTAGTGATTGGCATTTTGACGATGGTTACATCTATAACTGGTTTAATTGGTTCATGGAGAAAGTCATCAAAACTATTGATTACGGTATGTAAAAGGCAAATGTAGACATGTTATATGTAAACACACACAGGTAAACGTGATTGTGGACGGCACTAACATACTTTTGTTTGTACTTCACCTAAAAATTATGTAATATAACCAAAGTTGGATTCTCAACTTTAATACAAATATTAAACAAATACCACCATTAGTATTCTGTACACCTCAACACATTTTTTTATATGACTCAAGACAACTGCTATCAATATTCAAGGCTTCAGTAAGGACACAATTATCTAGGAAAAGGGTACTCAGAAAAACTTACAAAGATAGTAGTAAACTCGATAAAGGTTAAAAAAGAGTCAATATATATATACAAGTTTCTTGTAGAATTTCTTTTTGCAAATGAAACTTTTTTAAATTATTATTTAATTCATTGCTATTGCATTATTGTAGTTAATTTCGTAAATAAATTTCTGTTTTTCTTATTCTATTGCTTTGCAGAGTTCTGTTATGTCGAGCGTTTTACACATTCCTAGAATCATTGCTATAATCATATGGATTTATCTAGTAGAAGAGGTATGTGTATTCATGTGGTTTTTAAATTTCGAAAAGTTTTTCTAATTACATGACAGTATGCATTTGTTCCCTTCAAACTTCGGATACTGAAATTTCAGATAAAGCTAACCTTATTAAGAATTTTCAAAATAAAAAAAAAAAATGTCTCCTAGAACAATGTATTTTCAGAAAAAAAATGAATCTCTTTATACATTAGATTTTAAACATTTCATATTTTTTTGAGATTTTATAGGCTTATTTTTGCAAGGAAGTAGTAAAAATATTATATTTGGAGCAATTGAATGATGAAATTTATTGCTTAAACTATGTTCAAATTTTGTACAACAATTGTGAATTAAACGTGGTTTTAAAGCTAGCTTAACGTCTCACTTGTAAAGAAATATTTAATTCATTGCTATTGCATTATGTAAATTCTTTGGAAACTAGTATCACTGAAAATACAATATTGTAGATATACGCAACTTTAACGTTAACCTATTGCATATATTAAATATCTGTTTAATACTATTATAGTGATTTTTAAAATCTTACATCATAAATTAGCAAAGCCTCTTTTGAAGTGACAGGACGAATCAGTAATGCATGAGATATTTAAACAAAAATGTTATTTAACTGCCAGATGTTTTTTTTTAGATTGACGATGGTATGAAATTTCAACTTGGTCTACAACAGCAAGGTTACTACTATAGCAATAGTCAGAACACACTCACAAGATATTGGAATGAAATGATCATGACAGTAAGATGTAAAACTTTGTCCAAATGTTAACATTTTCTGACTGCACATAGAGCTTTAGAATTACCATGGATTCTACGGAATTGTCTAGTTCTATTTGTTAAACATTATTCTGAAACAAACCGCAATGTTTAGATGGGTTATTTTTTTGTATCAGATAATATAAGCTGTTGGGGAACGACAATGTGACAGCGACCAAATAAAATGTCCATCCTAATTTGAAAAAAATAATAACAAAATAGTCTAGTTGCAAACAATGGTAAATGCCAATGGCAAGGGAGAGTTATTAGAACAGTTAAAAAGACCTGACATGACAATAACTATTACCACCATAATTGAAAAAATATCGCATCTAACATCATAATTTTCAAGTCTTAAATAATCAGAGTACATAAGTGGACAAGTTTTATTAAAATTTAAATGCCGTCTGTCCCAAGAACAGAACAGTGTAAATCATATTTTTATTGTTTAGATATAGGAGGAGACAATTTGACCAAATAAACAATTGTAGGTTGCGGTTAGCCTTTAACAATGATCAAACCCCTGCACATATATAAGGCCCCTATATATCTTAGTTTGTCAAAATGTAAAACTGTTCAGAAGAAAAAAAAATCAAAGTTATACTATAAAAGTTGATTAAACCTGAAGATATTTTATTGACAGTTACGGTGCTGTGGAGTAAATTATTATTACGAAACTTGGTCCAAAACGTATGGAAATAGATTTTGTTGTACAAATGCTCATGAAAGTCGTATGGATCCAGGAAGCCAGTATGGCAATACTGATAATAGTATTTTATATTATTTTGGTGGATGTTATGAGCACAAAACTGATGTAAGTTTGATATTTAAACAAGTAATACGGAAAATAATGCTGTAATATAAATAGTCTGAAATCAATAGATATATAGTTGATTCAGTGCACCTAGAAAATTTTCTCAATTTGTGTAATCTCCTTTTCAAACAACCACAAAATCAAAATGATCGCGTTTGTCAAATGTAATGACGTTGCCAACATCGTCGTTGTTGTCGGAATACATTTGGTTTCCAGATGATAATTTAAGGATAAAAAAACCGATATATATGAAATTGTATCACAAGATTCCATATCATACAATAGGAAGATTTGGATTAATACTGGGAGTTATTGGCCTTGCTGTTTATGAATAAGGGACCATAACGGGACCAAAATCAAGAATTAGTTTTCTTACAGTACAATAACTTGTGTATGAGTCTATGTATTTCTATGGAATTATACCAGAAGGTTCCATAACCCAAAATAAAGGTTGGGATTGCTTTTGGAGGTCATGGTCATACTGATTAGTAATATAGTACAAAATAAAGGCAACAGTAGTTTACCGCTGTTCAAAAGTCATAGATCGATTGAGAGAAAGTAAATCCGCGGTACAAACTAAAACTGAGGGATACACATCAACTTTAAGATGAAAACAACGAAACAATAGAAACACTAAAGTGCAACAAAAACCGAACGGCAATATAACAAACATAAACGAACCATGTATTTTACCTCTTAGTCGAATATTTAGACTGCAAAAATTTATGTTTGTTTTAGACATGTACAGATGTAATTTTATTTAAAACCAGAATGTATATCGGTTGGTTCCTAGCAATTTTGTTGCTGCAGGTAGTCATTGAGGTAAGCATTTAGTAATATAACCAGTATATACATTAAAGGTAAGTAACACTATTGTTTAGCAAACATTATTAACGAACCTTACCTTAATTTCAAAATAGTCTGCTTCATAGTGTTGCTAGAAATTATTTAGCAGGAATTTACAACTAATTACAAGAAACCTAACTTCGTTATTGCTGTGAAAAAAGTTTTTTTCTCATGGTTTCAAACTGACAAGATTGATACAGCGTTAATATAAAAAACGCCGTGCATTACTAAAATACTAAAATGATAATTAAAAATTTCTCGCAGACTAAAAATTATTTGACGTAAAGAATAAATTTGCTACCTTTAAACTTGATGTTTTTGATAGATTTTAGGTTTGATATTTGCGAACAAAGAATATATATTTATATCTTCACTGAAAAACGTGGACACCAAGACGGAAAATGAATCAACTGCAACATCAATGTTCAGGACAGCATTTCGAGGGATAAAATCTTTCTTCATGAATAACTGGAGAAGGTCTGTGATGTAATTAATTACATGTTTGAATATGCACACACACAATTTATACTGATAGTATATCAATATTTGGATAATTAATGAGAGTAACATTTTGTTTTGAGAAACTGCGATAAAAAATTTCTAATAAGATTATCGACATTGTGATTTTAAATATATCACAGTGTTTGCAGTGATTGCTCCTCTGGTATTCATTTGACAAAGGTTTGATTTTTTTTCTAATCTGAAGCAGATATTCAATAAGAAGCACCAGTTGTTTACCGATGTTCATAGTTTCAGATGATAAAGCGATGTTCTAAATTCGTAAATCAATGAATAGCACAGAAAACATTATAGGAGAAATACCGAGATCACGATGACCATGATGACTTCAAACAGTGTGAGACCATGTGCGTCGACTCGATAATTACCTTTATGTAATGAATTCTACATGATAAACTCATCTACACAAATAAAACAATCAGTTAAATAGACCTTAACAGTTTGATAGTATCGAATTAACAATGTCAAAAATAAATAAAATAACAGAATTTCGTAGAAAAAGTTAAGATGAAAAAACAATTATACGATACTTAATATAACGATAGAATACGAACAGTCTGAATAATTCCTTGGTAACAAATTCTGATTTTATGACTGTTTTGTTTCAGATCAAGAATTACATTGGTGTACCTCATTTCACTTGTCATTTTGGTTGTGAGTTTACTTTTAAACTGTCTTAACATTTATATTATTTTTAAAAATTCGTTTATGACATTTGATAGATTGAGTACATTTTACAAAGAGAGAAGGGTGATACCAATGAGTCAGTCAAACTAAAAACATGACAACACAAGAGCATTAGCCGAAAAACGACCAAAAAAGAAACCAGCCCATAAAACACGGCATGGCAAATTAAAAATAAGGGGTGTTCTCAGCTTAACAAGAAGGGGTATCATATCAAACTCCCAATGTGACACCTTTATGTATGCACATATCATATCAAGTGATAATGTATCACGAAGTAGCAGATAAACAATACATTTTTTCTTACCATAAGTCATAATTCACAAACCACCAATAATTAGAATTTTCTAACATGATCATTTGACCGTGAACTTTCATGACTGAGAAAAGACAAGACATATATGCGGAAACAAAAAAATACATTTCGAATAAAAATATCACCACGGACCCCATTTAAGCAGACTAGGGTGATCTCAGGTGCTCTAAACGGAAAAGTAAACCGTACCCCATACCATCTTCGTAATCATTGTTATAACAGTGATAAGTCTATTCATTTATTTGAAAATAAGCGTTTAGCAAATTTGATAATAATTTCACAACTATATTATCGATCATTCATATTGACATTTCATTTTTTTCATTTTGTAAAATTTTTTGTACATAGTTGTTTTTAATGTAGTTATCATCGTCAATATCTATTACAGATATCAAATGTAGGTTTACTTGGAATAGCAATAAACATAAGATACGATACAGTGTTTGGAAATTCAGATATCAAGGAAATACTTTCGAGTTTTAGCATAGCAGACCATACGTTTAGCAAAGCTCTGAACATATTTTCTATCGTGGTTTCAACTTTTTCGTCATTGTCAATTGTTGCTGTTATATATTCTGTTGTTGCCATTGTTTCATGGAGATGGAGAAGAATATTTCTTTTTACAGTAAGTATGAAGAAATTTTTTAAATAAGAAGTCCCTTAACAATTAGTAAAATCAAATTGTCAAACACATCAAACGAATGGAAAATCACGATCATATCCCTGTCTTAGTTCAGACATTTCCTTATGTAGAAGTGTATTTGATTGAATTATAGTATATATGATGATTTTATTTAAAAATACTTTATCTTTGTATATAAATTAAACATGTATCCGAATCCTACACACACTTGACAAAATGAAATCAAACTCATAAGATGAATTCTAGCAAAGTTAATTATGACAAATGTGATAAATTTCTATAGTTCAACTTCAGTGGTATTTGTACCTATAAATGGAGGTCAAAAACTTTTATAATTGCACAAAAAGCTCGTCATTCAAAAGAAAGACAATAACGGATATATGTACGGTCCGCCTAGATATTAAACAGAAAAACCATAGAAAGTAACTTTTTCGTGATTTGCAATGTAAGACTTTAAAGGTGTTTTCCGCATTTAAAGACTATTTTTTTATATAAAATGTCATTCTACGTGACACAAACTGCATACTGAAATAATTATCAAGCAAAAAGAATCATATAAAACGAAAAAAGCTAGAGTAGATACTGTTCAGCCTTAATTAAAATTGAAATTAAGATCATAAATCATCACTTTGTCGTAGATTAATGTTATGACTCAATCATGTATCCCGATAACATTGTTACAAGCAGCATAACAAAGGTAAACAAAGCCTGCATATTACATAGTAATATTCGTAGCACCTGAATTGTAAGTTTCAATCAGTCATTTCCTATTGAGTTGTCTTATTGTAATTTTTGCAACACTGATTCAATAGAAATTGATTAAATACATCAAGGACACTGATAATGTAATCAACAGAGTATGCCCTAATAATATACACCTATTGACTGGGTGTGAGGGTAATAGCAAGTTTGTTGTCCCTGAGGTACCAACTATTGCTCGAGGCAAAGCCGAGAGCAATAGTTGGTATGCGAAGGGACAACAAACTTGCTATTACCCGCACAACCAGTCATTAGGTGTTTTATTATACTGAACAACACAGCCATTAAGTGTTTTTATATACCAAATAACTAATTTTCTAAAAGTGTATATATCTTATCTGAAAGAAAGAAAAAATGTAACATAACTTTACATGCACATGATGAACTTTACTTTTTTTATAATTCGTTTTGTATTTATAAATATTTCATTAATTTCAATCAAGACTTCAAATACTTATGTTAAACTTTCCGTGCTTATTATAAATCCTAGTTAAAGTACACCAAACGCAAATTCACTTTTAATATACGGAGAGCGAACCCATATTATGAATAAGGTACTATATTTTAGATCTTTTAAAAAATTTCCATGAAGATTTTCTTTCTCTTTTATAATTGCTTCTTGTAAGTGAAATTACAATCAAAACAAACAGATTCCACCGTTTACAATATAAGAGTGAGTTTGACGTTGCAAAGCATACGTAACCAAGCAGAGTAGTCAATGACATCATTATCGTCCAATGAAAAATAAGCATGGAAAAGTACGGGAAAGATGATTATGAAACTATTAACCGGGGCAATAGTCTTTGAAACTATTAACTGGCAAATTGTCTTAGAATGAAATAGCACAACTATTTCATTTATTTTATATAGGAAAAAAACTCTTGAAGTATAATAAAAAGAAATAAAAGCATAAAACACCAGAAGTCTTGTGACTAAAGATGAAAAGAATAATAGTCTTTCATTCATAATTCAAAACTTTGATAAGGGAAAACCCAAAAATATTTGAGATATAAACAGAAGGGCGATTTTGCATTATATATCACCAGAACTACACAACGACCATGTACTTTCATTGTATATTGTAGACATCATCCGAAATGCTCAATCGAAAAGAGTTAACGTCATATTTTATAATCATTTATTAATTTAAACAGCATATTCAGAAAGACGCTTTTCGGGATTACAGATCATAAGGAACCCTCAAGGATGCATTGAAACTTGAATAAATAGAGATGCTTTATAATTAGAAAAAACGATACATGCTAACACGTTTAACCCCGACAAATTCTCTCTGTATGTGCCTGTTCAAGTAAGGAGCCTGTAATTTAGTGGTTGTCGCTTGTTCAGTTTTAGTACATAAATTAAGCCATTAGTTTTCTCGTTTGAACTGTTCAACATTTCCATATCGGGGCATCTTATAGCTGACTTTGCGGTAAGGTTTTTGCTCATTGTTGAAGTCCGTACAGTGACCTAAAGTTGTTAATGTCTGTTTAATTTTGGTATCTTGTGGAGAGTTGTCTCATTGGCAATAATACCATATCTTCTCCTAATATATATACAACTCGTCTAAACATCAACCCAACAATGTTAGATCTGTAAATTTGTATTCGCAATTTTTTTGTTCTTCCCTCGCCGGAATTCGAACCCATGCTATTGAGATATCGTGACACCAAATCGCCTGCACTGTAGCCGTCCCACTAGACCGCACGACCACCTGGGCTTCATATATATATATATTCACATTAAAAACGCCCAAATCAAAATATGGCCTTCTTTTTGCGTGAGATATTTGATAGAACAGCAAGTACAATTAATAAATATTTAAATAAGCACATTGATAAAATGGTCCTTATTCGAAATGTTCGATCATCAATTACAAATACACCATGTACATTATGTCTATATGTATTTAGGGATGATACCTACGTTCATTTCTAAGACGTATTATTAATGTTTTATAAAAGAGGAACGAAAGATACCAGAGAGAGCGTCAAACCCATAGATTGAAAATAAACTGACAACGCCATGTCTAAAAATAATCAAACACTGGGGTGATATCAGGTGCTCCGGTTACTGTAAGATATTATAATACTTTAAGATATATCAACCAATAAACGTCTGACAGCAGGTTTAAATCTCATTTCAGAGTGCTGGATTGTGGGGAGTTATTGTAGTGGCAAATATAACACAGATAGGTTTATGGGGAAAATTTATCTCGAGTGTAAGTCAATTTTATAAACTGTTGCTATGATTTTATCATTTTATTTAATTACTGTTTCTTTATGTTCAAAACGAAACGATATCATCTTCGTTCAGACATGGGGTAATCGTAATCAGTAATCGTAATCATTTGTAATCAGTAGTCATGCAATTTCTGATTACAAGTTATCGTTAAAAGATTTATAGCATGAATGAAAAAATATCAAACTAGTATAAACTATTTTTCAATCTGATTAATCATATCATATGTATTGTCAAGTTTAGTACAACCAAGTAAGGCATGAACAATGAAGAAGAGTGAAGATGTCACATTGCGGGATTTATGTTGTGAACCGTTTACTTAAGAAATTTTATCTTTTGAAATGTTTCATTGTAAGATTGAGTTCTTGTGAGAAAAGTTTTAAATACATTTTGTGTTCAATGATAAAATTTTAGTATACGTTCATGGAATTCAATAGCATAACAGATTTAGTTCTAATTTGACTTTGATAAGATTAAGAACCAAATTTTATTTTTTTGACATATTGAAAAAAAAACATGTGCTTTCTGACTCTCTAAAGTATTGAAATTTTTCAATTAATTATATACATTATAACACATTGAAAATAAACTACTAATACATTTATTGATATTGCAATTAAGACAATTAAATTTTAGTCCCCTATTGTTTGTCAAGAGAATGGAAGTAGTGATTAACACTTGTAAAAACATACACTTTTATATGGATCTGTCAATTATTTATATATAAATATATATACACACAGACCCTAAAACTATACTAAATTGATTTTTCATTTATATAATTTAGTTTTTTGTTAATTGGGTATTTAGCTAAATTGTTTAGAAAATCAATTATTATTTTATAAGTTTATAAGACATTCTTTAATCTAACAATATACAATGAAATCATAAATAATCTAAAGTAATAATCATGATAACTTTAAAGAAATGTAATCTTATGGAATCAATTACATTTGAATTTAGGTGTAATTGTAATGTAATCAATTACATAATATTAGCAAAGTAATTGTAAAAAAAAAAAATGAAAACAACACGTTTAATAATTTTTTGAGTCCGAAGCGCTTTTTTGGATTTACCTTCATCATCCAAACATATGCAATCCAAAGATATATAAGTACCGAAACCGTTGAAGAGCTATATGTAAAAAATACCTAAAATAAATAGCCAAATTAATTTAAAGCCAACTTCGCCTGAGGGAGTTGAAACCTTAGTTTTTTTTAATAATTTCTAAATTTATAAACGGACAGTTTTGGTAGTTTTTAATCATGTCAGTATCGAAATACTGACTACTGAGCTGATGATACCCTCGGAAACTGATAGTCAACCAGCAGAGGTATCGACCCAGTGATGTAAACAATTGAAAACAACACGTTTAATGATTTCGTGCGTCCGGAGCGCTTTTCTGTATTTAACTCCATGAACGCTCAAAGCCAATTATTTGCATTTTAAAGTAATCGACCCAATCCCTGTCTCCACTATATATTTGTTAAAATATACTTTGTCACTTTGTTGGTCTTTTGTAAAATGTTGTTTGTTTGTTAGACATCTTAACAACCAAATTTGTTTTACATGCAATCGTATGAAAATTGCGGTTTCTATTCAATGCAATCATAGGTTTACCGTTGTTTTCAATTAAGACTTGTTTATACTTGTTTATACTTGATGTTTTATAAAATCAAATTTATTTAACAAAATCTTAAAGAAATAATATTATCTAACCGTGAGTTAAACCATGCGTAAATCCATGCAACTATTCATTTTTAACGAGTCAACAAAACCAAACCCCTGTTGAGGTTATATTTGTTAGTGCGTGCAGTTTCACAAATGTTGTATTTGCCATAACCAAATAGTTATCAAAATTTATTTCTGTTTGTTTTGCAAATAAAGCATTAACATACAATATATACTGAAAGGGCTTTATTTTATTTATGAAACAGGTTGATTCGTCATTGACAGAGAGATTACAGACTGTGTTGACTACATATTATTATTCTCATGCGTCAGCTCGTTATGATTATAACCCTTGGGATGTTTCTCTCGGTTGGAATACGCTTTTTGCAAAGGTAATGTACTTTTGTCACGAATTAAAAGAAGATAAATACTTCTAAAAAACTCATCAGATATACTAGGTTGATTTCGTCTGTATAATGCCCACCAGAAGCGCTCAAATATAAAAGGTGGCAAAGCAAATCAAATAATTTAAAGTCTAAACGCTTTAAACCCCAATGTTTCTGGAATCAATACCAAGTTACTTGTCCTGGTACACAGATATCGTCCTTTGATTTTTATTGTCTACGAAGACAGTCCCTTCTATGACCAGTGTATTAATTGAAATTTTCTTCCATTTGTTTCCTGTTGTTTGATGTCTCAAAAAGCAAATTAAATTGTGTGATGCATTTTATATGTAAATTTGTGATTTGGTCCAGCTGACAAAAAATTAACAAAACTATATATGAGACTGTCAACAGAATCCAAGACACCTTTTAACAAAAAATTGTCTATATTTTTTAATTAAAGCTGATAAATGTTTCTATAAATTTGATATAATATGTCCCAAAAGTAGTCCAACACCACTGTAATTATATCAGTGAGAAAGCTAAGTCTGGATTTTTTTCAAAATTTTCCTTTATTGTCTTAAAGAAATGCACTACGAAATAAGAAACAGCTAAATATATTAATTTTGAAAATTCTTCTAACTTAGTTGTAACATGAAATAAATGGCTGAAATGAAGACTGGTTTAAAATCTAAAGCTCCATATTTGTATAAGGATAATAATGTGATGGCTGAAAAGATGTTTTTTGTCATTATCTAGGCCGAATGCTGTGGAGTAGGAACGTCATTTTTATCGTCATTTACATCATCGTTCTGGTATAACGTTGGGGATCGTGAAATGTTTACAACTCAGACAATACCAGTTCAATGTTGTGTCTCTCAGACAGAAATATTTCCCTACGAGAGTAAATATGACCCTGACTGTACAAAGTCTAAATTTTCTGGATACTATTTCTCACAGGTAAGTTAATCTTCTAATTGTTTAATTTGACCGATGGATTGCCCGCTACGTTATGTCAGTGTCATCTCATGATCAGTTTCGACATCATTTTGCAGCTTCAGATCTTTAGATATCACTATATACAGAAATTTTACCACTTGTGTCCCTTTTCCTTCCCAATGGTGATATTTCGACTCAGTTTGGATTCGCATTGTAGGGGATGTATTCATATCAGAAGACACATACTGCTCTTGATTTTGCGACTTTTAGAATTTATGTGATAAAACTTTGAACTTTATCACAAACATTCATTTTGGAGACCATGATCACATGTAAATATGTATGTATGTCAGTCTATGTCTGTGTTTTATTGCTCAACCAAACAAGACTATATCGTTGTAGACTGCAATCTTATAAGTATTGATTACTTGATATCTTACTGATGTGAGATCACTATATCACGTAAATTCATTTTATGATATTTACCACATGGTCGAAAGAATAAGGTGAAAATCAAACATGCACTTTCTTACAAGAGTATGTTAAAATTAAACGTAGAAGTAGTTAATTACGGGTTTCTTACGAAACATTGAAAATATAATTTTCTAAAAATGAAATAATATCGATTCCAGTTTACTGCTCATTTCGAATATTTGAATTCTGGCACATTAAAAGTAACTGTATAAAAACCTATATTTTAGGGATGCGATGCTGCATTTGAAGATAGATTAAAACTGTACAGTATCCCATTCTTTGTGTTTATGGCAGTCGGCATTTTAGCTGAGGTTTGTAAGGTTGAAGCAATTTTTAAGATAGTGTTTTACTTATGTCTGATCAAGATGAAATACAAAGAAAAATTTGAATAATCGGAAAGTTAGATAATTAGACCGCTAAAGATCGTCACAAAACAGAACATGCAGCAGACAAATATGTTTGCATCATTTAATCCTTTTTAAATTTTTTTCTCATCTTAGTGTATGCATCATTCCAAATATTACATCAACACCTATTTAATGAGAGAAATTCATATTGTTTTTTTTTAAATAGTTATTGTTTGAAAGTACTTTGAAAGGGAACATTTTTTAGAAAAAAGGTCTCAATTTTATTTTAAAAGAAGTGTTATGATTGCCAATGAGACAACTCTCCTCCAGAGACCAAATGGTATAGACATTAACATATGTCACAGCCTCAAACAATGATCAAAACCCCTACCTATTTGTCAGTAAAGTAGGTTTTTGTCGCAACCAATTCATTTATAGTTTAATGATATGTGTTTAATTGGCAATCAAACCACACACTTCCTCATTTTCATATTAATCATAAATAGGCATATTACTTAATTGTTATTATTTCAGACGACAACGGAATCTTAAGTTTTATTACAAACATTTCTGCAATAATAATACGATTTATAATACGATGTCAAAATATTATAAAACAAGAGTTATCAAAGGTACCAGTATTATAATTTTATACGCCAGACGCGCGTTTCGTCTACATAGGACTTATCAGTGACGCTCATATCAAAACAGTTAAAAAGCCAAAAAAAAGTACAAAGTTGAAGACAAATTGAATACATGTAGTAATGGGAACACTTTGCAATACAGGCAAAATACTTACACAAAAATGGCATTAAACTATTATAAGATTACTTCCTAAAATGCATAAAAACCGACAAAATATAAGATAATCAAAAGCAGATGTTGGTAAAGGCTTTTAGTTTTTTGTACAATTACTTCAAACTATCAAATAAATTATCATTAAACTGTTTATATATATACGACAGACATTGATCTAAAGTTTTCATGTGAGCAAACTTGTGTAGGAGATAATCACATTTATCTATGGAAATCGTGTTAAAAATGTGACTAAAAAAGCAAATTATGAATTGTATGTGTCCATTGCGACTTTTTTTATTGACTCTAGTTTCTCATAATCAAACTTTGGAAGTTACAAAAGTAAACATTATTTAGTTGGATTTTTTTTGCCGTAGACTGTTTTATGTTTGTTTCGGCTGTTGGATTTTATTTGCAATGAAAAATGATGTCATTTCAGATTTCGTGTATAGTGATGACATTATATGACGCTGTTCGCCTACCATCTGAACCAAATACTATGCATCTAGAAAACAAAGCGAATGAAGGAAAAGTAGAATTGTTAGAAGTAGATGAAAAACCCTCATCAAAACCTACAAACACCGTTTCTGATAAAAAAGATAAGAAAAAGAAGAAAGAAAAAGAAAATTCCAGAAAAGCTGCAAAAAGTGAGCGGAAGCAATCAATTGAAAAACAGAAATCATTCGTTAAGCAAAATACAGATGAAACAGAGAAAGTTAAAGACAATATTGAAATACAGTCATTGGAAGAGACAAAAAAAGAAAATGAAAGAACGAGAACGAATACTGAGGAAATGATTGATTCAAAACATTTGAATAAAACAGAAAACACCAACGATGACAAAAAAGAGGAAACAGACTCAATAGATCAACATAAAAACGATGAAACAGAAAACATGCATCAAGAAAAAGAAGATAAAACAATGAAAGACACCAGTATACAAATCAATGAAGAAACAGCTTCAGATAGAACCGAATTGAAAGACAAATTAATAGCAGATGTTGATGCCAAAGATCTAGTTGAAGATGACTTATAGTGTTGAATTCGAGTGTCGTATTCGAGTGTCGAATGATACATTATGCTACATGCTCGTCATTAAATAATGAAACACAACATGTAACATTTTGATTTAGATTTTTAAACTATAAACTGTCAACTTAAATAAAATCACGTTTTCGAATTTCTAGCTAGATATAAATAGATTATCGTGTGCAACATGTATTTTTAATAAAAAAGAATAAATATTACGACTTTCAAAAGTTGAAAGTGATAACACTTCTGAAGAATTGACATGGTTTCCTCTAATGCATGTTGCGATATGATAACAATTCAGAAGCACATGGCATTATTCAATAATTTGACTTTTAAACACAATGCATATTCTAAACAAAGGTTCCGTAAATTTTCCTAATGCAATAGACACCAAAATATTGATTCCAAACAGTTTTTGAAGTAATATAGTTATGAAAAAGACTTTTGTTATTTTTGATTCTGCTGTTTGCATTTTTAGGGGCATTATGTTTTTCGGTCTGTGTGTCCGTTCGTTCGTCCGTCCGTTCGTCCGTCCATCCGTTCGTCCGTCTGTCCTGCTTCAGGTTAAAGCTTTGGTCACTTCAGGTTAAAGTTCTTGGTCAAGGTAGTGTTTGGTGGAGTTGAAGTCCAATCAACATGCAACTTAGTACACATGTTCCCTATGATATGATATTTCTAATTTTAATGCCAAATTAGAGTTTTGAACCAAATTTCACGGTCCACTGAAGAAAGAAAATGATAGTGCGAGTGGACACATTCTTGTTGTATATGATTTGTTAGATAATGAGTCTTTAACGGTTGTAAGGACACTAGTAAAAAGTATAATTTCACCGAGGCTAAAAAACCTGGAATTTCAAGTTTTGTGTTTCATACAAGGAAAATCATTTGTTGTTGCAAACGATATATAAATATTCTGTGTTAAACCGAGGTTGTACACTATAAAACTGATAACATCATAACAACAGACGAACGTCAGTGTCATTTCAAAATATTAAAAAGAAACCCAAAGATTTATTCACAACAACCCAACAAATACCGGAAGTGAACTAATATGCTACGAAAGGTAAGCAGTTTCTGGTCTATGTGTGGTATCCGTCCTTTAACCTATTTTTTTTTTTAATTTGGTGATAAGTTGATAGACTTTTCACCAAATTGTCGGCATTCCTATGGGACCGAACTGTGCGCCTCTCCTTGCCGACCTCTTCTTATTTTCATATGAATCGGAGTTCCTTCAGACACTTGTCAAAAACAAGAAGATCAAAGAAGCCAGGTTATTTGATTTCACTTTCAGATATATTGATGATGTTCTTTCCATTAACAATCCGAATCTTTCTGATTGGGTTCCATTAATATATCCACCAAAACTAGAAATTAAAGAGACAACAGATACGGCTTCCGCCGCCTCATTTTTAGACTTATACCTCGAATTTGACATATACAGTCATCTCAGTACCAGAATCTATGACAAACGAGACGATTTTAATTTTGAAATTATCAATTTCCCCCACCTTAGTAGCAATATACCAACTTCACCTGCATTTGGGATATACATTTCCCAACTTATTCGGTATTCAAGAGCTTGCAGCTCCTACTCAGACTTTGTAAAACGTCACCAGTGTCTGAGCAGAAAGTTGATGAACCAGGGGTATGTCAAAGAACGTCTCGTCCTTTTTCTAAAAAAGTTCATCGGAAGGTACCAAGAACTTGTTGATAAATATTCCGTATCAACTTCACAAATAATACACGAAGGTCTTGAAGTATAGACTTTGCGTACTGACGTTGTTTATCATCTTAATAACGTTTTATAGTATTCTTTTATTTGTCGTTATTAATATTACTGTTAAGTCTGTTTTTTGAGAAATCCATTTGACGTGACTCTGTACTTATGTATCCCGTCATATTTTGAACCACACAATTATTTTATTTATTTATTATTACTTTTACTGTTGTCTGTTTTGTGTGATATTTATTTTACATGACTCTGTATTTATGTATCCCGTCATACTTTGAACGACAAAATTATTTTATGTCTACCTGTGCGAATTTCAAACGCGCAATTTTATACCAGTACTTAAAACCTTCCATCCTTTATGGGTGGATTTTGTGTATTCCATCATACTTTGAACGACAAAATTACTTTATTCATTAATATTACTTTTACTGTTAAGTCTGTGTTTTGTGATATACATTTGACGTGACTCTGTACTTATGTATCCCGTCATACTTTGAACCTCACAATTATTTTATTTATTATTATTACTTTTACTGTTAAGTCTGTTTTTTGTGATATCTATTTTTACGTGACTCTGTATTTATGTATCCCGTCATACTTTGAACGACAAAATTATTTTATGTGTACCTGTGCGAATTTCAAACGCGCAATTTTACACCAGTACTTAAAACCTCTCATCCTTTATGGGTGGATTTTACATAGATAAATAAAATCGTATAATATAAGGAAAATGAGGATGTTAAATTTGATGTATACCTTTTTGTGCTTCTTCGTTACAATTGTTTGTTTTTATAGTGATTAATTAAGATGATAACACAATGTTGACTGCTGTACCCCTATTTTTGACATTTTTACCTATTGTGTATGTTTGTTTTGTTCACGCATCGTTGACAATATAATGGAATTTGATGCGACTGTCATACAAGTGAGAGGTTTAGCTAGCTATAAAACCAGGTTCAATCCACCATTGTCTACATAAAAAATGCCTGTACCAAGTCAGGAATATGACAGTTGTTATCCATTCGTTTGAACTTTTGATTTTGCCATTTGATTGGGGACTTTCCTTTTTGAATTTTCCTCGGAGTTTTTTTTTATTTTACCTTTTTTGCATTTGGTAAAGTCACAATCAAGGAGTAGAGAACGGAATTGAGGCTACGATTCACATACTTTTTTTTACAGTCGAATAATTTATGAAGGCGCCTGTAATACATTGGAAAGGATGACTTTAAATTAAGCATTTGGTTCAATTTTTTTTTCTTTTGATTTTTTTAAGTTAATATTTATCGTATGAAAAACGTGTAATTCGTTTGTTCCCGATTCTTGATCGGTCTTGCTTTCCTCTGATTTCGCTACCGTGATGTCAAATAAACATATCCAAAGATTTATCCCCCAATGCATACCTGACGCATTTAATCATCACTAGATAAAAATATTACACCACAGGACTTCACAGGACTTCAGAATGCTGGACAGGTGATACAATCGGGGCGAAAAGTCCACCAACATTTGAATCAATCAACCGGTTGTAAAGTTAATTAAAGTAATGAGGCTTATTATTTGATACGCTAGAAGCATTTCGTCTGCAATTAAATAACCAATGGCACTCGAACAGTGTAAATACAAAATTAATTAGGAGTTTCGAATAGCATTGAAAAATGTAAACAATCCAAAGAAGTTATGCCAAATCAAACAAAATATACCTAATTAAAAGCAACAGTTACTTTACTATTTACAAAATTAACAAGTCAGCGTTTATTTTAGATATTTTTGATGAATAAGCTTAAATAGTTGACTGGCGTGTTATAATATTGCTCTCAACTTAATCCTGGGGAAATATTTCAGCATGTATCATCGGATTGAGTTTTCAAGTTTTAAAATTTTCATTAAATAATATCTTATTTTTTCTTTAAAACCCTAAATAATTCATAAGTAATAAAAAGTGTTTGTTGCAAAAATTGGACCACTTTATTAAGTGTAAGATTCGTGGAAAGCCGTTACTTTTCATTATATTATTTTTCTTGTGTCCTCTGTATAACAAAGAACTAGGAAGTCTATTATATAATATATCGTCTTAAATGTGATGTATTTAAATGTAATATAGCCTCGAATTTCACGTATGTTTTGTTTGAAACATGTATTACAATAACAAATTAGACATTTAAATTGACAACCACATCACCGCTAGCATCAAAATATTATTTGAAAAATGGTGAAAATAAATCGAGGTCGTTTGACTATTTCAGCAAATATTATTTTGACAGCATCCTTAATAACCAGGGTAAGTTATACATATATATTTTGTCTGCTACAATAATGTACGTATCACTGGGTTGATAACTCTGATAGTGGGGTATAAGTCCCCGAGAATATCACCATCCCAGTAGCCAGTACTTCGGTACTGGCATGACAATACGGATACTGTGTTATGGACATTTGCTGACAGAATTGAAGAAATTATCCTCAATCGAGGAATATATCTTCCAATGGAAAAGGTCAGGTTTCTGACCCGGCTTTGGCTATAATTTTATTCTTTGTGATTTACTCAGCAATTAAAATTTTTAAATACGTTTTGGAGTGTCAAATATTTTGGCCTCGAGCATCACTAAAGAGTCGTTTATTGTCGAAATGCGCATCTGGTAGTTTAGAACAAATTCCATTAATATTATAACTTAAATCGTTTAAAAAAAAATGCGTTTGTAGATAGAAATACCAAAAACAGAAAAATTAAAATTAGGGTTATGTTACATTACAGCTCTGCTTTTTTAGAGACTATAATTGACTCTGGTGTTTACTATGCTAACAATCTGGACCGGCTTTTTAACGCAATTCACAATGAAACACAGGTATATATGACACCCTATCTGGTCACATTATTCTGATTCCGAGCCATCCAATCTTTGATCTTATTTTTAAATATCACGTAATAACTGGATAAGCAGCAATAAAAAAAAAACCTTCCGCACTGAAAGCGAGCAAGCTACTTTGAGACCATCGATTTGGTTGTAGTGTTTTTGAAATAATATATAGTTTGAAGTGTGAAAACAGATCAGTGAGAATAGTTTTGTTTGATTCGTGTTAGTGCCACTGAATGCACGCATGGTAGTGCCACTAATATATTTTTATAATTTTTACTGTCTTTCTCATTGGATTCTATGTTAAACTCTGGGGACAGTCATATTGGATGTCAGATAACTAGCAAAAACTAGGCATAATTTTGGTGGAGAAGCTATTTGTGAGGATTTACAACATGATTCTACGTAAAACTATGTTCAATAGATGTGTCAATCTTTGTTTTCGGATAGTACGATATATAAAAAAAATAAGTATGGGAACATCCTATGAGCATTTGTAAATGATTTGGTTTTAAGTAATAGTTTGGTGAGAAAGGGGCAAAGAAATTGTTTGTACTCATTAATTTTTTTTCTCGTATAGTTTTGTTTTGTCCCACTGCGGTGGTCATATCGCTTTGATTGGCAACAAAAAGCGCAAATAAATATAGGACCAGCAAAGTATAATTAGTGCAAGATATCGTTTACATGTATAAAACAGTTTCTCAGAAGATGCCATGTGTATGTATTTCACATGTTTTATGCTTACATTTGTTCAAAGGTGGTGGTAATTTTGAATTTGTATTGGCAACATCAACTCAAAATTTACATAATAAAAACTATGGACCAGTTCTATATGACAAGATTCCTCAGATCTTTGTAAAAAAAAAAATAGAATCATACTACATACGACATTAATGTTTCTTTAGTAATGCTGAACACTAAAACCAAATACGAAACCTAAAACAAATATTGAAGAGCTGAAATAATCCAATAATAAGCTGTACCAAGATGAGGAAATTGCATATTGTGCATTTTGCAATTGGTGCATAGAACGGGATGTTCTGAAGTAATTTATTAAGAACAAATGAAAAGGCTCTATAGAAAAACACGCATGATGATAACCATAGGAGTACACATATTGCTTCAAATAGGACGGTTAGAAACTTATAACTCTAGAAAATTTTCGAAATCAAAAGCAAGTCTAGATGAACCAATTACAACGACAGTGTTAAGATTGTAGGAAATTGATCTAAGCATACTAGATCAATTACATTACATTTAAAATAAAATTGAGAATGGAAATGGGGAATATGTTAAAGAGACAACAACCCGACCAAAGAGCAGACAACAGCCGAAGGCCACCAATGGGTCTTCAACGCAGCGAGAAAAAAATGTTTTTTTCCTTATCTACGGTAAAAATCCTTTAACTCTAATATGAAATACCGGTATTATTTTATTCGAACTTTATGTTATGTTTACCTATTCCATCAATTAGGTATATTTTCCAAGAGTTCGATATTTTTGTTGTTTTATTTTTTTCAGACGATACTTACCCTGTCGAAATACCCGGATCGTTTCCCACTTGTTTTAAGAAATAAGTAGACGAAATTACAATGTAACATGTGAAATAATTCTGATTATCAATTTCAAGCATTTCAAAGTATAAATTAAACAAGATGTGATTGTATATTGTTGCATATAATATTTAAAAAGAACACGGATGGAAACGACCTCGCTATTTCAGAACTTGAGTCATATCTTTTGTCCCTTTCTTGTTGTTAACTATGAATATATCAAAAATAAAACACGGATGTTTGTGAATCAAATTCTAAATTTAAACCACGACAAATCGTTTTTAAAACATTAAAATTATATCTCTTTAGAATTAAAGTCGTTATCTGAAATCAAGTACAATGTCGTCAGAATAATTAACTTAAATCCTGTTTGCTTGTATATATATAATATATATATTTAAATGCGTATATCAATTGATCCCAATCTCAATCCACAACCTTATCTAGTTTACATCAACTTTAATTTATTTGTTTCTATAATTTTTTTTATATTTCGGACGAATGTGACGCGAAAAGGTCGGGTCTGGTATACGTTCTGCAATGGTTAAGGCGAATAAAGTATCTGGCTTAAACATACACTCATTATAGATTCCAGGATACAAATGTTGTACGCCAGACGCTCGTTTAGTCTTCAAACGACTCATAGAAGTTAAGTTAAAAAAGACCAACTAAAGAACGTAGTTGAAGAGCTTCAGGACCCATATTTCCGAAAGAATACACGAAAGTAATAAAATCACTGGAGTACCTGACTCAGTACAGGTTAAATTTATTTTACTTAATAATACTTCTATGTGTAGATTTATTTTTTTAAAAGCACCGACTCAGAAGGAATTTGAGGAACCAATAAAGTATTTACAAATAAAGTATTACAAAACGAGCAACGTTTTTGTTTTGCAATGTTTCAATTCGAACAATTGTTGTACAAAATTTGGTTGATGAGGTAATTTAGTATGCTATTGAAATGAACAAGTAAATAACAAGTACTGAACAATATGATTATAGACTGAACAGATCTTAGGTAAGTGCAAGCGAATTGTCTGATCACTATTGTATTTACCGCAGTGGATAAATCTCATTATTGACTGAACGACGGAAAATTATTTAACTAGAGAGTAGACAGATACCAAGGTGATCTTAGAAAGCTGAAATCATAACTTTTTTCGTAAAGTTTTGATCTCAACCGATCCTCAATATCAATTTCTAGATAAAAATTAAGATATGAGACCGAAAAATCCATCTATTGTTTCCTTCAAGTTCAATTTGGTAGATGCGTATAATTAATTAACTTTTTTATTCTTCCTAAGAAGCATATATGTTATAGATAATGCATATTTTAAGGTTTTTCATGTCGTAGAACACACCGAGGGGTGTCAGTATTGATCAAATGAAAGACCGACCGGAGGGAGGTCTTTCTTTGAGCAATCCTGACACCCCGAGGTGTGTTCTACGACAAGAAAATCCTTAAAATATGCATTATCTGACTTATATACCGTCAAAAAAATATTATTTGTTATAAAAATTTGCCAAATTTAGTATCCTATTTTACCGACAACACTAAAGTGGGATATTCCTTTCTAATACGTTCAGGTTTTAATACGCCCTACGGCTCATTTAGAATGTGAAATAAAACTCACTAATTAATCTAGATATAAACCTTTCAAAAAATATTATCCATACACAATAAAAATATTACTGTAACTACATGAAGTAAGACACAAATGTATTGTTACCATCCGATAACAGTGTATGACAAATACAAGACACATTGTAAGTAATTTTATTGTACCACTTAGCTTATGGAAAAGGGCGAGGGGTATGTATTCTATTTGTAATGTCATTTCTATCGCGGAAAAGTGGTTATTTTTTTAACCATTTTAATTGAATCGAACGAAAAATTCAGAAAGATTATCTTTTGAATAGCACTACATTTTATTTACAAATAATCAAGATATAATTATATATCCTCCGCACCCGACCCTTTTCTGAGTTACGTTAATATTATTCAATAGTATATAAGATTAATTTATCTTATTAGTTGATCATTTGATAGAGTAAAAGGTATACATAAATTTAAAAAAGTTAAGAACTGACACAAAGACGAATATAAATACATGTAGGTAACAGTATGATTTCCTATTCAGCGTTTATCGTCCTGAACATGCATGAAATATTTGCCACTGGACGTTAAGCAAGCAACCAGAAATCAACCAACCTATTCAGTGTGACTCAATAAGATTTTCAAAATCTAACACACGAATATGTTAAATCTGGCTTTTTATTTATGAAATTCTATATTAAAATTCATCTCACATATATATATGATAATGTTTCTTTATTGTAGCGATAAATTAACAAAACTTTACGTTATTTGTTTCTAAAATTAAAATGCGGGCAATGAAGGTTTCTTTTACATCTTTTAACGATTGAACTTTAAAATATAAATTTCCAAATCGGCAGAAAAAAACTATCAGACGAATAAATTTTTTTATTGTATGCTTTTGAGCATATTTCATTGAAACATCGTCCGGGTTGATTCTGAAAAAGAATGACCTGTCGTTCTGAAAGAAAATAACTCCATATAGGTATATAAATGAAATTACCCTCATATGAATAAAGGAACAAGTCGGCAAGACGATAAACACAGTTGCTTCCCATTTATTGTTAAGTCTTTTAAGATCTGTTCAGATATAAATGACCGTTTCAGATTGATTGTAATAGGATAATGAGGAACTTATTGTGTATTGTGCAGTAGGAAATGACTAATGATAAAATAGGGAATGGTATATCGTGTGTTAGGGAAAGGTGTACGTGTTCTAAAGGTGCACTATCAGGTATGATTAAAATGTGTATGGTGCAATGGGGAATAGTTTATAGTGAAAAAGGGGAATGGTGTGTGGTGTAAGAGAGAATGATGAAGGGGGGAAAGTTTACACGACTCAAAGAAAAAAATTGGAATTTCTTTATTACAGACATTTACCTTTGGTTTCATAATGATGTTGATATTAATGAAGGTTAACAACGACATTTTAAACGAAGACGTCATCAAAATTATCGACATTGAGATACTAGCTGGGATGCCATTAGGAACAACCGTTAAATCTGTTGTATTTTCTTTTATTGGAGTATTTGTCTTAGAGCTGGTTTCTGGTATTTTTGGAATATGGGGAGCTATTGGAAGGAAAAAGCAAATACTGGCCGTTGTAAGTACAACTGGTATCCTGCTTATTACATTATCCAATGATTTACCTTATGTATAACTTTACATAAAAACTATGTATGAATAAGATGGAATTAAGATCATAATTATAAAAATGTATGATATGTTTAGATTTTACAATGACCTCAAGATTTGAATTACAAAATATGAAGATTTCCAATCCATGCAAAATTAAAAAGTGATGGTTTTGTACGTTTTTTGTAAGATAAGATGTAGCAATTTATATAAAAAACGCTTCTATTTCAAACCTAGTTAACTCTATTTTTAACATTCTTACAACATATTGATAGCACAAATGCCGAATATATGGTATAAATGTTTTTGGCCGACAAAAGCTGAAGATTTTAACTGATAAATAAATCAACATTTTACATTGAATACAATCGCTATCTCATGCAGCTATTGCCAACAAGAGCTCATAAACTATAAAAATGCTAGAAAGTGTCGATGATCATATATAATTCAAAAACGCCAAGTATTTATATTAATCAAACAAATAAGATACTATAAACTTATATACTTAACATTAATTATTATCTAAGTTTTGAATGAACAACTCAATTTAGAATAAATGTACCTTCTGTGGGAATTAATGTCCATATGATTACAAAATCCTCTAAGAAATTAGGTGCAAACATCAAATGGATAGGATTGTATATATAACAATTTGTTTATTTATTGCAGAACGTCTTGATGAGTTCCTTTATGATAGTGGTCTACTTGATAAATATAGTGAATCTTTCTATCATATACGACAAGGTAAGTTACAAATTTTAAAGGGAGGACATAAACACAGAATAAGAATGATAATTTGATAACAAATCGGGTATTTTAGAAAATAATTTTAATTTGATTTCATTACGTTTTTCCTGGAAACACCTTTTTTGAACTCATTTCGAATTCAGCACTTGTACGTTCGCAAAACGTATATATTTTTATATATCGTTTTTCCGACGTTAGTTTGTAATTATTGAGATAGAAACTGCTGTTCTGTTCATTGTATTTTCAAATCTGATCGATTGCAAAATGCTTGTCCAAAATAAATGTAAATTAAGTTAGTTTCTTTTTGGAAATAAAATTGGTACATTTCTCTAGATCCGGTGATCAAGTATATTTACAGAGAACTGAATAGAATGGTTGATGCATTCATTTTGTTTTGAATTATAATACAAATTAGGTCTTTTTATTTTACAGAAAACTCACCTCAACGACACATTATCTAATTACACATTAGCGTACCAAGCCACTACTCCTTATATCAAACACTACATATCATACACGTACTGGGAAAAAACCTTCCCAAACTTTCTAAAAAAGGTGAGATATTGTTGTTTCTATTCGGGATAGGTTTTAACAAGTTTAAGGCCTTATTTTCCCCAAAATATGAATTCACAAAATCATTTTGAATTGTACAAATAGATAATTAAATACTAAACAGGCATGTCCCAAACTTGACCTGTAACGTCGTTTAAAACAATATAAAGCATGTGTTTTGATAAAATAAACAAATTTGCGGGAAAGGCTACTCCCTTTTAAAGTGTAAATAAACTCGCCATAGGTACCAGGATTGAAATTTTGTATTTGCGCTGGAAGCGCGTTTCGTCTACAAAAGACTAATCAGTGACGCTGGAATAAAAAAAAGTTGAAAAGGCCAAATAAAGTACGAAGTTGAAGAGCATTGAAGACCAAAAATTCCTAAAAGTTTTGTCAAATACAGCTAAGGTAATCTATTCCTGCGGTAGAAAAGATTTATTATTTCAAAAGTTTTGTAAACAGTAAAGATACAGAAATAAAACTGAAAGATGTTTGATACACTATATAGTATATATAACTTTTAAAAGAGTTTTTTTTTGTGTTACATTTGTGACAAGTTTTTCGACTTCTTTCAAAATAGAATCATGCGGGATCAGCGTGTATTTTTAGGTATTGAGTATACATTGTAAATGGAACTTCATTTGTTTGTTTTGTTCATTCTTAGCCTTCGGCAATTTTTCACAATTCTCAATTTTTGCCATTTTTTTTTTCATATCTTTAAATTCATAATGACTCCATTATTATATTGTTTATATTTTTGGTCCATTAATCTGTATGAAAGTATGGAAACACATTCAAGCATTTATTTGAGCATTAAATAAAATGTTTAAACCTTTATACATAAAATGTCATGCTACACAGTGCAGTACATGTGTTATTCAGTTATTATAAAAGTTAAGGTTAATGTTAGTCTATGAAAAGGTATATACTATGAAATTTAGTGCGAGTCTTTAATTGGTCTATTGATAGTTTATTTTTAATGTAAATATTCTCACTGGTATCATAGCAGTCATATAAGTCAAATTTGTGACAAAGATTTACAAGATTTTGAGTTTAATATAAAAACGTAGCAAACCCCACCAATTGCAGCATTGACAAACCCCAGCGTGGTCCCTCAATTGGAAGCTAACCAGTTTCTATGTCAATCAAACAAACATTCCACTTATAATTTTGTCCATCTGATGAGTTAAGCCTTTTTCAACTGATTTTTATAGTTCGTTCTTATGTTGTACTGTTATACCACTGTCCCAGGTTAGGGGGAGGGTTGGGATCCCGCTAACATGTTTAACCCCGCCACATTATTTATGTATGTGCCTGTCCCAAGTCAGGAGCCAGTGGTTGTCGTTTGTTTATGTGTTACATATTTGTTTTTCGTTCATTTTTTTACATAAATAAGGCCGTTAGTTTTCTCGTTTGAATTGTTTTGCATTGTCTTATCGGGGCCTTTTATAGCTGACTATGCGGTATGGGCTTTGCTCATTGTTGAAGGCCGTACGGTGACCTATATATGTTAATGTCTGTGTCATTTTGGTCTTTTGTGGATAGTTGTCTCATTGGCAATCATACCATATCTTCTTTTTTATATTGACGATTTAAAAAGGCCATTGACATCTGAAAGAAAAGATGATAGAAATGTGGCTGCTGGTTCTAGTACATGTACATGTAAGAACAATGTATATTGAGATGTCAACCTTTTTGCATGATAAGTTGACAAAATATATTGACCATAAATCGGCGTATGGAGTTTAGTACAAGTGGGTGTTCCACATATTTTTTTTGTTTCTATTTCATGTCAAAACTAAAGCTATGTTAATTTAGAAAACAATAAAGATGTATGCATGGTGTGACGATATGGGCTTCGTCTTTAAACTTTAGTTTTGGGTTGGGTCTAGCTCATGAACAAAAACACGTCTTACGTTAACGATATTTAATACCATTTGTACATTTGTACATTTGTACAATTCCGTATAAACATATAAATGTAACTGAATTACACATATAAGATATATATACATATCTAAATATATAACAATGGTTCATCAAGTTCATAGATAAAGTCGTTAGCAGTAGACATTAGAAATCAATAGATCAATAATAAAATTACAGGTTTTTGTGTTTTTGTAAATAAATATTTCTAAGTCAAAGTAAAGCTGTGTCAAAACATAGGTTAAGGTGGCACATTCCCTGCAGACATTATCAGTTCTCATAATGAAAGGGATCAAATTCTTTGAAGTTTATAAATTGACCGCAATATGATCATCATTTTATGCGACATTCTTTTTTCCAACTTAAGTAAATATATCAAGTCCTTGTACAATCAAATTGCTTGAAATTCAAAACACAAGATTTTATATGACTAGACCGTTGGTTTTCCTGTTTAAATGGTTTTACACTAGTCATTGTTGGGACCCTTTATATCTTGCTGTTCGGTGTGAGCCAAGCCTTCGCGTTGAAGGCCGTACTTTGACCTATAATGGTTTACTTTTTACTAATTGTGAATTGGATGGGAGTTGTCTCATTGGCACTCATATATATCACATCTTCTTATATTTATCAAAAATAACTATTCTTCTCAACCGCTGGTTCAGTAATTAAAGTTTTGGAAAGTTAGAGATTTAGGTTATTTTTTATTGTACAACTTATTTTCTTTTTCTTTTGCTTTGATATTGTTTTTTTTTGTTGTAATTTAAAGTTATTAATATTTTCATAATCACATTAAACTAGGTACAAATTTTACTGCACCAGTAAACTTCAATTTATTTTGATTTGTTTGTTTGTTTACAATTCAAGTTGTCAGTTTCAATTAATGTGATAATCCTTTCGATCTGATAAATGTGCTTTGATGGGGCAGTTTTAACTCATTTATAGAATCTCTTTGTTTTAAACTGTAAATAGACCCAAATAATAGGATAATCCCTGACTAAGAACATGATTACATTAATCTTCACAATTAAGAGACATCAAATCCTACAATTTTATTGGTCGAGAGCACTTTGCTATATTCTAAAATTTGAGACACCATATTTTAATCTAAAAAAGCCAGTGGCACTTTTTGTTTAAATATCTCAATTACAATACAATGAAAATATTTTCCTTGTAGTTATTCATGCAAAAAGTAACATGTACTTACATGTAATACATAGAAAAAGTATGTACTAGTGAAACTGTACATGTGTAATTATTTGAACAATAGCGTAAGATTCAGGAAAAGGTGGCAGGGATCAAAGTGGTGCCCCTAAAGATAATAAAAATATATATACAACTTTAATTGGCCTTTTCAACTGTTTTGAATCGAGCTTCACAGTCTTTTGTAGACGAAAGTCACGAAACCCTTGTTTAATTCTGTTATCTTGGACGAGTTTATGTACATTGTACCTGGTATTATTGTGAGCTGCTGCATCAAAAAGTGATTAAATACTTACAGGAGAACAAAATAGCTTTTGGTCCCAATAGCGGATTTAACACAGTAATAACAATGGCTAAGATAAAAAAGTTTGGTGGTCTTTTTCCAATGTATCTTCCATCAATGATGTTCTTATTGACAAAGACTGGATCCTTTGTCACAAGTATTTGTTTAGCGTTCATTCCCATTTTGTTCCGAAAAAATTATAAAATTTATGTCTTCATTCATTTTTTTCTTCTTTTGTTTTGTCATATTTGTCTGTGTTCTTTATTATTCGGGTCCATTTTCTGTAGATTATAATGGCCCATTATTCTGGATTCTGTAAATTAAAGCACATCATCAATCTAAAAAACAATGTTCAAAGCTCAGCAGCAAGGCAAAATTTTACATTTGCCTGAACATATATCAGGCACAAATTTCCACCTTTTGTGAAGACTGCGAATGCACAGGAATATCTAAACCAAAACAATAAAAAAAAAAATCTGATTTGATTTGTAAATTTTTCGTTTTAGCCTTAAACAATTGCTTCTTTTTGTACTTCTAAACCTGACCTAAGTAGATCCTTAAGATATTCAAACACTTGTGAACTAATTAATTGTGACCTTTTTGTCCTTAGTACAATGTGATAAATAAGTGACTATATTTTATATGATCTGTCCTTTTTCACAGTATGGTCCTATCAATACATATATTTAAATTGAACTGAAAATTTGTCGGTACTTAGTATTGAACGGTTATTAGAATACATTAACCTTGTTTGAATAAATACAAAAAAATATCATCCATCATTGCTGTAAAATTCATTAACCTTTATTTACTACAAGTCAAATACATATAAAACTTTTACATGCATGTACACACTGTATGATATGTATTTCTTATTTATAAATTAGCAATTTTCATGTAGAGGCCAATTTACTTCTGAGAACGACCAGTAATTGGAATTTAATCAGAGCATCAACCACAATATTGATAAATCAAAATTGAAATACAGCCTATTACAGGTTCTAAAATTGTCAAAGGGAGATAAATTTGTAAAGCCCAATCAAACTTTGTCAGCCCAAACTGTAAATACACTGAATCTATTTGTTTATTCACGGAGAAGAAATCCTACAAAACCTTTATTCATATTAAGCAGAATTGTTAAGACAATTTGACTGACTGATACGACAACTCATGGGGAGCCGTGTCTACCTGATCTTAGATCTTAAAATAAGAACATACAAGTAGTCATATATTCCTCATCTGTCATATGTGATTTTACTAATTTTATTGTTATAAGATAAAACGTACCTTTTTTTGTTCGAATTGTTTTGTTATTTTTCATGCCGGGACCTGTAACAGCTGACTCATGTAATTATTTGTTTCTTGTCGTTGAATGCCGTACGATGACCTATACATACCTACATCCACGTCTTTACAACTCTGAATCATTGCCCATCTGATTACATCTCATTATTGTGATCTAATCGGAATAATAACCGTGAAACGTTCGAAGCTATATGATCAGACAGGACCAAAATGGAATAGTAAAAATCATCTCAGGCAAACTTTGCATGAGATAGTATGAACCTTAGTTGCTTAATAATTAATGAACGTAGAATTGCAAACGGGGAATATCACTTATTTTTTAAACAAATACAGGTTCGTAATTAATACTAAATTTATGATTTTAAATTCAATTTTTCAAAGCTCATATTTCATATACTAAAGTCAAAATAAAATATATTACATATAATATCCAAAATATCCAAGTGAAAGACAGTTTTTTAAATATAAGAAATACATTAACATATATATTTAGTTATATACTTATAGAAAGTAGTCGATTGTTAAGAAATTGATTCATACGTTAACAATAAAAAACAATATCGGGTTTGGATGATCGATTCAAGCTAAATAAACATCCCGACAACACACCGATCAGTACACACCAAACGAATTAAAAGTGAATATATCATTAATATTCTGAGAAAAGCATGACCTTGTGCATTATTCATATTTGTAGCTTGGATGCCAAAATAGTTATCCAGAAATATATCACTGTGGTAGTGTGTATGTCCAGAAATTAGACACTTACTTAGAGATATACATCGGTATATCTATGACGTGTATAGTATGTCAGGTATTCATCAATACATTATAACACTGAGCGCTTAAAACATTAAAGCGACTTTGTTGAATTATTTATGTCGGCGATACAGTTTTAAAATATCTTTTACAACTTTTTATCCTATTTGCACATACAATGTCCCAGTAATCATTTGAAATTGTACTATGAATAGTTTTTATTGAAAATACTAATACACGCTAATGGATTTAAACAGATAAAAGTGAGGCGAAACATACCAGACTCATTAATGGAAAACAAACTCATGACAAAAAAAAACCAACATTTAACGATGAAACGATAATCAGCAGTATAAAAAACAGAACCTACAATATCAAAGACTAAACAACACGAACATCACTAAAACCAGAGGAATAAGAAAGGAAAAAACAAAAAACTTGTGGCTGTCTGATTCTAAATATTCAACTTTCACTTGATATTTTGTAATCATCCTGTTTTTTTCATAGGGTGTGTTTGAACTTTTTCCAGGTTACTAAATATATAAATTCCTTGATTTTTTATTAAAATCATAGCAACATCTGATATGCAAAAGGACAGAGAAACCATAAATAAAGAAAAACAAATAATACTATGGCCAAGTAGAAATAACGAAAAGATAAACAACTGTCCACAAATCGTTTCAATAATTGAGCAAAACCCACCCAACAACAAAAATTGATTTGAGGAGTATTATTGATCTCAATTTGTGATCAACTTTAACTGAAAACTGGTAAACAACTGTTTCCTATATTGAACAATAACCAACATACTCATAAATCAATGAAAGATTCAACAGCCGATTCAAGTGACTTTATTATTTACAAACGGACAGACAACCGCATGCCTCATTAGTCACTGGATTGGTAAAGAAAACTAATTTTAAAAAATGTCAAGAAAAATAGAAGGTGTGCAATATGTTAAAAAGGATCGTAATCGTAAGAGATGTTTGGAGATGCGAGTTTTTTTAAATTATTGAAATTATACATAAACCTACTATTTACATGTTTTCTTGAATTAGTAAATATTTACTAATTCAAGAAAACATGTAATTAGAAGGTTTATGTTAAAAGAAAGATTACTCTAACGCTTATTGTTCTGCCTTTTGTGTTTATATATTGTATGATTTATTACAGATAGTTACAATAGTTGCAGCTGAATACACTTTTCGTAAACTTGACTATAAAGAAAAGAAACCAAGTATTTCAGAGAATAAGTACTATCTTATGTTAAGTTTGAAGCATGGAATATTTCGAAGTCTGATCATCTTTATAAAGGAAAATTGGAACAGGTGAATATAGCATTTTATCTTACCTCCTATACATTTATAAAAATATAACTGGTTAAAAACGACCGCGTGGAGACCGTGTATATTTCATATTGGGTTAATAGGTGTGGTTTATTTCAATACATGGTTAGTAGTGGTGTTACGTCCTTTTGTAAAAACAACACGGTGTTAAGGAAAAAATTGAAAGGTTTCAACAGACGAAGAAATTGATGATGAACGATTGAAATAAATTCATTAAACACATTAAAAGCTAACAAGCTGTTATTATTGACATTTGTTTTTGTATAGATCCATGGAAGTAGGTTCTTAATATTGAAGACTTGATCATTTTGATAGGCCACTAGTCTAAATACCACATGTTAAGATAGCCGGTAAGACAAATTCAATACATAGTATGCTAGGGACCCCATATGGAATTTACTGACCCCATTTATATGGTATTAGGTCATTAGCATACTATTTAAGAGGCTGTCCAAGTAAATATCAGGCAAATCCTATGATATGGGTGGCGCAACATAATTTTTTTCCCACTGAATTTTTGGTTCCAATGCGATGTTTATATCACACAAAGGATATATATGTCAAAGATATTTTTGAATCAACAGTGGATGGCTCAGAAAATGATTTTAAAGTTCACTAACAATGCAACAAAATTTTGTACAAAATGAAGAGTTATCTCCCCTTTTCAATGAATTTTCAGTGCTTTCTATGTATTTTTTTTCTCTTAATTTGTTGCAGTTAATAAAAAACAAAATTTAACTTTGAGAAAGAATGAATTTGTGATATGAAATAGATGAAAAAATTTTGAAAACAAAATATGTCATGTGCCATCCACTGCCTGGTTTTTCCATGGACACCCTCTTAACTAATATTCCCCCTAAATGGTATTTTATCAATTCATTTTAACATTAGTAGTAATGTTTTATTTTAAAATGATTTTGAGAATACTTAGTTCTCTTGCGTTGAAGAAACTTGACATATTGGTTGTTTTGTTGATCATTTGTTTTTACATACATTTTGTATATTGCTTGAAATATTATATCAGTTTTCTTAACAACGAACATTTCTGTAAATTCGATACTTGTTTCAACAGAATAGTTCTCTTCAACCGACTACCGTTGAAATAAAAACCGAAAAAAATTGAGAATGAAAATGGAGAATATGTCAAAGAGACAACAAAGTGACCAAAGAGCAGAAAACAGGCGAAGGCCACCAATGGGTCTTCAACACAGCGAGAAAATCTCGCACCCGGAGGCGGGCTTCAGCTAAACCCCAAAATTACCAATATCCTTTACAATATGAAGTATTGTCAGAAAATGTCGACAAACAGTCTAATTGAGTGAGGTCCGAGAGATCATTATGATAATTCTAACTACCTTTCGTTGCAGGTCAAAAGTTGTTGTTGCGTCGGTCTTATTTAAAATAGGCTCTCTTGTGAGTATTGGTAGTGATAGAGGTCATGAGCAATATATTTGAAATACTTATCCACATCTTCAATGTTCGTCGAAGAATTAATATATTTGCCTAACAATGTTGCCTAGTATTTAATTAAGCATTTTACTCTTGTATCATTGTATCTTTTTTTTTTTTGAAATTTGTGTTTTCACAAAATAACATGGATTCATATTAAAACTGAACACTATGTTAACTGTTAATATAGCTTTCGTCCGAATTTGATTTTACAATAGTAATTACACATAATAATTTTAATGAAGCAATTAAGGATAACACCAAATTAGACTAATTAAAAGCTGAAAAAGAAGATAACAAAAAGAAACCACATTAGTGCGACAAGCAATAAAATTACTTGAAATATTTTTTTAGACAGCAGGTGTTGGACTTCTTGGACTAGGATTAACACTTCTATTAGACGAATTTATAAATAATAGCTCCCTCAAACATATATTTTACAAACTACAGTTTCACAACTACTATTTTTATGATATACTGGTTGGTCTTGCTGCAGCTTCTGTTGTACTTGGGACAGTAACATCGACAGTAGCTGTTCTTGGCTTAGTTGGTTCCTGGAAAAAATCACCAATCTTACTTGTAACGGTATGCAATTTAGCAACAACTTGTTTAGTTAAAAAAAGAAAATGATAATGGTAGTATCAATAATGTAGCGTTAAAGAATCCTAAATATACCAGTTTATTCATTGTACCTTCTTTTAAGAAAAACAGTCAGTTAAGTTGAGATTCAAATACAAAGGAGCTAAAGATAAACAATCAATCGATTAAAGAAATACGACATTAGTTTCAAATGAAAAAAGACAATCAACTGTCCACATATAAATACAGATAAGATTGTTTTTATTTGTGTTTTTTGTGTTGGTGGGTTGCTTTTGTAGTAAAATAATTCAATACAAAAATATGGAGGTGTAATATGATTATCAATTAGACAACTGCCAAGGGATGAAGATGTACAACAATTTTTATATTAACACTTTCTATTTCAGAGCACAGCTCTCTCTCTGGTTTTGCATGTACCAAGAATCCTTGCAGTTACATTTTGGATATTTTTCATTGCAAAGGTATGCACTATAATATTGCAAATTACAATCATTTGTTTTGCGGCAGCGTAAACGTTATTGGTTTTAATTTTAAACTTTTGATCTAAAGTCCCAAGTCATTGAAATTGCTGTAGTTCATATATAAAAGAAACAAAAGATATTAAAAGGACAATCAAACTCATAAGTCGAAAATACACTGACTACGCCATGGCAAAACACAAATTCTTATTATTTCATAGTTAGAACTGGAATGAAACCTCTCAGCTTGAACTTAAAATTAGTCACTGAGATTATTGAACGTAGATGAAAAATCAACTAAAGGCGTACACATTTCTTTCCTTCATATTTTCTCAATGTTTAATGCCTCAATTTTACCTTGAGATGAAGGACAGTGATAAGAGGTTAGATTCGTGAACTTTCTTCGCATTTAAAACAACCTAATTATAAAGAACGGTTTGCGACCGGTATGATAACCTTCTTTTGTGAATTTATCCTGTGAATGTCACAAAATTAATAACATTTTCCTTTATCAGTAGAATTAAATAGGTTTGATTGAAAAAAAGGGATCTAATAAGACTTCTTATTATATACTTAGTAGTAAATACAGATAAATTGTATGTGTAATACAATCATTGGCAAGCATGCTGTATCAGCCATCCGTGATGATATCGATATCAGCACGGTTGCAAAAGCTTTATCACACCTTTAATCTGTAAGACGTCACGTCATCGATTGCAGTCACTGTTGCAAAGGCTTTCAAATCCCTTATCTGTATGACGTCATGTAAAACCTATAATCTGTATGACGTCATGTAAAACCTATAATCTGTATGACGTCATGTTACATAAAAAACATCTACTTGAGGTATATGCATATAATAAAGTGTATATGATATGGCTTTTTCAATATCACACACCATATCAACCCTCAACCAATATAATCTCACGAGCAGAGCTCTTGGGATTATATTGGTGTCTCGGGTTGATACGGATGCGATATTGAAAAAGCCATATGATATTCTCTATTTATCCAAGACCAAGATTGATTTCTACCCTGACATATTTCATAACCAGTTTTTTTATTGTCGTATTCTTGTCTTTTGATTTCTTTGGTTGAAGTCTAATACACGCATATCTTTACAGTGTAAAATATACTGTACTCTCTATTAGCCTATAATTTTGTTTATCGATATAGATATACTGATTATCAATCGGTTTCTTTTTTCTACATAATGTAATATGGAATATGACAGTTGTTTTCCATTTGTTTGATGTGTTTGAGCTTTTGATTTTTCCATTTAATAAGAGACTTTCCATTTTGAGTTCGGTATTTTTGATATTTTACTTTTTTTTAGATTAGTATTGTTACAATGTTTTTGTATGCTTCTTCTTCTATTTTGTCAACAACGATCTTCACTATGTGGTCTTAATGAAAGTAAGAAGCGAAATAAGTTTACAATTTTTCGAAATGTAACCACGAGACAGTAGTTTACAATCGTAAATCGTTTTTTATTTGAACATTTCACACAAGAAAAAAGGTTGAGGTAATCACACGAACTCAAAATGAATTAAAATGCATTAGAGAGCAAAACGTCTATTAGATGGAGTTGACTATTATAAACGTCTATTAGATGGGGTTGACTATTATAAACGTCTATTAGATGGGGTTGACTATTATAAACGTCTATTAGATGGGGTTGACTATTATAAACGTCTATTAGATGGGGTTGACTATTATTTTTAGGTCCGTTTTGGTTATATAGCTCATCAACTGTTTAGTTTAATTTTACATTATATTCTTTACTTTTGAATTTTCGGCTTTGAGCGTTCCTTGGAAAGCTGAATCCAGAAAAGCTTTCGGACGAATGTCATTTATTATGTTTTATAGAATGTGGTATAGTGGAAAAGTATATCTTTAAAATTGAAAATATCTTTCTTTACAGATCAATGGTGGCATGAAATTTCAGTTGTCTTTACAACAATTAGGTTATTTTATTCCCGGCTTTGGAAATGTAATAACTACGAAGTGGAATGATATGATTATGACAGTAAGACATCCGTAGACATTGAGATAGAAAAAAAATTTCCGACATAACTATGTTTAAAAGAACATGTTTTTAAAATTTTTAAAGAATTAATAAGAAATTGTAAGAAATTTAAAAAGACATACTGCTATATTCTTAAAGAAAGGAAAGTTACAAAGAGAGAAATACAAACAATGAAAAATAAAGAAAAAAAATGACGAAAAGATAAGTTAAAAAAAACAATCGAAAGGAAATTATTGATTAAGGTTCAAGTCTCGTACAATACAAAAATATTGACAGTAGATACTAAGTGGGCAATGCTAAAAAAAAGTTAATAAAAAAAGTCATCATCATAAGAAATTCCAATTTTGAATATTTATAAGTCGTCTTCTAATGTTTTCAGCTGCAGTGTTGTGGCGTCAACCATAGCAATGAAACACATACCACGCAAGGAATAATATTTTGTTGTAAAAATGCTCATCCCAGAATACTTGACTCTGCTGAGTATAATACAATATCCTACACATCATTTGATTATTTTGGTGGATGTGGTGGATACAAAACAGAGGCAAGTCTTAAAAGTAAATCAGGGAACGTGTTAATGAAGGTGTCCTAGGATATGTCCTAAGATATGTCTTAGGACATTATTTAGGATGGTCTTAGGACGTGTCTGAGACATGTCTCAGGATGTAAAACAAAGCTATTTTAGGACAGTCCTAAGTACGATGGTCCTAGGACCATCCTAACAGATTTATCAAATTGAAAAAAAATATGCAGAAAATGCAATGACATATATTTTATTGTATTTCAATATATATGAAAAGGAAGGAAGGATGACTCTTTTAGAGAAAACAATTAACGCAAAATAAAAGTGTTAACGTAATACTAAAAGATACGTTACTATATATGATAATAAAATATATAAATGAATTTCATACGACAACACAACTAATAGTCACAAAACTTTGTAAAATGCGATATTTGTGCTGCAATTTTAGTATATAAACTAGTTTTGTCCTTAGGTCCACTCGATTTCATTACATGTATTGAATCAGGATTAGTTAAACAAATAAGTCAATTTTTTACCACATTTTAAATTATTATTGCACCGTTTCGTTAGGTGCCAACAATGTTGCTAATGATGATAGTATTTTTTAAGCTTCAAAAAGAGCAGCATGAATAATTTTAAATGAGCGTTATAATATGACATCCTCAAACATACTTTTTGGAGAGCTACTATCACTACAAACTCCTCAGAGTCTGAATTGACCAGTTTTTGTGCTCGACCAGTAAAATCGAGCACTCATTTTACTCAACTAGTCTCGACATTGTCTCGACTGTACTTAACTGTACTTAAGTGTACTCGACTAGGTCTCGACTTTACTTACTTAGTCTGATTCAGTACTTGATGATCTTTGTGTAGTCTGAAATGGTCTTGACCAAGGCTCGACCTGTCTCGACCTGTCTTGACTAGTCTCGACCTGTCTCGACTAGTCTTGACCTTCAAATTTAGTTTTGACTGGTGTAAATCAGCCCGTCTAACTAAATTAAATATTGATCTTACAAAATTCAAGCTTATTAGGTAGTTTGATTTATTGTTGTGAAATGAAAGAATTTAATTTTACAATATGTAAAAATAAAAATTATTTTATAAAAATTCAGATAGGCATCTTTAATTTTTTTAATTACTTTTTCAAATCAACTTGGATTTTCATGAAACTATGCAGCTATCTTACATATATATCAAGCTTACTGAATCCCATTTCATTTAGTTTTTTTTTGTATTGCTGTAAAATTTAAGAATTTAAGTAATCTTGGTATAAAAAGCTGGGATTTGCAATTCGGACAAAATAGAGATAGTACACTTTAATATGTTTAATAACTTTTTCAAATCAACTTGGATTTTCATCAAACTATGCAGCTATCTTACATATATATCAAGCTTACTAGATTCCCATTTCATTTAGTTTTTTTTTTTGTATTGCTGTAAAATTTAAAAATAAAGTAATCTTGGTAAAAAAAGCTGGGATTTGCAATTCGTACAAAATAGAGATAGTACACTTTAATTTGTTTAATAACTTTTTCAAATCAACTTGGATTTTCATCAAACTATGCAGCTATCTTACATAAATACCAAGCTTACTGAATCCCATTTCATTTAGTTTTTTGTTGTATTGCTGTAAAATTCAAGAATTTAAGTAATCTTGGTAAAAAAAGCTTGGATTTGCAATTCGGACAAAATAGAGATAGTACACTTTATTTTTTTTAATAACTTTTTCAAATCAACTTGGATTTTCATCAAACTATGCAGCTATCTTACGTAGATATCAAGCTGACTGAATCCAATTTCATTTAGTTTTTTGTTGTATTGCTGTAAAATTTTAAAATAAAGTAATCTTGGTAAAAAAAAGCTGGGATTTGCAATTCGTACAAAATAGAGATAGTACACTTTAATTTGTTTAATAACTTTTTCAAATCAACTTGGATTTTCATCAAACTTTGCAGCTATCTTACATATATATCAAGCTTACTGATTCCCATTTTATTTAGTTTTTTGTTGTATTGCTGTAAAATTTAAGAATTTAAGTAATCTTGGTCAAAAAAGCTAGAATTTGCAGTTCGAACAAAATACAGATAGTACACTTTAATTCTTTTTATAACTTTTTAAATTCAACTTGGATTTTATTGAAACTATATATAATCTTGGTGATGTATTCATCTTACTGAATCCCAGGTTGTTATAAAGTTTGTTGTATTGCTGTCAAATTTAAGAATTAATTTAATCTAGGTAAAAAAAGCTAAGATTTGCAGTTTTGACAAAATAGAGATGGTACACTTTAATTTTTTTCATAACTTTTTCAAATCTACTTAGATTTTCATCAAACTCTACAAATATCTTTGCAATATATTGATCTTACTGAATCATAGGTTGTTATTTTGTTTGGTGTATTTCTGTCAAATTTAAGAATTTAATTAACCTAGGTCAAAAAGCTACGATATTAGAAATATATCTTTTCTCATAATTTGAGAAAAAGTATATATAAAATAGTTATATAATTCCTTTAATGTTTTATTCCTTTTGATATACACTATATAAATATATCAAAAAGGGATGAAACATTAGAAATTATTAAAATAGTTCTTCTGATTTGTGGTGATTTATAAAGCAATACCTTCTCCTTGAGGCAAACTTATTAAAAAGATCACATCTACCAGAGAGTTTTAAATTCTAAATAACATTTATTCAAAGTTGCAACATCCTGTTAAATCTAAATCGCAGGGCTTTTAATTCACTAGATAAGTAATACATGAGTTTAAGAACAGTAGGGCTTTCTTTTTACCTGTAAAACTCATGTGTACTGATGTAATTAAATCATGTATAGTGCCATGTCATTAAATTTGACAAAAAAATATTTTAAAACTTCATAACAACCTGGGATTTAGTAAGATCACCAAGGTAGCTATATAGTTTTAATAAAATCCATGTTGATTTGAAAAAGTTATTAAAAAACTTAAAGTGTACTATCTCTATTTTGTTCGAACTGCAAATTCTAGCTTTTTTGACCTAGATTAATTTAATTCTTAAATTTGACAGCAATACAACAAAAAACAAAATAACCTGGGATTCAGTAAGCTTGATATATATGTTAGATAGCTGCATAGTTTGATGAAAATCCAAGTTGATTTGAAAAAGTTATTATAAAAATTAAAGTGTACTATCTCTATTTTGTCCGAATTGCAAATCCTAGCTTTTTGTACCAAGATTACTTTAATTCTTAAATTTTACAGCAATACAACAAAAAACTAAATGAAATGGGATTCAGTAAGCTTGATATATATGTATGATAGTTGCATAGTTTGATGCAAATCCTAGTTGATTTGAAAAAGTTATTAAAAAAATTAAAGTGTACTATCTCTATTTTGTCCGAATTGCAAATCCTAGCTTTTTATACCTAGATTACTTTAATTCTTAAATTTTACAGCAATACAACGAAAAACTAAATGAAATGGGATTCAGTAAGCTTGATATATATGTAAGATAGCTGCATAGTTTGATGCAAATCCAAGTTGATTTGAAAAAGATATTAAAAAAATTAAAGTGTACTATCTCTATTTTGTCCGAATTGCAAATCCTAGCTTTTTATACCAAGATTACTTTAATTCTTAAATTTTACAGCAATACAACAAAAAACTAAATGAAATGGGATTCAGTAAGCTTGATACATATGTAAGATAGCTGCATAGTTTGATGCAAATCCAAGTTGATTTGAAAAAGTTATTAAACAAATTAAAGTGTACTATCTCTATTTTGTCTGAATTGCAAATCCTAGCTTTTTATACCAAGATTACTTTAATTCTTAAATTTTACAGCAATACAACAAAAAACTAAATGAAATGGGATTCAGTAAGCTTGATATATATGTTAAATAGCTGCATAGTTTGATGCAAATCCAAGTTGATTTGAAAAAGTTATTAAAAAAATTAAAGTGTACTATCTCTATTTTGTCCGAATTGCAAATCCTAGCTTTTTATACCAAGTTTACTTTAATTCTTAAATTTTTACAGCAATACAACAAAAAACTAAATGAAATGGGATTCAGTAAGCTTGATATATATGTAAGATAGCTGCATAGTTTGATGCAAATCTAAGTTGATTTGAAAAAGTTATTAAACAAATTAAAGTGTACTATCTCTATTTTGTTCGAACTGCAAATTCTAGCTTTTTTGACCTAGATTAATTTAATTCTTAAATTTGACAGCAATACAACAAAAAATAAAATAACCTGGGATTCAGTAAGCTTGATATATATGTTAGATAGCTGCATAGATTGATGAAAATCCAAGTTGATTTGAAAAAGATATTAAAAAAATTAAAGTGTACTATCTCTATTTTGTCCGAATTGCAAATCCTAGCTTTTTATACCAAGATTACTTTAATTCTTAAATTTTACAGCAATACAACAAAAAACTAAATGAAATGGGATTCAGTAAGCTTGATACATATGTAAGATAGCTGCATAGTTTGATGCAAATCCAAGTTGATTTGAAAAAGTTATTAAAAAAATTAAGGTGTACTATCTCTATTTTGTCGGAAATGCAAATCCTAACTTTTTATACCAAGATTACTTTAATTCTTAAATTTTACAGCAATACAACAAAAAACTAAATGAAATGGGATTCAGTAAGCTTGATATATATGTAAGATAGCTGCATAGTTTGATGCAAATCCAAATTGATTTGAAAAAGTCATTAAAAAAATTAAAGTGTACTATCTCTATTTTGTCCGAATTGCAAATCCTAGCTTTTTATACCAAGATTACTTTAATTCTTAAATTTTTACAGCAATACAACAAAAAACTAAATGAAATGGGATTCAGTAAGCTTGATATATATGTAAGATAGCTGCATAGTTTGATGCAAATCCAAGTTGATTTGAAAAATTTATTAAAAAAATTAAAGTGTACTATCTCTATTTTGTCCGAATTGCAAATCCTAGCTTTTTATACCAAGATTACTTTAATTCTTAAATTTTACAGCAATACAACAAAAAACTAAATGAAATGGGATTCAGTAAGCTTGATATATATCTAAGATATCTGCATAGTTTGAGGATAATCCAAGTTGATTTGAAAAAGTTATAAAAAAAATTAAAGATGCCTATCTGAATTTGTATATAATAATTTTTTTTTTACATATTGTAAAATTAAATTCTTTCATTTCACAGCAATAAATCAAACTACCTAATAAGCTTGAATTTTGTAAGATCAATATTTAATTTAGTTAGACGGGCTGATTTACACCAGTCAAAACTATATTTGAAGGTCAAGACAAGTCGATACAGGCCGAGACTGGTTGAGACTGAGTCGAGACTAGTCAAGACAGGTCGAGACAGGTCGAGCCTTGGTCAAGACCATTTCAGACTACACAAAGATCATCAAGTACTGAATCAGACTAATTAAGTAAAGTCGAGACCTAGTCGAGTACACTTAAGTACAGTTAAGTACAGTCGAGACAATGTCGAGACTAGTCGAGTAAAATGTGTGCTCGATTTTACTGGTCGAGCACAAAAACTGGTCAATTTAGACTCTGAGGAGTTTGTAGTGTATTGATGTCCATTTCATATAAATTTGTATATAGAAAAGCAAGGTTAGTTATTAAAGAACTTCACCAAATGACTCCACACTATCTCAATGTATTCAAATATGTGCATCAAGTTAGTTCTAGAACACGCACACAATGTTCTTGTAATATGCTTAATATCTCAAAAACTCAAACTGGATATTATAAACACTCTTTGTTGATATCTGGAATTATTTTATGGATCAAATTTGTCTACAAACTGAAAATAATGTAACTCAATTGAATCTTTAACAAATATTGATAAATAGTTTGTTTAATTAGTTTAATTCTATTAACAGTTTATGCCATATTTGTTGTTTTTATTTCGTTTTAGGACATCGTAACTTTTATGACTATCCCAAGACATCTATGTATATATCCTAACTTTAGGATCAAACTTAGAACAAATGTTATTCTAGCAGACTTTTGTTAACCTCACTTAGGACTAAGACGTGTCCTAAGACCATCCTAAGACAAGTCCTAGTCCTAGGACAGCTTCGTTGACACGGCCCCATGAATCTTTCTTTATCTGGTATCTTTGATTATATTTTTTTACAACCACTGAGTTGATGCAACTGCTGGTGGAGGTTTGCTCAACCAGCACATTATTCATCATTTCAAAATTTCCTCCAACTGGGTTGTGAAAAAAAAACGAAGGAAATCGACACTTTATAAGCTTAGGGTTAAAGTCACGATTGTTATATTGTTTTCTTTAAGGAATTCTTATTTCTGGTCTCAAATTGCCAAATCGAAGAATAATGCTGATTGGTCTTTTTTGCGTACTAAGTACTTGTAAATCGCATGTGTCAAATAAATTAAGCCATTATATCTTTCAGACATGTGCAGATGTTATCTTGTTCAAGACTAAAATGTTTGTTGGTTGGTTTCTAGCGATTGTGTTGCTGCAAATTGTTTTAGAGGTATATAATAATAGCATATACAAAATAAAATTTTGGGGCCCTTTATAGCTTGTTGTTCGGTGTGAGCTAAGGCTCCGTGTTGAAGACCTTACATTGACATATAATGGTGTTTTTTTTTAATTGTTATTTGGATGGAGAGTTGTCTCATTGGCACTCACATCACATCTTCCTATATCTATATATGGTTGAATTGTAATCTCATTTAAATGATCTCATACTAACTTGTGTTGTTAATTTATTCCCGATCGTACCTTTTTTTTTTAAATTAGACTTCTGATTGTCCAATATCATAATTTCTGATTGTATCACATTATTCTATTATGGTAACTGTTTTGAATAAACAATGCTTCGTAATATCAAATTAGAATTAATTATCGCATGAACATACTGGTAGTTGATATCAATTTTATAAATGATATATGAATTGTTGAAATAATCATCAGTTAAAATGCACTAAAATAATATATCATATAAGTAATAAAATATATCTATAATGTGAGGTTTTATTTATAATACAAATATCAATAATGTAATCTTTAATTCAATTTTTAAGTTTTTATTCCAATTTTAAATACATGCACCTAATTTGTTTTTCTTCTTCTTTCCAATTTTTATGAACACTCACACTGACGGGTAAGTGTAGTGATTAATTTCACCTGAAAAATTCGAATTCACATAATCTGAATAATACAAGGACAAGGACTCAATCTACACTCTCATATAGAAAAAAAATGTATTATGTCATTAGTGTGCTCTGAACATATATCATTTTATTGAAAAGTTTGACTGGAGGGCTGTTTTACATCCAGTGGATAGTTAAGTGCATATTCAGGACGGGAACATGTTGATGTTAGATGACCATACAATTTGGTTTGAAATAGACATATACTCTTGAGTTATATACACTTAGTTTCATTACTTTTTTACCCGTACTTTTAAAAAGTTGAACAATGGGGGGGGGGGACACCCGTTTTTTTATACCAAATTATAAACCTGGTATCTTTGATGAGTTATTTTGTATTCAAAGCACCTTACGGGATCGAAGAATATTAATGTCAAGTAAACCTTGCGTCGAAATAGGAATGAAAACAATTGAAAATAGATAGATTAAAAAAAACCGACTGCAGACATTTTGAAAAGAAATTATACAAAGGTATCATTTAACTGTGGATGCATTTATTTTCGTGGGAACCAATGTTTGTGGATTCAGAAAAGCTTGAACTTTCGTGGATATTTGATTTTGTGGTTTTGCAATAGTCTGCATATAAGCTTATAGAAAGTTCGTAATTCGTTGATTTAGATTCTTGGTTCACTTGTTCCAACGAAATACTCGAAATTGGTACCTCAGGAATACTACTGAAACCACAGTACGAACACCATGGAAACATTTAAGTTCATTTAGTACAGTTAGTTTGAGCTGTTTTGATAATTTTATTTTAAATAAAAGAATAAATTTAATAGGACCTATTTGATAAATGTTTTAAAACTAAATGTCAAGTGTGTAAAATGATGTTTCATTGTTTCCTGAATTTCGTTTTTATTTTAGTGAGAATCTATATTGAGGAACACAAATTAACGCATTCTTTGTAACCATGAATATGTACTGATATGGCTATCACTTGGTCATATTTAAAATGTTAAAATTCAAATACCTTACACGTTAAACGTGTATTTGTTCCGCCTAACAGAAATTCTCCCCGAAACTTTGTTTTAAACAATTCTATAATAAATGTTGTGTTGAAACACATATTTTATACCCTTTATTCCGTTTGGAACGACTACTTTAATATTTGTTCAAGTGGAAATAATATTATAGATATTTCTTCCATTTGAAACTTATATCATAAAGGAACTTATTTTTCATTACACAACGAATTAAATCGCCCTTCATAGAAAAATAAAAAAGACGATGTGGTGTGATTTTTTTTTATATTTAATGAAACATTCTACGAAGAGGAATTTATGCAACCATTGTATTTTTATTTTGCCTTAGATTATTGGTTTCGTATTTGTTAGCAAAGAATATCTCGTTATAATGTTGACAGAAAGCGCTGAAAACCCAACAGGAGCAACATTGAATGCTAAGTCTGTAATATTCAGAAAGATGTTTAAAGAAATAAAATCATTCTGTGTTAGTAACTGGAAGAGGTAACAACATAAACAAGTGTATCGTATATTAATTATGGGTTTATGGTGCAATATATAATTAAAACATGACAAATGTGGCATATATCGTATTATTTAACCATAACCGAGGATGTTTGAAAAATATACACCTAGTTTTTTTTCATACCAAATTTGTTTATAAATGTGGGAACTTCTTAACAGAACCGAATCACATTAATTTTTTGTTTGTGATGTCATTTTTTAATTTTTGGCCTAATTTTGTCATTGGTTTAGCAAATATAAAAGTTGAACAGTGTTTTGTATATTGTTTTCGACTTATGACTTCAAAAACTAACTGACCAAGCCCCACCCACTCCCCCAAAAACAAATAGAAAAAAAGAAGAAAAAACCCAAAGACACAAAAATAAAAAAGCAACAAAAACAAGATTTTTAATGTGAGATCTTTAGAAAAACTTATGTAGAGCTATGTGAAAAATTTATTCTAAGTGACAAAAGAATCAAAATGATTTTTTATCAATAGGTTATTTGCGATGTCGTTTAAACATTTTTATAGAAATAAAGTGGTTGCATGGAAAAATTTGAGAATTAATGGTCATAAATAAGACATGTGGGGTAATACAAAACGAAGAAAAGGTGAAAACGTAAGAATTGAGCATCGATTAGCTATTAAGGAGACACGCCTTAGCATTGCTAGTTCAAACAACTCGGGCTGCCAACAATAAAGCATTAGAAAACTTTTACTATAGCCTTGTGTTATAAATTTATAACAAAATAACTCTTGATCTGTCAAGGAAGTTCTTAAACTTAGACTTTGTTTTGTCCGTGGTATGTTTTATTGAAAGGATACATGATTACCAAACATATATTGTAACATAAAACACCCACCACATTATTCCTACGTGAAAACATTTGATGTCAGCATTCAATAGTAATATAATGGAAAACAACATAATAATCGATTAGGAAATGTCAGAATCACTATAATATATATACAATACATGCAATAAATCATATAAGGAAAAATACAATTATGCTTATAAAAACTCCAAATATTAAGAATTTCTAGCAATTTTATTTGTATGTATGTTATGGTATAACACGCTCATGCATATAGTAAAAATCGTGCTCTTACATGTCTTATTTTAAAAGTAAAAAATGTATTTTTCTACTATTATATCTTTACTTTATAGGACAAAAATATCACTGCTTCACTTTATTTCTCTTGGATGTTTATTTGTGATTAAACAGTATATATTTTATCCTTGGATGCTAGATAATAGAATATTTTTGTAAGTGTCATTTGATTGTTTTTCTTTGACATTTTTGCATACCGCTTTAGTCTATATTATGTAGAATATGGTAGGATATATATGCAAAATTTCGCTGATACAACAAACCAGTATAAGAAGTTGACTAAAATACACGTCATCGCCAGAAGTCGTCTTTGCTTTGTATAGTTTTCGTGAGTAAAGCCCTTTTCAACTTATTTTTAAAGTTTGCTCTTATGTTGTGCTGTTACATCACTGTATGATGTTAGAGGAGGAATGGGCGCCTGCAAACATGTTTAAACCAGCCACATTCTTTATGTGCCTGTTCCAAGTCAGAAGCCTGTAATTCAGTGGCTATCGTGTATGCTCTACAACATACTTGTTTGTTGTTTCGTATATAATTTATCTCGTTAGTTTTTTTCGTTTGTTTTCCATTTGACATTTCGATGCATTCTATTGCTTATTATGCGGTATCGATTTTGCTCATTGTTAAACACCGTACGGTGACACTCGGTCGTCTGGTGGATGGTGTCTCATTGGTAACCATACCCCATCTACTTATTCTTATATTGGCCTAGTGTTTAGAAGTTCAATATTACGCAACAAACACCGACTTATTTATTAACTAACAATTAAATGAACGAACAAAAGATCAAAGATAAAGAGCAAACTCAACTGCAGAGATTAATAAGTAGTAGATGAATATCATCAAAATTTGTAAGGTGTCAATCAAATTAAAACCAGCATATTCAGTTAGTTTCATTTTTTCGACACCATAGATGCAGGTAAATGAATGTCATACACATATTCTGTAAGTCAGAGACATCATGCTATTAGTAATGAATATGTCTGATTCCTACACAAAAAGATTGTTGAAGAATATACGCGTATGTACTGAACTGATTGCAAATAACTATACACGGTTGTGAATTACTGATTGTTTTATTTAACAGATATTCAACATTGTGGTGATTTGTCTAGCCATCAACATACGATTTGACAAAGTTTTTGGAAACTCTGATATACAAGAATTATTTTCAAAAATAAACATTGCTGATCATACCTTCACAAGTGCTATCAACACGTTTTCAATTGTGACTGTAACTTTTTCGTCTCTATCAATAGCAGTTGTTATATTTTCATTCATTGTTATGGCCTTACCGAAATGGAAATCAGTTCTTAGTTTTGTCGTAAGTACTATTTTTGTTCTAATTGTTTTCAATGTCATACAGCAATTTAATGTCTTGGTTTCTCTCTGTTTTCGTAACAGTGCATTTAGCATTTGATTGGCGTAACTTTATGGTAGAAAAGAAATATCTGAAAAGGCTGTATTTAAACTTATCTATGACGAGTTTATTTAAAAAGTTTTATATTGCTGATGAAATTTGTTAGAGCATCGAAAATTTAAGATAATATCTGTAATTTTCATATATATATATTGAATTTATATTGATGTCGTACGATAATGTTTCTTCTTCATATTGATGTTTTTTATTAACATGAAAGCAATTTAATTTAAATGGAGATGTAACTGCATTAATTTCATTTAAGACTAAATTATGCTGTGAATTTACCCGTCTTGCTGTGTTCCCTCTGTTCAAGTAATTGAGTTTTGTCTCTCAAATCCTCAAGAAATAAGTCAATTATAGAATATTCCGCTGCTTGAACATATTATGTCACAAACACATTCTATCACAATCACTAGATTTGGCAAATAACGAGGAGATTGTATTGATGTGAGACAAAAAAAACCGGCCCGAAACACCCTATTATGATATACCCGATGGCATCTCCAGCCCAGGAGCCAGTACTTCGGTACTTGCATAAAAATGCAGAATTAATGAATGTATCTTCCGCATGCAAAGCTCTGATTCCTTGGCCGGCTTTTGCTATAATTTTGTTCTTTTTGGTTTTCATCAGCTCTTCAATTCCTAATACGTTTTGGATTTTCAAATTGTTTGGCCTCAACCATCACTGAAGAGAATTGTTTTGTTTACTCTTGGTTTTCTTTTGATCTTTTTCTATTTGTGCCATGGAGTTGTCAGTTATTTGTCTACTTATAAGTTTTAATGTACCATTGGTAGATTTCGCCTCCCTTTAAATTGTCAAAATGCGCATCTGGTGCAGTAAAATTGATACCGTTAATGTTATTACTACCACTGGGTCGATACCTCTGCTGGTGGTATGTTAGTCCTCGAGAGCATCACAAGCCAAATACGGTTACACGGTATTGTGTAATTAAAATTTGTTGTTTTAAAATTTTAGAAATTTCTTTAAATTAAGATAGAAAATAAGAGAGTATATCTCTCGTATGCATACCGCTGATTCCATGTCTGGTTTTGGCTACACTTTTTATCCTTTTTGGTTTTATCATCTCTTCAATTCTTAATAAGTTTTGGATTTTTAAATATTTAAGCCCTGAACATCACTGAAGAGACATTTCTTGTGGAAAAGAGGGGCGAAAGATACCAAAGGGACAGTCAAACTCATAAATCGAAAATAAACTGACAACGCCATGGCTAAAAAAGAAATAATAGTACATAAGACACAGCATAGAAATCTCAAGACTACGTAACACGAACCCCGCCAAAAACTGGGGGTGATCTCAGGTGCTCCGGAAGGGTAATCAAATCCTGCTCCACAGAAAATGCATCTGATGCAGAAACATTGGTATCGTTAATGTTATTGTTGTGACTAGATATAGGCAACAGAAGTATATCGCTGTTCGAAATTCATAAATCGATTGAGGAAAAAACAAATCCGGGTTACAAACTAAAACTGAGGGAAAAACATCATATATAAGATAAGAACAACGACACATGACTAAAATGCAACACAAACAAGAAACAAACTATAATATAACAATGGTCATTTTCCTGACTTGGTACAGGACATTTAAAGAAAAAATGGTGGGTTGAACCTGGTTTTGTGGCTGGCCAAACCTACCGCTTTTATAGCAATGTTAATTATAACTTTAAAATGACAACATTACATGACAACATTACATGACAGGACTACAATACAAATAAATGGGAGAACATACAAGACAGAAAAACACACAAATAATAGCAAATAGTAAAGTATTTTACATTAATACTGGCCTACTTTCTGTTTTACTAGAGTGCTGGGGTATTGTGTATCGTGGCAGTTGCAAATCTTCTTCAAGAAGGATTATGGGTGATTTTTTTCAATAATGTAAGTTCCAGAAATACATAATTCGTTTATTCGTAATAATACTTCGTATAGTGATTGTAGCTTTGTTAAAATATGTTTATTCGTTATACTTTATGGTGTGACCACACATTTGCCTTTTCGTCTGACTAGCTTCGTGTTTTATAACGTTATTAAAAAAAATGATATCAAGATCTGTGTAAATAAAACAAATTTTCCTAAATTGATTCTAGTATCCATCGAATAAAAGGAAACTCATTAAGGGAAATATGAGAAAATATGAAGAGGAGATAAATGTCAAACAGATATAAACGTTAATTATTCTGTTGCTCCAATTGTTGTGTTTGATAGCATCGTGGAAAAAACTTTCTGCAAAACGATCATAGAACTAAAAATTGGATAAATATAAAATGTTTTTCTTTAGTTCTCCATTTGCATATATTGTGTAATTTTCCGAAGATGTCGTTTAAATTTGTCAAATTATATTGAAGTAAATGTTCCTAAAAATATAGCATGACATTCGGAGAACAACAGTTTTACAGACATTCGTAAGGTTTATGTTCTAGAAAAAAAGCAAACTCATACTTTTCATTAATATTCTTTTATAGTGCAATTTGAATATCCTTCCTGAATCTTTAGTCTCTCTTTTAAGGATGAATTAATCTATACAAAAGTACATAAAACAAAATGTTGGTAATTATGTTTGTATGAAAAGTGACTCGTTATTTGTATTAGATTTTGAAGTAAAATGGATATTCGGATGTTGGTCATTTCCCCCCATAAATAACTAATTAGAGCTTTAAAATAAAAATCTAATATAGTTATTGTACATGTTGTATCACCAACAGTTTTTAAATATTTCCTAGTCGTTATACTTAATTTGCAAAACAATACACAATATTGTATGCTAAAATTCAAAGAAGTATGATACTCTATGATATATTTCATGGATTTATTTTTGCAAAAAGTGTTCTCGTTACTTCAAGTTTGTCACAACATGTGGGAGTGTTTCGACCGTTAAATTGTATAACATTTATTTTACAAATGACTAACTCAGAGTAATTGATAAATGATACCACTGTACATATTTTGTAAAATAATTGGAAATAAATCTACGTATTTACAAGAATTAACTTCATTTAAATAATTGTCTAGTATGAAAAAAGTAGGATATGATTACAGTGGCCATATATGGCAACATGTTGAGTACTTTACTAATTTGCATAGCGGCCATATTGTCGTATTATGTTGACATCCATTTCAATAGGAATATGCATGCCCCTTAAGTAAATATTCAAATATGCCAATTCGTAATTACATTAACGTTTTGTCCGCATATTGGTAAATTGTACATATTTTTGTCTTGTGTTCGTGTACAAATGAACCTTATCAACACTAAAAACTTTCAGCCTTTTCAATTTAACTAATTTATTCCTTTCCATTTTCTTAACCCTCAAATTCTACGCATTTTTCCTTTGCACTACATAGCATATTTGTAAATATCCACCTGAGGAAGTTTTCAGAGACACGTTAGTTTAAGATCAAAGACGGAAACAGACTTGATGATCAGCAATTTTCTATTTTTCAATCTACAGCTAAGGGAAGTAATTTAATTAAAAGAGCCAAAGTGACGTGATGCTAATCCAATGTATAACGTATCTAGGAGTTTGTATTGACGGTTTAGTATTTCCTAAGTTGAATTGAAATAGTCAGATGTTACAAATAAGGCAACAGTAGTATACCGCTGTTCAATAGTCATAATTCGATAAAGCGAAAACAAATCCGAGTAACAAACTAAAACCGAGGGAAACACATCAACTATAGGAGGAAAACAATAAAACAACAGGTACACTGAACTGCAACAAAAGCAAACACCAATATAAATTGAAACAGACTGTTTGATAACAAATGCCATATTCCTGACTTTGTACAGGACTTTTTAAGAAAAAAATGGTGGGTTGAAATTGGTTGTATGGCTAGCCAAACCTTCTGTTTATATAACAATGTTAAAAATACCGTTAATAAAATGATAACACTACCGGACAGGAATACAGTACAAGCAAACGCAAGAACAATCATCACAGATATCATAGTAATAATATAATAGTACATGACAACATGTAAACCAAAGAATAACACCGGACACTTCCCATGACACCACACCATGACACCACAAACGAAATATAAACTGCGCGTCACATGAATGGACCAACTTCACAAAATGGGACGTCTTTTTGTGACGTTTATATTACTACAGGTGAATTTCTAAAAATAAAATAAATTTGCTTTATTTATAGACACGTACAAGAATGAAACTAAAATAGATTTGTTTTATTTAAAGACACGTACAAGAATGGAAATAAAATAGATTTGTTTTATTTATAAACACGTACAAGAATAAAAAATTAAATAGATTTTTTTATTTATAGACATGTACAAGAATAAAAATAGATAGTTAAAGGACATGTAGTTTCTGCTCAAACTATCTTTATGACATACTAGTATTTAAAAAAAATAGGTATAAAACCCATATTAATACAGAAGGATAATGTCTGGCAATATAAATATCATATTTAGACATGTTAGATATGATTGCGATAAGAATTAAGAATATTAACCCAACAGTTGTAAATAATTGAATACCGTGTGCTAAGATTGCTTTGCTTTATAGTTTTGTTGGGTTGGTTCCCCGCTTACCTGCTCACTCTTACTTTTGATACACATATCCGTTTATTCATATGGACGTACACTACATTGATTTAACTTACAGGTATCTTCAGAGCTAGAAGATGAACTTATGAAACAGTTCAATAGTACTAATGGTGGTTATGATTACTCTGACAAATCAGCAACACATGATTTGTCATTATCATTTTCGTGGAACACACTATTTGTACAGGTATGATGACACGAAAAGAGTTAAAACATTATTACTACACTACGGATACATACATGTATTAATATAGTACCTTTAAAACTTATCCAAGACTGTTTTTTTAAGTGTTGTGAATAAATCTCAATTGACAGATGGACAAACAATATCAGAAGGAAAATAGTCAGCTAATTATTATAGATAAAGTATATGCATGATCTGAAAATCTTAGAAAAACTGCTGATATAATGTTAAATTGAATACAAGTTATCGCAATTTTTCAGAAGTCTGTCGTTTGTCTCTTTATGATTTTGTTTAAGTGATCAGTGGGATCATATGCATATATATACCACTGACAACTTTTAAAAGTAGATATCAATTTGAGGAAACTCTGAATAAAACATCTGTTAACTTTTCATGTAGGCAGAATGTTGTGGAGTAGGACCTAGGATAGAATCGTCATTTAAATCTACCTACTGGTATGTATATGGTGACAGATCAGCAGGTCAACGAATTCCAGTACAATGTTGTATATCTCAGACTGATGTCTTCCCTTACTCTACGAGAACAGATAGCAACTGTACAACTTCTATGCTAGACGGCTACTATCGCTCACAGGTTAATTATTTAAATCTCTAACTTTAGGGTATGCTTTATCAACATGATATATCTTTTCCAAGGCTCTTATTAATCTAATCAAAATGTCATTATATAAGAAATAGCATTTGATATTTTCATAAATGTAATGTTTTACGAAATACGAAATGATCAAATAGCTATAAAGTCTCCATGAAAGACATCATAAATA